>NW_006436888.1:10910171-10919676 GCF_000325575.1 Pteropus alecto
AACGGCTCCCCCTGTCCCTGCACACTCAAGGTACCGGCACATTCGTCCCCTCTAACAGAAACAACCCCTGGGGATGGGCGAGAGCTGCCCCTCCCCCCGGCCCAAGGACACTGGGGCTCCAGGGACAGTCGGGGCAGAAAGGTTCAGGCCAGGGGCTCGTGGAGCAGGGCCACCAGCCCAGCACTTCCTGTGATCCCATACTCTCAGCCCATCCCCTCCACCTGGGGGTCAGAGAGGTCACGGGGTTCAAAGTCATGTGGCTGATCAGTGGTGGCCCTAGACGCCCTGCTTCCGACCTCGCTGAGGCTCAGAGCAGGTGACAACCACTCCCGAGGGCACGTGGCTACAAGTGATTTTCGGACAGCCCTCCCGGTGTCCACAACTGGGTCTCCCCTCACCCAACCCCTGGGGACGAGCAGCCTCCAGGATCCTCCAGAATATGGACCCGCAACGGGAGCCCTGTGACGATTTCTACCAGTACGCGTGCGGGGGCTGGCTGCGGCACCACGTGATCCCCGAGACCAACTCGCGGTACAGCGTCTTCGACATCCTGCGGGACAAGCTGGAGGTCATCCTCAAAAGTGAGCTGGCGACACCTGGGGGGCCGGCCCGGGTGAGACTGTACGTCTGCCCCACCCGAGCCGGCAGCGGGCCGTGGGGACAGCCGGCTGAGCCCTCCTCTGTCCGGTGGGCATGAGGGAGAGGGGCGCCCCTGGGATAAAGGCCCAGGGGCTGCAGAGGGACCACCTCTCCCTGAGAGTGGTGGGCGCGTGGGGACCTTTGACCTGGCCCCCAGCAGCCACCTAGGCCTCCGTCCCGCTTTCTCTGGGCCCACAGGGGTGCTGGAGAACTCCACCAGCAAGGACCGGCCGGCCGTGAAGAAGGCGAAGATGCTTTACCGCTCCTGCATGAACGAGAGTGAGTGTGGGGGTGCCGCTCGGAAGAACAAGTGTGGGGTGCCCCCCTGCAGAACGAGAGTGGGGTGCCCCCTGCAGAACAAGAGTGTGGGGTGCTGCCCGGAAGAACGAGTATGGGGGTGCCCCCCTACAGAATGAGAGTATGGGGTGCCCCCCTGCAGAATGAGAGAGAGTGTGGGGGTGCCCCCCTGCAGAATGAGAGTGAGTATGGGGGTGCGACCCCCGCAGAACAAGACTGTGGGGGTGCCCCCCGGCATGAACGAGAGCAGGTATGGGGGTGCTGCCCTGCTAGGACTGGCTCCGCTCCAGGACCCCCGGCCCCTGCAGTGTAGTGTGGACGAACAGCCCCGCTCAGCCGTCACACCCGCCGACTGCCTGGCGGTGACCGCCCACTCCCGCCCCTCCCAGGTGTGATAGAGAAGCGAGGCTCTCAGCCCCTGCTGGACGTCTTAGCGGCGGTGGGCGGCTGGCCAGTGGCCATGGACAAGTGGAACGACACCGTAGGTAAGGCCGAGGCCGGGGACGGCCGCGCACAGACCGGGACCCTGGAGCCGAGGCCTCCCAGGCCCTAGGGAGGACTCAGAGCCCTAACCCCGGGACCCGGGGCTCCCGGCTCCGGACACGGGCTCTGCTCTCTGTGCTCCGGCCCAGCCCCACGTCGGCGGCCGGGCGGGGGCCGCACCCACGGCTGGCAGCCCCTGGCACACTGCTGCTCCCAGGGCCCGGTGGTTCCCTGTGGCCCCCCGAGGTCTGGGTCCACCGTGCGATGAGGGGCCTGGCCGGTCTCCAGCATCGGGCGCTGCCTCCCCAGGCCCCACCTGGGAGCTGGAGCAGCAGCTGGCGGTGATGAACACGCAGTTCAACAGGCGCGTCCTCATCGACCTCTTCGTCTGGAATGACGACCAGGATTCCAGCCGGCACATCATCTACGTACGTGCCGCGCCCAGGGCCGGGCCGACCCCTCATCTGGCTGGGGTTCCCGCGGCTCAGCGGGGAGATGGCCAGGGCTGAGGCCCGAGGGGTAGATGAGTCCATGTATGGCCCCCGGGCCTGCTCCGGTCCACCTCTGTGCTTTGGGGGCCCGTCTGCCAACGGCCCCCATCCTGATCAGACGCCCTGATGCTGAGCTGGCTCTCGGGACCAGCTGTCCCGCCTCTGGTGCCCGGACAGGAAGCCTGACCTCAAGAAGCAACCCTGGCCACAGCCAGAAGGCCAAAGGGACCCGCGTGGCAAACGCCCACCCTTCCCTGCAGAAGCCCACACCCCCTCCCCCAGCGGCCCGCTGCCCGCCACTGGCCACTCGCCCAGCCGGCACACGCCCCAACATCACCCCTTCTGGGTCCTGAGGGGAGGGGAGGGGGCCGCCACCCGCCCGGCCAGGCCCAGGGTCACAGCCTCTGTGTCTCCAGATCGACCAGCCCAGCCTCGGCATGCCGTCCCGAGAGTACTACTTCAGGGAGGGCAGCAACCGGAAGGTGAGTCCGGCAGACGGGCCCCCCTTCCCTGCCGCCCCCCCACAGCTAGACTGTGAGCACCTGCATGGGCGGGGCCTGGCGCCGAGGGCTGGGGACGAGCTTTGTCACCATCCACGCTGTAGGGAGTGTCCCCAAACCCTCAGGGATAAGCTCGGCTCAGCCCCGAGGGGCACACCTTACCAGGCCATGTCACCGGTGCAGGCAGGACTGTGGTCCACAGCAGCGGCTTCCTGCAGGGCCCCCGGAGGGCTGGACGCAGGCACCAGGGCCCTGGGCCTCCCCGCTTAGCCATTCTGCTGCTGCCTCCAAGGGGGAGAGAAATGAGGGGCCCGGCAGTGGCAGGCAGGACCGGGACCAGCCAGGGGCGGAGCGAAATGACCCATAGACCGCAGCGCCAGGAGGAGCAGGGAGCAGAATATGGAAGGGCGGGAGGTGTGAAATGACCCACAGACGGGCCGGGAAGCAATACGGCGGGCCTCCTGGCAGAGGCGGCCGTGAGCCGGGCCGTGGAGGGTGGGGACGGCCAGGGGGAAAGACGAACGTGGTCAATAGCGGGGCCACGGAGCGAGGCCGTGGGGCTGGAGAACCAGGCCAGGGACCCACCCCAGGGCAGCAGGGTCTGGGCGTCTAGAACGGCTTGTGCCCCACAACTGTGGGTCGGGCCGGGCAGGTGCGGTGGCCCCTGTGGTTCTTGCCTGCAGCCCGGAGGGTCCTCCCAAATGGGGCATGGAGGCAGCAGGTCTCAGTGGGCTGAGGCAAGCCTGGCTAGGGCAGCCCGCCCTTAATTTAACCCCAGCACCTGACGGCCCTGGACCTTTTTGAAGCACCTAGTGTGTGCCAGCACTTCAGCTGCGGACATGAAGTCCAGCAGAATAGGCCCCCGGTCCCATGGAACCTCAGGGACATGGGGTCACACGCAGGAAGGGGTGAAATGGGGCACTTGGCTGTGAGCTGCCTTGCTGTGGCCTTGGCCCAGGGCCCAGGCATGGGTCTGGGCACCAAGCACAGGGCGCCCATGGGCAGTGCACCCAGAGGAGTGTGGGTGACAGCGGAGTGTGGGTGACAGTGGAGGGCCTGGCCGGGAGGGTGCAACAGCCTGAAAGCCACCCCGCCTGCTGCCTGCGGGGGCCTGCTCTGTGTCATGCGCCCACCCCCCACAGAGAGCTCCGTGGGGGCCCAGGCTGCCCAGGCCGCCCCACTCCGTGCTGCGTCCTCTGGCCCAGGTGCGGGAGGCCTACCTGCAGTTCATGGTGTCGGTGGCCACGATGCTGCGGGCCGACATGAACCTCCCCGAGAACAGCTACCTGGTGCAGGAGGACATGGCGCAGGTGCTGAGGCTGGAGACGCAGCTGGCAAACGTGAGTCTGGCCCGCTGGTGGGGGCGGGGGAGGCCCTGGGCCCTGGCACAGCCCCTTGTCACCGCTGGCTCCCCGCTTCCCCCTGCCCCGGTGCAGGCTACGGCCCCCCAGGAGGAGAGGCACGATGTCACTGCCCTGTACCACAGGATGGAGGTGGAGCAGCTGCAGAACAAGTTCAGCCTGAAGGTGAGGCTGCCCCCACCCCCGACAGCGTGGATGGTGACAAAGCTGGTCCCCAGCCCTCGGCGCCAGGCCCCGCCCATGCAGGTGCTCAGGGCACACCCCGGCCCAGCCTGCCCCGTTCCTGCCGCCCCCATCTGAGCCTCAGAATGCGCCAGCCCCTGAGCAGGGGGGCCATGTACCTGGCCACCCAAACGGAGACGCTTTCACGCCGCACAGCAGGTGCCACCTGGACTGTCTGGGAAACGGGGCCACTCCACCCGTGAGGTGGCCGCTGTGACGATCTCGGCTTTCTGAGCAGGAAACGGGCTGAGAGGGCTTGTCAACACGACCAAGTCAGGGCTCTCTGTCCCCAAGTCCTGCTCAGACCCCCAGCACGGCTCTGCCCACGGTTTTGGCTGCCCGTGGCCGAGGACCGTCCTCTCCCCGCTGTCCATACCCTGTGCACAGGGGCGGAGCCCTGAGGGGCTGCGCCTGCAGAGGGAGCAGCAGTCCTGCCTTCTAAACTCCAGCAGCGGGGTCGAGTCGGAGGGCGGACAGAGGTCATGGTCAGGGCTGGGCCGAGGGCAGAGGGAGCAGGGCAGGCTCCTACCTCCTGACCGGGTTTCAGAGTCCACTTTATCGACTTATAGAAGATGGGCCCAGCTTCCCTGTGCGGCTACTGTCCTTGGTGTTGCTGAGGAATCTTTGCCCGCTCAAGGTCGCTTAGGTCTATGATCGGCCTCGAGCTTATTTCTTACAGAGAGCAATGTAGAGATCATTTCTGCTCTTCGGTACAGATGTCGGGTGACCCAGCACTATTTATGGAAGAGACTCCCCCTTTACACTGCTCTGCAGGCCACCTCTGTTTAGAGATCAAATCTGATCCGTGTGTCGGCGCGTCATCGTATGTGTGCACCCGTGTGTGTCTGAACACGCTCTATCCCGCTGGTCTTCATCTCCCACGAGCCAGCCGCCCACCACTCCGTGGCTGCAGTGAGAATAAGTCTCTTTGCCGCAGTGAGAATAAGTCTCTTTGCTGCCACAAAGATACTAACCTGCACACGTCACTTCTGCCACTTTGTAGATCCTTTCAGATCAGATGCGCACAAAACCACATCCTCTGTGAAAAGTAACAGCTTTATTTCTCCTCTTTCAAGTCTCACTGACTCTAATTTTACTGACTCGTCTTACTGACCTGGCTCGGACGTCCGGCCTGGCACCGAGGTCGCAGTAGTAGACCTCGCGTGAAGCTGGCCACGTCCCACCGTTCCATGTCACGTTCGCTGCTGTGGCTATTGAGGTTCCTTGTATCAGATTATGGAATCTGTCTAGTTCTAATCCGATAAAGAGTTTTTATCGGGAGTAGATGGCTACTTTTACGAAATGCCTTTCTGCATCTACTAAGATCAACGTGATTTTCCTCCTTGATGCAGTTATCCAAAAAGATTTTCCTCCTTTATTCGGAACATACCGATTTTTCAAATGTTACACCAAACTTGAATCCCTTGAATAAATCTAACTTGGCCGTGATGCGTTATCTATGTTACCCAGGTATGGATGGATTCTAGTCGCTAATATTTTGCTTAGAGTTTTTGGTATCGGTGATCACGAGACTGGCCTACTATTTTCTTGTAATATCCTTACTTTGGTAGGAAAGTTGTTCCCAGCCCCGTAAATCAAGTCAAAAGGAGTTTTCTATTACTCTTTTCGGGGAAGTTTGAGTAGATTGGCAGTGTGTCTTCCCGGAATGTCATACAGACTCCACTGGAACACCAGATAGGTCAGGAAATTTCTATGTGGAAATATTTGAAATTAAAGATCCAGTTTATGACAAATAAGACCGTATTTTCCATGTCTTCTTTAATCGTTTTTGCTAAGTCGTGTTTTTCCAGGCGTCTATCCATCACGTTTAAGTCTCCGAATATATTGGCATAACCTCTTACCCTTTCACAGTCCCTAGGCTCTGTAGTGATGTCACCCGTCTTTGTCCCGGTTCCGATCACCTGTGCCTTGTTTCTCGAGCATGCTTTGGTGGGGGCTGTGTTTCTCGGAGGCGGGGCGCTGTGCCTCCCTCTCTCTCACCCCCTCCTTCCCCAGGGATTTAACTGGACTCTCTTCATACAATCCGTGCTATCCTCTGTCAAAATCAAGATGCTGCCGGGCGAAGAAGTAGTAGTCTACGGCACCCCCTACCTCCAGAACCTGGAAGACATCATCGACCTCTACTCAGCCAGGTGAGGCCCGGGGGAGGTGGCAGGAAGCGTCCTTGCCCCTGCTCTGCCCCTGTCCCAGCAGCAGCTCCTCCCAGGGAGGGACCACGGAGCACGGGCTCTGAGGCACGAAGGACCTGGAGAAATGCATGTTAGCGGCCAGTGGAGCCTTTCCTTAGAGGCATCGCGAGCATCCAGGGCAGACACGCTGTCCCTGGGGGGCTGTCCTGGAGGTTTTCCCCACCACCCTGAACTCCCTGCTTGGGACAGAACCTCCGGCCTGGGGACCATGAGCCGTGGCCCCTCCCTGGGCAAACGGCACTCCCCTGTCCCCGCCCGGCCCCCGCTGCCGCCCATAGGACCATGCAGAACTACCTGGTCTGGCGCCTGGTGCTGGACCGCATCAGCAGCCTGAGCCGGCGATTCAGGGACGCACGTGCCAACTACCGCAAGGTATGTGCCGTCGCGCAGAGGTGGCCCCCACCCGGCCGGCTCGCCCCGCTGAGCGCCGGGGCCCTGGGGTCAGAGCCACGCAGGACCCGCCGGGCAGCGAGCGGCGGGTGGGGGGCAGCAGCCCCGAGATCTGCTCTTTCGAACCAACAAGCACGGCGTGAGGGCGGGGCGAGGGCGGGGCAGCCTCTCCCGGGAGGTGACACTGGACATCGTAAGGCAAGGGCGATGCAGGCCCGAGACGGGCACGGCAGGTGCAGAGGCCCCGGCCGGTGGGGGAGGAGGCGGGCCGCCGGGCAGCGAGCGGCGGGTGGGGGGCAGCAGCCCCGAGATCTGCTCTTTCGAACCAACAAGCACGGCGTGAGGGCGGGGCGAGGGCGGGGCAGCCTCTCCCGGGAGGTGACACTGGACATCGTAAGGCAAGGGCGATGCAGGCCCGAGACGGGCACGGCAGGTGCAGAGGCCCCGGCCGGTGGGGGAGGAGGCGGGGCCGCCATCCAGGCAGAGCATGGGTCACACGCGTGAAGGCCCTGGCTGCTGGGGGCGGGGGACCCGCGGAGAGGCCCCGCGGTCACGCTGGCTGTTCTGGGCAGTGACCTGCGGGGCTGTGGAGCTGGGAGTGGAGGCACAGGGGAGGCTGGGGCCGTCATCCGACAGGCAGGGGGCTAGAAAAGGGTGTGGCCAGTGCATGGCTCCAGGGGAGGTGCTGAGGTGCTGACAGCAGACGGGTGTGGCATCTGTACCTGACACGGAGGATGAGGGACCCCGGAGCCAGGGGCACTCCGAGGTCCTCTGCCAGACTGATGGGCGGAGGCCCCCACTGCCATGCCACGGGCGCCGGGGCAGAGCAGGTGGGGGCAAGTCCAGGCTCCTGCTCTCACGTGCCGAGCTGGAGACTCCCACCAGCCAAGCATCAAGGAGGGAGCCGAGTCCTGGAGCTCTGAGGGAAGAGAAGGGGTCACACTGACTTCTCGGGGGGCAGAAAACCCCAAGGCCCCAAAAGGTGTGGCTGGATGCCAGGCGGAGCTCTGGGATGACGTTCGGGGCAGGGGCCTGATGGGACATGTTTCTGTCTTGCGCCCCTGCACCCCTGGGGAAGGATCGGCAGACGTTCTCACTGCCACTTGGATGACGAGGAAGCCGGGGCCCAGAGACCCCGGGGCCGAGCCGGACTCGCCCTGTGTTTTGGGAATGGGGCTGGAGTCCTCCAGGGCAGAATCTGGGCGGACAGCCAGGCCAGGGTGGTGAGGACAGGGGACAAGGCATAGCTTAGGGCCAGGTAGGAACCCCCCAGCCCCACCCTGGGGTGAAGGCCCAACTCCCTGCCTGCTCAGGACCCCCACCTCAAAACTGCAAACTCGGCCCTCCCCTCGCCTGCGTGCAGCATTCCGAGGCGAGGCTCTGAGTTCGTCCCGTGTCCCCTACCAGCCCCTGGGCCCCTGAGACCCAGGACCGGGAGGCGGGTGTTGGGGAACGAAGGGACGAACGCGTGTGCGCTTGCACGACCGCCAGGCGCTGTACGGCACCACGGTGGAGGAGGTCCGCTGGCGGGAGTGCGTCAGCTACGTCAACAGCAACATGGAGAGCGCCGTGGGCTCGCTGTACGTCAAGGCCGCCTTCCCAGGAGACAGCAAGAACGTGGTGGGTGCTCGGCGACCCTGTGCAGCCCCCCACCCGAAGGGACACCAGCCCCTGCGAGGACAGGCGGCATCACCACCGCCTGGCGCTGTGACTCCGGGCTCCCCACGAGGGACCGCGCTGGCCCGCCAGCAGCACATGTGCTCTCGGGGTACAGGGGTGGGGGTGGGGGGGACATATTCCCCTGGTGCCCACCACACGGGGTCGGAGGGGGCGGAGGCCAGAAAGCCTCGCCCATCCGCGCCTATGGCCCCCCTAGTCAGGCATCGGCCACCCACACCCCCACCCTGCAGGCTGCCCGGGAAAGGGTACAGCTGTGAGTTCTGGGGGAGGCCCTAGGTCCCCTAGGACAAATCGCAGCGGTAGAGACCCTGACCCCGGGTCATCCTCCCCAACCCCACACCACACCCGGAGAAGCCCACAGTGGGGCTGCGCCTCGGACCAGCCCCCTGCAGCGCCCCCAGTGCTGGTCGTCCCCAGGTCAGAGAGCTCATCGATAAAGTGCGGGCAGTGTTTGTGGAGGCGCTGGACGAGCTGCGCTGGATGGATGCCCCGTCCAAGAAGAAGGCCCAGGAGAAGGTGGGTGGGCGCTGGAGACCCGAGGCCGGGGCCTCGCGCGCGGAGGGGGCCGTCGGCCATCTCACCCACTTCAGCGTGAGGTCAGAGCGCGGGGTAGCTGGCCCGAGGGAGGACTGTGGGCAGAGGCAGGCCCGGAAGCCCGTCCTGGGAGACCCCCCAGCACCCTGGGAATGGGTGGGGTGGCCATGGCCTCACGGAGCAGCGCACCCAGCAGTGAGGCCAAGACCCACAGGAGCTCCTCTGGGCTAATGTGCCAAACAGAAGTGGCTCTGCCCGGCCCTCGCCCCACCAGACCCCAAGCTGGCCTCCAGGTGCACAGGTTGGCCCCGGGCCAAGCCCTTCCACATCCTGTACCCGGGCCGAGCCCTTCCACATCCTGTACCCATTAAACCTCCTCGCAGCCTGCAGTGAGGGGCCGAGTCCCTTAGCCCCTGACCCGCATGGCGGGGGCGGAGCCAGGATGCCAGGGAGAGGCAGGCGCAGGCGCAGGCGCAGACCCCACCTCTCCTCCCCAGGCCATGAGCATGCGGGAGCAGATTGGGTATCCGGACTACATCTTGGACGAGAGGAACAAGCACCTGGACGAGGAGTATTCCAATGTGCGCCCCTCCCCCGGCCAGCCCCACCTGCCCCTGCGGAGCATGCGCCCTTGATCTCCTGGGGCAGAGACTTGGGGGGGACGGGGAGGCTCTAGCATTACCTCCTTAGGGACAGAG
>NW_006436888.1:10921768-10923104 GCF_000325575.1 Pteropus alecto
GCCCCGGCCCCGCCCCGCCCGAGGCCCCCCCCCACCCGGGCCCCGCCCAGTCCGAGGCCACGCCCCACCCAGCCCCGGTGAGGGGTGCTGCCCGCCATCCTGTCTCCTGTGTGCAGGTGAACGGGTTCAGCACACTTGGGGAGAACATTGCTGACAATGGAGGGGTGCGGCAGGCATACAAGGTGGGTCGAGGAGATGGGATGGGGGCCTCGGCATGGCAGGGACTGCCCCGGTCCCTGTGCAAGCCAAGACGTATCCTGGGACCCCTGGCTATTTGCACTGGGAGGCAGCACTGCCCCGGGGAGCCTGCTTGGCCATAGGCAGGCAGCACCCCAACCTGAGCTGAGCCCTCCACACTGACGGAGGCCACTGTCCAGCTCCAAGCGAGACAGTGACAGTCGCCGCACACGCCTGCACCTGCAGCCTCAGGCACTGGGCATCAGGAGCCCATTCTAGGTGGGCGCCATGTGGGGAGGCTGCGTGGGCAGGGAGCCCAGCCAGTGCGGGCGCCTAGATGGCCACTGAGCAAGGTGGCGAGCCCCTGCCCCGGGCGCTCAAAGGGCCCTAAGCGAAGGGGGCAGGACCCCACCAGGCACAGGCCTCGGAGCCGGCCCTCCATTCTGCCCCGGAGAGGAAGGCAGGTGCAGGCCAGCACCCCTTTGCTGCCCGCAGGCCTACCTAAAGTGGGTAGCGGAAGGCGGCAAAGACAGGCAGCTGCCAGGACTGGATATGACCTACGACCAGCTGTTCTTCATCAACTATGCCCAGGTAGAAGCCGTGAATCCCCTTCCCGCCTGCCCCCAAACTGGCTCCCCACTCACATCTTTGGAGGGCCTCCACCGCGGGGTACCTTGGGTGCAAGCCCGGCAGAACCAGAAATAACCAGCCTGGAAGGGTTCCCGGAGGAAAACGCTGGGGAGGAGGGGAGAACCTGCTGGCTTCCCTCCCCCCCCCACACAAGACGCAGCAGCCTGAGGCTGGCGGACTCCTTCGTGCCTAGAAAGGAGACCACACGCCCCCTCCTCGATCGATCGCTCAGGTCCTTTATTCCTCGTCCATCCCCGAGACCCGCCCCTCTCCTCCAGCCCCCAACCCTCCTCTCCCAAGAGTCCCGCAGCCACACCCCTTGTCTGCCCACAGGTGTGGTGCGGCTCCTACCGGCCAGAGTTCGCGGTCCAGTCCATCAAGACCGATGTCCACAGTCCCCTGAAGTACAGGCAAGTGGCCTCCACGCCCCCACGCCCCCAGCCCCGCCCCGGCCGGCGCCCTCTAAGGCCCCCTCCGTCGATCCGCAGGGTGCTGGGCTCCCTGCAGAACTTGGCTGCTTTCGCGGACG
>NW_006436889.1:0-641 GCF_000325575.1 Pteropus alecto
GTTTTGATTTGCATTTCCCTAAGAGCTAGTGATGTGGAGCATCTTTTCATATAATTGTTTGCCATTTGTATGTCCTCTAGGTTGAAGTGTCTGTTCAGGTCCTCTGCCCATTTTTTGATTGGATCGTTCATTTTGTTGTTGTTGTTGTTGTTGTTATTGAGTTGTATGAGTTCCTTGTATATTTTGGATATTAGGCCCTTATCAGAAGTGTTGCTTGCAAATATATTTTCCCATTCAGATGGTTGTTTCTTTACCTTGTTGACGATTCCTTTTGCTGAGCAGAAGCTTTTTAGTTTGATGTAGTCCCATTCATTTATTTTTGCTTTTATTTCCCTTGCCTTAGAGGTCAGATTCATAAAATCCTCTTTAAGTCCAACGTCCTTGAGTTTCGTTCCTATGTTTTTTTCTATGCATTTTATTAATTCCAGTCTTATGTTCAGGTCCTTAATTCATTTTGAGTTAATTTTGGTGTGTGGTGACAGACAACAGTTTACTTTCATTCTTTTGTAAGTGGCTTTCCAGTTTTCCCAGCATCATTTATTGAAGAGGCTTTCCTTTCTCCACTATATGTTTTTTGGCTTTTTTTGTCAAAAACTATTTGCCCATATATTATGGGTTTACTTCTGGACTCTCAATTCTGT
>NW_006436890.1:0-974 GCF_000325575.1 Pteropus alecto
TGGGGGGTGGGGAGAGGGTGGGGGGAGCAGGGGACTCAAGCCTTGTACTGAGAAGAGGGTTCTTGGTGGAGTGTAAGAAATAATTCAAATGCATGTCAGCGTCAAAAGGAAAGTTTATTAGAGAAGGGGTAACACTCCATAGACAGAGCGTGGTCTCCTCTCAGAGGCAGAGAATGAGAGACCCTAAGTGACTCAGAGGGACAGAGACAATAGAGAGAGATGAGGACAGTGAGAGAGACAGAGTAAAGGCACTGAGAGTGTTCAAGAATTCAGTTTACATGTCGTTCTTTAGTTCCTGTGAGTTATAGTTTAACTACTTTGTTGACTCATTTCCCTTTGATATGGACATACAGTGAGGAAGGATAAGTGTATGTAGCATGAAAAGGTAAGAATATGTAGCATGAAAGGCCTGCTGGCAATTTCCAGCCTTTGATCTATAGGTTCCCTATGGTTTTAGCCATAGAGAATGAATGGTTTTATTTTGAGTAGGGCACCACTTAAAGACTCTATTTTCCTGTTTTTCATTCAGGGTGTGGGGAAATGGGTTGTTAGCAATCTGAGCAGAAATCTCCCTTTGTTCTGCAGGTTTCCCTGTGGTCTGGCTGCAGGGCTGGTCAGCCTATTGCAGTCTCTGAATAGAGCCTGATTTAACATTTTAGTTCTCTTGCCTTCTCCCTACATTATCGCAACTTCTAATCCAGATCTCTCTCTCCAGCTACCAACATGATTTTTAATATACGATGCTTTTTAAAATTTCAAATGGGGGAGTGACAGGGTTCAGAGTATGCCACGCCAAAATATGACACCCTGACATGAGGATTATTTTAAGCTAAAGGCAATTGAAAAGAACACACACACACACACGCACGCACACACGCACATGCACACGCACACGCACACGCACACGCACACCTTTTTGTCATCTCCCTTTCTACCAGGAAGAGAAGGATGTTTATTAATCACTAAAGACAACT
>NW_006436891.1:0-1147 GCF_000325575.1 Pteropus alecto
AAGTTTTCTTATTGAGTTGACTATTCTTTAAAAATATGTGTTATGAATATTGGACAATTCATATATTTTAGAGTATTTTTTGAAAAGTTGAAGGTTTAAAATTTGATGAAGAGCAGCTTATAAATTTGTTGTATCTCAACTATTTTTTTTCTGTACTTCTAGAGTTTTTATAATTTTGGTTCTTATAGGTCTAAGAGCTTTTTCATATTAGTTTTTAATATATTTTGATGGGGAGACTGAAATTTTTTATTATTGGTAGAAGTAGTATTTATGTATTTAGTAATTCCAGCAGCATTTCTTGAAAAGACTGTTCTTTCTCTCGTAAATGATGTTTGTTCTTTTGTCAGAAACCATTCAACCATTTATGTGTTTCTCAATTTCTCGATACTATTCTAATCCATTAATTTCTATTTCTATATTTAGATCAAAGCCTTATTATCTTAACTGAAACTCCAAAGTAAGTGTTAAAGCCAGGTTGTGTATTCTTCGATTTTTATTGATTGATTGATGGATCTTCTTAAAAGATTTTATTTTGTTTTATTTTTTCCCCCTCTTTAATTCCCACCTCATCTCCCCGACTTCCACCCCTGACCTATGGTTGTTTCCATTTCCCCTTAAGAACTGAATCCCTGAAGGTGGAGTGTCTACTCCCACACGCTCCTGACGCGTACCTTTGGTCTGGCACACTCCAGGGTATGGTCCATGGCTCCACCTGAGGAGCGAACCAAGGACCTTCTGAGCATAAAGGAGATATGATAACAACTACACTATGGAGCCACCGCCTAAAATAGCACCTTTGATGTTAAAATTATTAATGAAGCAGGACTGTGGTTCTTAGAAAACTTGGGTTTCAGAAATATCAACCTGGTTAAATAATTGGGGAAACCAACAGGTAATTGCCAAGCATTAGCTTAACCAAGTAAAAGCTGGTAAAAAGAAAAAAAGTTTGGAAGATATCTAGCTCTTTGTTTTATAAATGCATTTATTGGGATTAGGGTTTGTCCAGATTCTTCTTGGGATGAGCTCCATTCCTCCCACCGTGGAGAGTAGCTGGTCCTTCGGAGCCAGATTTTGTACCCTTCAAGATTGCTGTGATGCAGCATTTTGTTACGCTTCTCTCTTCCACTTGTGCTTCATCTCCATCGAC
>NW_006436892.1:0-1396 GCF_000325575.1 Pteropus alecto
GAAAACAATTTCATTTACAATTGCATCAAAAAAAATTAAATACACAAGAGTCAAATTAACCAAGAAAGCAAAAGATCTGTTCTCAGAAAATTATGTCATTGAAAAGAGAAATTGAAGAAGATACAAATAAATGGAAGCATAAACCATGCTCATGGGTAGAAAGAATCAACATTGTTTGGTCATACCACCCAAAACAAACTGTAGATTCAATGCAATCCCTATCAAAATACCAACAGCATTTTTCAGAGAGCTAGAACAAATAATCCTAAAATTTCTACGGAACCATAAAAGACCCCAAATAGCCACAGCAATCTTGAGAAGGAAGAACAAAGTTGGAGGTATCATACTACCTGATATCAAACTATACTACAAGGCTATAGTAATCAAAACAACACAGGCATAAAAATAGATACATTGATCAATGGAACAGAATAGAGAGCTCAGAAATAGATCCATATGCCTATACATTCATTTAATATACGACTAAGGAGGCAACAATATACAATGAGGAAAAGAATGTCTCTTAAACAAATGGTGTTGGGAAAACTGGACAGGTATATGTAAAAAAAAGAAAAAAAGAAACTGGATCACTTTCTTATCTGGATCACCATCTACAAGAATAGACTCAAAATGGATTATAGACTTAAAGGTAAGACCCCAAACAAAAAAACTTCTAGAAGCAAACATAAGCATTAATCTCTCTGATATTGCTACTAGTAATTTATTTTTGGACGTATCTCCTCAGGCAAGGGAAACAAAAGAGAAAATAAGCAAATGGAACAACATCAGACTAAAAAATTTTGCACAGTAAAGGAAACCATCAACAAAGCAAAAGGACAACCTAGTAAATGGGAGAATATATTCGCTTATGATACATCTGATAAGATGTTAATATCCAAATATATAAAGAACTCATATAACTTAACAACAACAACAACAGCAACAACAACAACAACAACAGCAAATAATCCAATTGAAAAAATGGGCAGAAGACTTGAATAGATATTTCTCCAAAGAGGAAATACAAATGGCCAATAGACATATGAAAAAATGCTCAAGGTCACTAATCATTAGAGAAATGCAAATTCAAACCACAATGAGATATCACCTCACACCTGTAAGAATGGCTGTCATCAATAAATCAAATAACAAGTGTTCCTGAGGATGTGAAGAAAAGGGAATCCTCATACACTGTTGATTGGATTATAAATTGGTACAGCCACTATGAAAAGTAGTCTGGAGGTTCCTCAAAAATTTAAAAATAGATATACCTTTTGACTCAGTGATTGTACATCTGGGTATTAATACAAAGAAAACCAAAACAATAATTTGTAAAAATCTATGCACCCCCTATATTCATGGCAGCACTATTTACAGTAGCCAAGATATGGAAGCA
>NW_006436893.1:0-637 GCF_000325575.1 Pteropus alecto
TTGATTGGATCATTTGTTTTTTTGTTGTTGTTGTTCTTATTGAGTCGTACAGTTCTTTGTATATTTTGGATATTAGGCCCTTAGAGGAGGCGTTGCTTGCAAATATATTTTCCCATTCGGATGATTGTCTCTTTACCTTGTTGAAGATTTCTTTTGCTGAGAGGAAGCTTTTTAGTTCGATGTAGTCCCATTCATTTATTTTAGCTTTTACTTCCATTGTTTTTGAGATCAAATTCATAAAACCCTCTTTAAGCCCAAGGTCCCTGAGTTTAGTTTCTATGTTTTCTTCTAAGCATTTTATTGTTTCAGGTCTTATATTCAGGTCCTTAATCCATTTTGAGTTAATTTTGGTGTGTGGTGATAGACAACAGTTTAGTTTCATTCTTTTGCAGGTGGCCTTCCAGTTTTCCCAGCACCATTTATTGAAGAGGCTTTCCTTTCTCCATTGTTTTTGGCTTTTTTGTCAAAAATTATTTGCCCATATAAATATGGGTTTATTTCTGGACTCTCGATTCTGTTCCACTGGTCTGTGTGTCTGTTTTGCTGCCAATATCACACCGTTTTGATTACTGTCGCTTTGTAGCATAATTTGAAGCTGGACCCAGTGATGCCTCCAGCCTCATTCTTTTTTCTCAGG
>NW_006436894.1:0-1375 GCF_000325575.1 Pteropus alecto
AGGCCCAGAGAGGGTGAGAAACCTACCTAGGGTCACACAGACAGGAGAAGGAAAGGCCCAGATGCTGTTTCAGGTCCACGTAATCCCCAAACCCAGAGTGGCCCCAGTCAGGCAGCAAAGGAACTGGATTTGTAGTCTTGGAAAACCAGGTCCAAACCTCACCATCACTCCCTAGCTGTGTGACCTTAGGCAAGTCACCTCACCTCTACCCTCCGCCTCCTTTCCTGTAAAATGGGTTCTTATAACATCCACTTTATTTATCTCAGGGGCATGGATGTGGGGAGCCCACGTGATTACCTGGCTGAAAGGAATTTGCAAACTAAAGTAGGACTCAAAGGTGAATTCCAAAATATGGCCCACGGGCCAGCAGCATCTGTATCATAGTTCAGTAAAAATGCAATTTTGCCTCCTACCCCCATCCTGCAGATCTCCTGAATCAGAATCTGCAGTTTAACAGAGTCCCCTCATTTAGGTCCCCCAGTGATTGGGTTATTCATGTGCCTATTGAGGTTTTAGACTCTCTACTTTAGAAAAGCCTGCTGGCTTTCCATCCCGGCCACTCATTGGAATCTACTGAGGACTTTACAAACAATACTGAGTCCTGGTCCCACCCCAGAATGGCTGACCTTCTTAGCCTGGTGTGGGGCATCAGGATTTTGTAAGCTTGTGCTGGTGACTCTGATGTTTGAGACTCTCTGCCCTAGAAGCTCACCATGTAGTAGAGGAGACAGATACACAGAAATAACCAGTGTGGCACTGGTAAATGTTGAACATCTGGCTGGGGAAGCCCTGATTTGTAGCATCTGCCATTTTCCGTGGTGTAAATACTTCCACCATGGCCAAGTCAAGCTGCCAACATGGAGTTAAGAAGAAATGTGCGGTAGTAGCATCTCATATTTAGTATTTCCATCATACTGATACAATAGATGTAAATATTCTCAAAGCGCAGAGAATAGTAAAATGTAATCCAGTAGTTAAGAAGTGATGAGTACTGAGTATGTATTTCTCTTTTTTTTTTTTTCAATTTTTGTGGTAAAATACACAACCTAAAATTCACCATTTGACCATTTTTAAGTGTACGTTTCAGTGGCGTTAAGTACATTCGTATTGTTGTGCAGCTGTCACCACCATCCATCTCCAGAACTTTTTTCATCTTCCCAAACTCAAACTCTGTGCCCATTAAACGCTAATTTACCATCCCTGGCAACCACTATTCTACTTTCTGTCTCTATGATTTTGACTACTCTAAGTACTTCATATAAGTGGAATCACACAGTAGTTGTCTTTTTGTGACTGGCTAATTTCACTCAGCATAACGTTCTCTAGATTCATCCATGTTGTAGGTACCATTATTTTTTAATATAATTTATTTATT
>NW_006436895.1:0-1701 GCF_000325575.1 Pteropus alecto
GCGACTTAAATGACAGAGACTTCAGGATGGTACTTATGAAAAAACTCCATGAGATCCAAAACAAATCTAATCAACAATTTCAGGAATTGTAAAAACAACTAGATGAGCAGAACAAGGAGATTAAACCCTCAAAAGGAACCAAACAGAACTTCTGGAGATAAAGAACACACTGTAAGAGTTGAAAAATGAAATAGCAAGCGTGGGAAATAGAGTCGACCAAATGGAGGAAAGGATCAGTGATATCGAAGACAGAAATCTAGAAATAAATCAGAAGGAAGAAGAGAGAAACCAAATAATGAAAAATAATAAAAGAGAAATACAAGAACTATCTGATACTATCAGGAGAGGAAACATAAGAATAATAGGTATTACCGCAGGCAAAGAAAAGGAGCAGGGACTAGAAACCATTTTCGGACAAATAGTGGACAAGAATTTCCCAGTCTAAGGAATGAGCTGGAGCTTGGAATTCAAGAAGTCAACAGAACAACCAATTATCTCAACCCAAAAAAGCCTTCACCAACACATAGTACTAAAGTTATCAAAAATCAGTGACAAAGACAGAAATCTCAAGGTAGCCAGGGAGAAGAAAATGGTAACCTATAAAGGAAAACCCATTAGATTATCATCGGACCTCTCAGCGCAGACCTTAGAAGCCAGAAAGGAAAGTAATCAAATATTTAAACTATTAAGTGAAAGGAACTACCAGCCTAGAATAATGTATCCAGCTAAGCTCTCCTTTAGATATGAAGGAAAAATTAAGACATTTCCAGACATACAAAAATTGAGGGAATTCTCCACTACAAGGCCTGCACTACAGGAAATTCTGAAAGGGGTCAGCTCACCTAAAACATAATAACAACAAAAAAATACATAAGTAGGAGTAAGGCGATTAGCAGGCGGATAGAAGTAGAGGAGTGAAACCCTTACTAAGAACAGGGCATTATAAGCTTAAATAATAAGAAGAGAATTGCTATAGAAAGATAGTAATAAACGTTCAGCATACATAGGGACAAATTAAGACAATAATGATTGAAAAGGGAAAGATTCAAAGATCCAAATTCACAAAGGGGAAAGGAGATAAGGCACACATAGAAGAAAATGGATGACTTTATACATATAACTATCCTTTTCATATTTGTCATGGTAACCACACATCAAAATTCAGAACTGAAGTATGTAACATAAAACAAGAAGAACCAGAAGCAAAACCCACAAAAGCTAACCAAAATAAAAAAAGCCCAGAAATACAAGGACAAGGAGGCAATGGAAACACCGAGATACCAGAAAGCAAAAAATAAAATGGCTATAAGAAGACCTTTTATTTCAATAATCACTATAAATGTAAATGGACTGAACTCACCAATAAAAAGGCACAGATTCGCAGATTGGATCAAAAAACAAAACCCAACCATATGCTGCCTCCAGGAGACACATCTCAGCTCTAAAGACAAATATAGACTCAAAGGGTGGAAAATGGTATTTTAAGCAAATGGCATTCAGAGAAAAGCGAGACTTCAAAATAAAAAATGGAAATAAAGATACTGAGGGACACTTCATAATGATAAAGGGAATCATGCACCAAGAAGACACAACACTTATTAATATCTATCCTCCCAATCAGGGAGGCCCGAAATATGTAAAGCAATTACATATTTAATAATAACAGAACTAAAGGGAGAAATGGAACAAAACATCATTGTA
>NW_006436896.1:0-737 GCF_000325575.1 Pteropus alecto
ACAACAGATACTCTTCATAGCTATAAAGCATCACACCCACGAAGAGGATGAAAAGTAACCCTTCACTCTCCCCTACTGTAAAATCATCCAAGTCCCCTCTCTGCCTGTAACCACTACCGAATGTCTAGCTTATATGTGCATTCACACAATGATTGATTGCTTACAGAGCAATTGCATAGCACTAGCCATTTATTTTTCTGAAGGTGTGACCTGTGTACAATCATTTTGAGCCTCTTTATGAGGCAAGATAATTAGCTAAGATAAGACTTTCCACTCCAGGAACTTTTCCTCAGTCCCTACTTAGCCCTCTCCTTGTTTCGATTTCAAGCATGAGATCCTTGCATGAGAATCAAGTAAAAGCCAGAAGACGAGATAGAGGGCCTTGGGCAACCTCCTCCCCTCCAGGTAGCATAGAAAAAAAGCCAAGACCTGGAAGCAGACTGGATAGCCGTGGGACACACCCACCTATAAGAAAACAAAACCTAATTCTCTTAGATCTGCCTGCACTTTTCTCTTAGCATGTACTTTTGCTTTAGCAAAACCTGTGCTTTCTAGCTCACTGTTTGGCGTGTCCTTGAATTTGTTCTCGTGGCCTAAGAACCTGGTCACCAGATCTCCGGGGTGTGGGTCCCTTTTTGGACTGCTGACCTATCCAGCTCTCCAGCATTACCCACGGTGAGCTGAACAGGAGAGGTGGACATCGTCATCACTCGGCACCTTTGTGCCTACGGCTGGGG
>NW_006436897.1:0-694 GCF_000325575.1 Pteropus alecto
ATTGTATAAGGGTTAGGGTTATTCTTAGTGTAAAACTCTAAAACCAAAAACCAAACCTAAATATTACACTAACAATAACCCTAACCTTAATCCCTGACCATTAACCAAACCCAATTTAACTCTAAGACAATCTCTAACTCTAACCCTAAACCTAAATATAACCGAAATCCTAAACGTAAATCTAACATTAAACATAACTTAGATCCTAACTCTAAATCTGAAGCTAATCCTAACACTAAAACTAACTCCTAAAAAAATCCTAACCGTAACCTTACCCTAAGCTAAACTTACCTAACCCAAAACCAAACCCTACTGCTAACCCTAACCCTAACCCCAACCCTAATCCTAATCCTAACCATAAATCCTAATCCTAACAGTAACCCTAACCCTAACATAATATACCCAACCCTACCCTAACCCTAACACTAATCCTAACTCTAAACACTTACAATAACTCTAAACCTAACCTTAATCTAATAGAAACCATATCCGTAAAACTAACCCTAACCGTAACATGACCCTAACACTTATCCGAACTCTAAACTCTAAACCTAAACCGAACCATAAACCTAACCCTAAAAGCAAACACAAATCCTAATCCTAACCCTAAATCTAAAACTAAACCTAACCCTAATCTTAACGTAACCCTAACCGTGACCCTAACCCTAACACTAATACTAATTCTAACCTATTA
>NW_006436898.1:0-459 GCF_000325575.1 Pteropus alecto
TTTGTACTTCTTAATCCCTTCCCCTTTTTTATCCAACCCTCGACACCTCTCTCATCTGGCAATCACCAGTTTTTCTCTGTATCTATGAGTCCGTTTTCATTTTGTTTCCTCATTTATTTTGCTCTTTAGATTCCACATATAAGTGAAATCATATGGTATTTGTCTTTCTCTATCTGACTTATTTCACTTAGCATAATACCCTCTATGTCTACTCGCGTCATTGAAAAAAGTAAGATTTCATTTTTTCAATGGCTGAGCAACATTCTAGTGTGCGTGTGTGTGTGTGTGTGTGTGTGTGTGTACCATAGCTTCTTTATCTAATCATCTTTTGACAGGCACTTAGGCTGCTTCCATATCTTGGCTATTGTAAATAACCCTGCAGTGAACATAGGGGTACACATATCTTTTCAAATTACTGTTTGGCTTTTCTTTGGATAAATGCCCAGAAGTGCAATTGCT
>NW_006436899.1:0-864 GCF_000325575.1 Pteropus alecto
TATTAATCAATATTACCCCAATAAACTTAAAAATATTAATTTTTCACTTATAGTTGACATTAAATACTATATTATATTAGTTTCAGTTGTGCAGCATAGTGGTTAGACCTTTATATAATTTGTAAAGTGAACACCCTAATAAGTCTTTAATCACCTGGTACTACACATAATTATTACATTATAATATTATTGACTATATTTCCTATGCTGAACTCCATATCCTCATGACTATTTTGTAACTACCAATTTATACTTCTTAATCTCTTTACATTCTTTTTCTTTTTTTAATTAATTTTTTGATGCCATTGGTTAACGAAATCTAATAAGTTTCAGCTGTACACTTTAACAGTAAGGCATAGATATAATTACACTGAGTTTTCATCTCCCAGAGTTAGTTATTTTTTTCTGTCATCATGTATTTGACCCGCTTTACCCATCTACTTCCCTCTTCCCCACCACCCTCTACCCTCTGGTAGCCACTAGTCTATAATCCATGTCCATGAGTCTCTGTTTGTTTGTCCTGTTCATTTGTTGCTTTTAGGTTTATAACCCACATATAAATGATATCATGTGATTTTCAACTTTTTCTGTCTGGTTTATTTCGCTTAGCATGATTATCTTGAGGTCCATATATGTTGTCACAAATGGCAGTATTTCATCTCTTCTTATGGTTGAGTAATATTCCATTGTATATATGTACCACAGCTGCTTTATCCAACCATCTAACATAGGACACTTGGGTTGCTTTCATGTCCTGGTCACTGTGGATAATGTGGCTATGAACACTGGTGTGCAAATACATTTTCAGATATGAGTTTAGAAGTCTCTAGGGGTAAATAACCAGTAGAAGGATTGCTGGATCAT
>NW_006436900.1:0-668 GCF_000325575.1 Pteropus alecto
AATGATTAACTTTCAGAAAGAGAAATTAAGAAAACCCATTTATAATTGCATTTGAAACTATAAAATAATTGGGAATCAAATTAACTAAGAAGATAAAAGACCTGTTTTCAGAAAATTATAAGTCTCTGAAAAAAGAAATTGAAGAAGATACAAATAAATGGAAGCATATACCCTGTTCATGAGTAGGAAGAATGAATATCGTTAAAATGGCCATACTACTCAAAGCAATCTATAAATTCAGTGCACTCCCTATCAAAATTGCCAATGACCTTTTTCAGAGAGCTAGAACAAATAATCCTAAAATTTATATTGAGCAATAAAAAAACCCCAAATAGCCACAGCAATATTGAGAAAGAAGAATAAAGTTGGAGGTATCACACTACCTGATATCAAACTATACTACAAGTCTACAGTAATTAAAACAGCATGGTATTGTCATAAAAACAGATACATTGATCCATGGGACAGAATAGAGAGCTCAGAAATAAATCCATGTCTATACACTCACTTAATATATGACAAAGGAGGTAAGAATATACAATGGGGTAAAGACAGTCTCTTTAATAAGTGGTGCTGGGAAAATTGGACAGATACATGGGGGAAAAAGGTAGAAAAGAAAAGAAAAAAGAAGAGAACATCTAGAAGAAAACATAGGCAGTAAACTCTGA
>NW_006436901.1:0-2943 GCF_000325575.1 Pteropus alecto
TGGACTTTGAGTGACGATGTGACGATGTAGGTTCATTAATCTTAACAAATATACCAGTCTGGTGAAGGAAGTTAATAGTGAGAGAGATTATGTGTGTTTGGCGTGGGGAGGGGGAGTTGCAGGTGAGGGTTAGGAGATATATGGGTAACTTCTCAATTTTGCTGTAAATCTTAAACTACTCAAAAAATAAAGACAGTTGTTATTTTTTAATTACAATTTATTCCTAAGAAGATACTAGATACTTTAACCTTCATTAAAAATTTTAGGCTATCAGAAGCAAGACAAGGATGCCCACTTCCACCACTCCTATACAACATTGTACTGGAAGTCTTAGCCACAGCAATCAGACAAGAAAGATAAATAAAAGGCATCCGAATTGGAAAGGAAGTAGGAAAACTCTTCTTATTTGCTGATGACATGATACTTTATATAGAGAAACCTAAAGAATCCACCAAAAAACTGTTAGAACAAATCAATAAATTCAGTAAAGTAGCAGGATACAAAATAAATATTCAGAAGTCAGTGATATTTTTATACACTAATGATAAACATTCAGAAAGAGAAAGTAAGAAAACAGTCCTATTTACAATCTAATTAAAACCAGTAAAGCACCTGGGAAACAATTAACTAAGAAGGTAGAAGACCCATTGACAGAAAATTATGTCATTGATAAAAGAAATTGAAGAAGATACAAATAAATGGAAGCATATACTGTGTTCATGGGTAGGAAGAATCTACATCTTTAAAATGACCATACTACCCAAAGCAATCTCTAGATTCAATGCAATCCCTATCAAAATACCAACAGCAATTTTCAGAGAGCGAAAACAAATAATCCTAAAATTTATATGGAGCCATAAAAATCACTGAATAGCCACAGCAATCTTGAGAAAGAAGAACAAAGTTGGAGGTATCATATCTGATATCAAACTATACTACAAAAATACAGTAATCAAAACAGCATGGTACGGGCATAAAAAGAGATACATTGCTCAATGGAACAGAATAGAGAGCCAAGAAAGAAATCCACAGGTATACGCTCGCTTAATATATAACAAAAGAAGTAAGAATATACAATGGGGTAAAGAAAGTCTCTTCAATAAATGGTGTTGGGAAAATTGGACAGCTACGTGCAAAAAAAGAAGCTAGACCACCTTTTTACACCGTATACAAGAATAGACACAAAATGAATTAAAGACTTAAATGTAAGACCCAAAACCATAAAATTTCTAGAAGAAAACATAGGCAGTAAACTCTCTGATATTACTAACAGGAATTTCTTTTAAGATGTAGCTCCTTGAGCAAGAGAAACAAAAGAAAAAAAAAATAAACGGGCCTACATCGAATTAAAAAGTTTTTGTATAGCAAAGGAAACCATCAACAAAACAAAACAAAACAAAACCACCTACTGTTTGGGACAAGATATGCACTTATGATACATCTGATAAGGGATTAATATCCAAAACATATAAAGAACTTATACAAATCAACAACAAAAGAACAAACAACCCAATTAAGAAATGGGCAGAAGACCTGAACAGATACTTCTTCAAAGAGAAAACACAGATGGTTGGCTTAAGGTCACTAATCATCAAAGAAATGCAAATTAAAACCATAATGAGATCTCACCTCACACCTATCAGAATGGCTAGCATAAATAAATGAAAAAACAACAAGCATTGGTGAGGATGCAGAGAAAAGGGAACCTCATACATTGTTGGTGGGATTGCACATTGGTACAGCTGCTATGGAAAACGGTCTGGTGGTTTCTCATAAATTAAAAATAGATATACCTTTTGACCCAGCAATTGCACTTCTGGGTATTTATCCAAAGAAAACCAAAACAATAATTCGTACAGATCGATGCACTCCGATATTCATGGCAGTACAATTTACAATAGCCATGATATGGAAGCACCTAAATGCCCATCAACAGACAATAGGATAAAGAAATTATGGTTCATATATACAATAGAATATTACTCAGCCATTACATCAAATGAAATCCTACCATTTGCAATGACAAGGACTAGAAATTATTACGCTGAAGGAAATAAGTCAGACGGAGAAAGATAAATACCATATGATTTCACTTATATGAGTAATCTATGAAACAAAAGAACAAACTAATCAAAAACAGATACAAATAGAGTGGACAATTTGGTGAGAAACAGAGGGGAGGGGTTTTGGGGGCTAGGAGAAAGTTTAAGAAGTACAAATTAGTAGTTCATAGTTGGTCATGCGGATGGGGGGCAAAGCAAAGGGAATGTACTTAGCATTAATATGATGGCTAGGTGGAGGGCCAGGGGAGCATGGGAGCAATTGGGGTGATCGTTTTATGAACTGTATAGATGTCTAATCAATGTACTATATACTTGAAACTAATTGGAATAAAGAAATTTAAAAGAAAATGCACACAGAAAATTTGATCCTGGCAGTAGGACATGAACATAACATTTTCTGAGTTTCTTCAAATAAAGATTGATCGCTTTCATCTCATTATTGGGGGTAAAAACATTTTACATTCATTAAAATGTAAATTTATTCTGGTCTAATTCATGTTACCAAAAAAAACCAACAACAACAACAACAAAAAAACCATAGATGGTCCGTTCATTTAATTTTCACTGAAACTTATTCCATTTACTATATATAGATAGTATCTGTTGTCTGCCTTAGAAATCTTCAAGCCTTTCTTAAATAGGGACCAAAAATTCCTGAATTTTTTCCATGAAAAAGTAGCAAAAGACAAGTGATCAAACTCTGATTTGTTTCACCCAAACTTCCAACTTCTTTAGCCACAGAAACTTTTTGTAAAACAGTATCCATTATTATCCACTTTGAGAGATATTGCTCTATAATACACAGCACAACATTGTTGAATGTGGCTGGACCTCTAGGTGATCACAAAATGGAAGATTTGCAGCAGAGTAAAGAGATTGA
>NW_006436902.1:0-850 GCF_000325575.1 Pteropus alecto
AATACTTCCCAACTCATTTTATGAGGCAAATATTATCCTGTTACCAAAACCTGGTAAAGATATCACAAAAAGAGAAAACTACAGACCAATATCTCTCATGAACACAGATGCAAAAATCCTAAATAAGATGCTATCAAACCAAATACAGCAACAAATTAAAAAGATTATATACCATGATCAAGTGGGCTTCATTCCAGGGGCACAGAGATGTTTCGACATAAACAAATCGATTAATGTGATACACCACATAAACAAATTAAAAAATAAGAATCATATGATCATATCAATAGATGCTGAAAAGCCTTCAACAAGGTACAGCATCCATTTATGATCAAAACACTTAAAATTGGTATAGAAGGCAAGTACCTTAACATAATAAAAGCCATCTATGACAAACCCTCAGCCAACATTATACTTAATGGTGAAAAACTAAAAACCTTCCCTCTAAGATCAGGAACAAGGCCAGGCTGTCCACTATCACCACTGCTATTCAATATAACATTGGTGGTCCTAGCTAGTGCAAAGATATAAAAGGCATCCAAATAGGAAACGAATTAGTCAAACTGTCACTATTTGAGGGTGACATGATTCTCTATATAGAAAATGCTAAAGATTCCGCAAGAACACTTATAGAAACAATAAGCAAATACAACAAAGTTTATGGATACAAAATCGGTGTTCAAAAATCCATAGCATTCCTATACTTTAATAATGAAATGTCAGAAAAAGAAGTGGAAAAAATAATTCCTTTTGCAATTGCAACAAAAAGAATAAAATACCTAGGAATAAATCTAACCAAACATGTAAAGGAACTTTATAATGAAAACTATAAGACCCTCTTAAAAGAAAT
>NW_006436903.1:0-621 GCF_000325575.1 Pteropus alecto
TCTATGGAGAAGTGTCTGTTCAGGTCCTCTGCTCAGGTGTAGCTTGCAAATATATTTTCCCATTTGGATGGTTCTTTCTTTACCTTGTTGATGATTTCTTTTGCTGAGCAGAAGCTTTTTAGCTTGAGGTAGTCCCATTCATTCATTTTAGCTTTTACTTCTCTTGCTTTTGAGATCAAATTCATAAACTCCTCTTAAAGTCCAAGGTCCTTGAGTTTAGTGCCTATGTTTTTTTCTATGCATTTTATTGTTTCAGGTCTTATATTCAGGTCCTTAATCCATTTTGAGTTAATTTTGGCATGTGGTGATAGACAACAGTCTAGTTTCATTCTTTTACAGGTGGCTTTCCAGTTTTCCCAGCACTATTTATTAAAGAGGTTTTCCTTTCTCCACTGTATGTTTTTGGCTTTTTTTATCAAAAATTATTTGCCCATATAAATATGGGTTTATTTCTGGACTCTCGATTCTGTTCCACTTGTCCATGTCTATTATTCTGCCAATACCATGCTGTTTTGTTTATTATCGCTTTGTAGTATAATTTGAAGTCAGGCACAGTGATGTCTCCAACCACGTTCTTTTTTCTCAAGATGGCTTTGACAATTCAGAGTCTTTTGTGCTTCC
>NW_006436904.1:0-592 GCF_000325575.1 Pteropus alecto
GAAATGAAGAATACAATAACTGAAATGAAAACTACCTTAGAGGAAATCAACAGTAGGTTAAATGAAGCAGAGGATTGAATTAGTGATTTGGAAGATAAGGTAGCAGAAAATAGCAACAAGAAAAAAGAATCTAAAAATATAAGGATAGTCTAAAGGATCTCTGGGACATCAAGCATACCAACATTTGCATTGTAAGGGTACCAGAGAAGAGAGAGGGCAAGGAATTGAAAACCTATTTGAAGAAATAATGATGGAAAACTTCCCTATCTTGGTGAAGGAAATAGACATATAAGCCCAGGAAGCACAGAGGGTCCCAAACAAGATGAACCCAAAGAGGTCCACACCAAGACACATCATCATTAAAATGCCAAAGGTTAAAGACAAAGAGGGAATCTTAAAAGCAGCAAGAGAAAGGCAGTTAGTTACCTACAAGGGAGCTCCCATAAGACTGTCAATTGATTTCTCAACAGAAACTTTGCAGGTCAGAAAGGACTGGCACAAAATATTCGGTGATGAAAAGCAAGGACCTACAAGCAAGACTACTCTATTCTGCAAATCTATCATTTAGAATCAAAGGAAAGATAAAGAGCTT
>NW_006436905.1:0-2115 GCF_000325575.1 Pteropus alecto
AGCTAAAGAGAGATCTTTATATAATAAATCTTCTTGCTGGAAAAACAGCAGAATACACTTCCACTAATGTCCAGGCAGAGAAATAGTCTATTAAACACCATGAACAACAAAGGTGACAAAGCATCTCAGAAAGAAAGAGAAAAATCTCCAGAAAATAAGCTTACAGACATAGAAATATGCACCTTAAATGACAGAGACTTCAGGATGGTACTTCTGAAAAAACTCAGTGAGTTCTAAAACAAGTCATACCAACAATATCAGGAATTAAAAAAAAAAAAAAAAACAACTAGAGAGCAGAGCAAGGAGATTGAAACCCTCAAAAAGAACAGGACAAATCTTCTGGAGATAAAAAACACACTGCAAGAACTGAAAAATGAAATAGCAAGCTTGGGAAATAGAGTCGACCAAATAGAGGAAAGCACCAGTGATATCAAACACAGAAATCTAGAAATAAATCAGAAAGAAGAAGAGAGAAATCAAAGAATGAAAAATAATGAAAGAGAAATTCAAGAACTAGCTGATACCATCAGGAGAGGAAACATAAGAATAATGGGCATTATCAAAAGCGAGGAAAGGGAGTGGGGACTAGAAAGCATTATCAGATAAATAGTAGATGGGAATTTCCTAAATCTAAAGAATGAGCTGGAGCTTGGAATTCAAGAAGTCAACAGAACACCCAATTATTTCAACCCAAAAAGGCCTTCACCCAGACACATTGTATTAAAGTCATCAAAAATCAACAATGAAGATAGAATTCTCAGGGCACCCAGGGAGAAGAAAACGGCAATTTATAAAGGAAAACTTATTAGATTATCATCGGACTTCTCAGTGCAGACCTTGCAAGCCTGAAGGGGATGGAATCAAATATTTAAGCTATTAAGGGAAAGGAACTACCAGCCTAGAATAATATATCCAGCTAAGCTCTCCTTTAGATATAAAGGAGAAATTAAGACCTTTCCAGACATAGAAAAATTGAGGGAATTCTCCACTACGAGGCCTCAGGAAATACTAAAAGGGATCAGTACCTAAAACAAAATGACAAAAAAAAAAAAAAAAAGAAAAACATAATTAGGAGTAAAGTGTCTATCAGGCATATAGAAGCAGAGGAGTGCATACCTTACTAAGAACAGGGCATTATAAGCTTAAATAATAAGAAAAGAATTGATATAGCAAGATAGTAATGAACATTCAGCATATATAGGGACAAATGGATATAATAATGACTAAAAACAGGAGGATTCAAAGATCCAAATTCACAAAGGGGAATGGAGATAAGGCACGTGCAGAAGAAAATGGATGACTGTATATATATAACTATCCTTTTCATATATGTAATGGTAACCACAATCTAAAGATTCAGAACTGAAGTATATAACATAAAACAAAAAGGACCAGAGGGAAAACCCACAAAAGCCAACCAAAATAAAGTAAACAGAAACACAAGGACAAAGAAGCAATGGAAACACTGAGCTACCAGAAAGCAAAAGATAAAATGGCTATATGAAGACCTCATCTTTCAATAATCACCCTAAATGTAAATAAATTGAACTCTCCAATCAAAAGTCACAGGGTTGCAGAATGCATCAAAAAACGAAACCCAACCATATGCTGCATCCAGTAGATATATCTCAGCTCCAAAGACAAATATAGACTCAAAGTGAAAGGGTGGAAATGGCATTTTAAGCAAATGGCATTCAGAGAAAAGCAGGAGTAGCGATACTAATATCAGATGAAATAGACTTCAAAACAAAAAAGGTAAAGAAAGATACTGATGGACATTTAATAATAATAAAGGGAATCATGCACTAAGAAGACATAGCACTTATTAATATCTATGCTCCCAATCAGGGAGCCCCGAAATATGTAAAGCAATTACTAACAGAACTAAAGGGAGAAACAGATCAAAACATTATCATAGTAGACCTAAATACTCTACTGTCACATATGGACAGATCATTCAAACAGAAAATCAATAAAGAAATACCATCCTTAAATGACACATTAGACCAACTGGACATAATTGACATTTACAGAGCCTTCCATCTCAAAACAGCTGCTTACGCATTCTTCTCTAGTGCAAATGGAACATTTTCAAGAATCGACCACATACTGGGA
>NW_006436906.1:0-1081 GCF_000325575.1 Pteropus alecto
TTCTTTTTTGTGTGTTAGCTTTACCAGATTTTGGTTTTAGAGTAATATTGGCCTCATAAAATGAATTGCGAAGTATTGCCTCCTCTTCGATTTTTTGGAAAAGTTTGAGGAGAATAGGTATCAAATCTTCTTTGAATGTGTGGTGGAATTCACTGGTAAAGCCATTTGGTCCTGGAATTTTACTTGTTGGTAGATTTTGGATAATTGTTTCAATTTCCATACTGCTGATCAGTCTATTTAGATTTTTCAGTTCTTGATACAGTCTACGAAGGTTGTATATTTCTAAGAATTTGTCCATTTCTTCTAGGTTATTAAATTTGGTGTTATATACTTTTTCATAATATTCTTGCATGATCCTTTGTATTTCTACGATGTCAGTCATAATTTCCTCTCTTTCATCCCTGATTTTGTTTATTTGTGTCCTTTCTCTTTTTTCTTTAGTGAGTCTAACCAGGGGTTTGTCAATTTTAAGAACCAGCTCTTTGTTGCATTTATTTTTTCTATCGTTTTTGTTTTCAATTATATTTGTTTCTGCTCTAATTTTGATTACTTCTTTCCTTCTGCTGACTTTAGGCTTCCTTTGTTCTTCCCTTTCTAGTTTTTTAAGATGAAGCGTTAGTTTATTTGGGCTTGTTCTAGTTTTTAGAGGTAGACTTGTAATGATATGGACTTTCCTCTTATGATCGTTTTTGCCATGTCCCAAAAATCTTGATATGTTGTACTATCATTATCATTTGTTTCTATGTATCTCTTGATCTCTATCTTTATTTCTTCTCTGACCCAGTCATTCTTCAGTAGCATGTTGTTTAATCTCCATGTATTTGTGGTTCTTCCTGCTTTCTTTTAGCAGCTGATCTCTAGTATCAAAGCATTATAGTCAGAGAATATAGTTGATATTATCTCAACCCTCTTATATTTGTTGAGGCTATCTCTATGTCCCAGTATGTGGTCGATTCTTGAGAATGTTCCATGTGCACTAGAGAAGAATTAAGCAGCTGTTTGAGGATAGAAGGCTTTGTAAATGTCGATTATGTCCAGTTGGTTTTATGTGTCATTTAAGGATGTTATATCCTTATTGATT
>NW_006436907.1:0-2265 GCF_000325575.1 Pteropus alecto
GGAGATAAGGCATGCACAGAAGAAAATGGATAACTGTATATATATATATAGAAGGCAACATATGCTACCTTCAGGAGACTATCCTATAAATATTCATAATGCGAACCACATGCTAAAGATTCAGAACTGAAGTATATCATATAAAACAAGAAGAACCATAGGGAAAACCCACAAAAGCCAACAAAAATAAAGAAAACAGAAACACAAGAACCAAGAAGCAATAGAAACCCTGAGCTACCAGAACGCAAAAGATAAAATGGCTATAAGAAGACCTCATATTTCGATAATCACCCTAAAAATAAATGGACTAAACTCACCAATAAAAAGGCACAGATTTGCACATTGGATCAAAAAGCAAAACCCAACATATGCTGCCTTCAGGAGACACAACTCAGTTCCAAAGATAAATATAGACTTAAAGTGAAAGGGTAGAAAATGATATTTCAAGCAAATGACATTCAGAGCAAAGCGGGAGTCACAGTACTAATATCGGATGAAATACACTTCAAATTAAAAAGGTAAAGAAAGATACTGAGGGACACTTCATAATGATAAAGAGAATCATGAACTAAGAAGACATAACACTTATTAATATCTATGCTTCCAATCAGGGAGCCCCAAAACATGCAAAGCAATTACTAACAGACCTAAAGGGAGAAACAGATCAAAACGCTATCGGAGTAGGGGACCTAAATACCCCACTGTTGCAAAAGGACAGATCATCCAAACAGAAAATAAATAAGGAAATAACATCTTAAATGACACATTAGACCAACTAGACATAATTGACGTTGACAGAATGTTTCATCCCCAAACAGCTGCTCATACATTCTTCTCTAGTGCACACGGAACATTCTCAAAGATCAACCACATACTGGGACACAGAGAGAGCCTCAACAAATATAAGAGAGTTGAAATCATACCATCCACATTCTCTGATCAGAATGCATTGAAGCTGGTGATCAACTGTAAAAGGAAAGCGGGAAAACCTACAAGTACCTGGAGATTAAATAACATGCTACTGAAGAACAACTGGGTCAGAGAAGAAATGAAAAGAGAGATCAGGAGATACATAGAAACGAATGATAATGATAGTACGACATGTCAAAACTTTTGGGACATGGCAAAAGGTGTATTAAGAGGAAAGGTCATACCATTTCAGGCCTATCTCCAAAAACAAGAACGAGCCCAAATAATCAACCTAATGCTTCATCTTAAAAAACTAGAAAAGGATGAACAAATGAAGCCTAAAATCAGGAGAAGGAAAGATTCCAAATTAGAGTAGAATTAAATAAAATTGAAAACAAACAAACAAAAAACAATACAGCAAGTAAATGCAACAAAGAGCTTGTTCTTTGAGAGGGTTAATAACATTGAGAAAGCCTGGCCAGACTCACTAAAGAAGAAAGAGAAAGGGCACAAATAAACAAAATCAGAGATGAAAGAGGAGAAATGACGATAGATATCACAGAAATACAAAGGATCATACAAGAACACTATGAAAAAGTATATAACACCAAATTAAATAATCTAGAAGAAATGGACCAGTAGTTAGAATAATAAAACCTTCTTTGGCTGAGGCAAGAAGAATTGGAAAATATAAATAGACTGCTCAGTAGTATGGAAATTGAAACAATCATGAAAAACCGACAAAAAAGTAAAAGTCCAGGAACAGATGGCTTCACCAGTGAATTCTGTCAAACATTTAAAAAAGATTTAATACCTCTTCTTCTCAAACTCTTCCAAAAAATCAAAGAGGAGGCAAGCCTTCCTAACTCATTTCATTATGCCAGTATTACCTTGATACCAAAACCTAGTAAAGATAACACAAAAAAAGAAAACTACAGACCTATATCTTTCATGAACTCAGATGCAGAAGTCCTAAATAAGATACTAGTGAACCAAATGCAGCAACATATTAAAAAGTTTATACACCATGATCAAGTGGGCTTCACCCCAGGGACACAGGGATGGTTCAACATACGCAAATCGATTAATGTGATACACCATATAAACAAATTAAAAAATAAAAACATATGATCTTATCAATAGTTGCAGAAAAAGCCTTTGACAAGATACAGCATCCATTTAGGATCAAAACTCTTAGCAAAATCGGTATAGAAGGAAAGTATCTTAGCATAATAAAGGCCATATATGACAAACTGTCAGCCAACATTATACTTAACAGTGAAAAACTAAGAACATTTCCACTAAGATCAGGCACAGGACCAGGCTGCCCACTATCGCCACTGTTATTCAGTATAA
>NW_006436908.1:0-740 GCF_000325575.1 Pteropus alecto
ATCCATTCATCAGTTGATAGACATTTGGGTTGTTTTCACCTTTTTGGTTATTGGAAATAGTGCTGTTATAAACATTTGTATACAAGTTTTTGTTGAAACGCTTGCTTTAATTTTATTGTATATAAAAGGAGTGAAGTTGCTGGATCATAAAGCATTTCACCTAGGAGTGAAGTTGCTGGATCATAAAGCATTTCTATGTTTAACATTTTGAGGAACCATGAAATGGTTTTCCACTGCAACTGCCCTATTTCACATTCCCACCATCTAATTATAAAGGTTACAATTAGGAGATCACAATCTATCAAACTTGTCATAGACTTCAAGGAGTCCAGGCATCATTCACATAGCTAATGATACGTGCTAATATGTAGCCCAGTCAGATTTCCAAGAGGAAAATAGATACCAGAAGACAAAATAATAGAGGTGGTAACTTGTGCTTCTTTAGATATTTTACAGTAAAAACATGCTTGGCTAGAGCCATTGCACATTCAGTCAGCCTTTCCTAGCTTTCTAGGGGTATGCTCCAGAAGCATTAGGCCCAATGGTAGAATCCCTGAAGACTGTTATGGGAACAGATGTTCAGACAGGGATTTCCAGTTATCTTCTAGAATCTCTCATTCACCTTTCTGAATCAAATCAAAAAAAAAAAATAGTCATTCTCTATTTAAAGAGAGCTTGTGGACCAATTCACTACTTGAATAATGAATTAAGGCTCTCCAAAAGTCAATTCCTCCATAAAA
>NW_006436909.1:0-1001 GCF_000325575.1 Pteropus alecto
CGTAGGAGCCCATCTAAGCTGGCCTGCAAGGACATAAGAGGTCAAGGATAGTGGCTTTTTAAAAAAATTGCGGTTGGGTTGTGTAATCAGAGTGAGAGTTCCTGCATATGCAAGGTTCGAACTGCTGGCTGTCGCCAAAAGAGGAAGGAGCTAGCCTTTTTAAAATTGAGATATAATTGACACATAACATGATATAAGTTTCAGGTTCAGAACATAATGTTTAATATTTGTGTATAGTGCAAAATGACGGTGACAAGTCTAGTTAAGATCTTTCACAATACATAGTTACAAAATTGTATTGTAAGCAGAACTTTTAAGATGTGCTGTCTTAGTAATTTTCAAAAGCGAAATATAATATTATTAATTATGCTAACCATGCAGTACATTACACCCCCATGATGTTTTTAGTTTCTAAGTGAAGGACTCAGGCTTTCTTATCACATAGTCCAGATGTTGGGCAGAATGGGAAGAGGGAGAGGTGTGGTTTAAAATTTGTTAGTAGCCAAATATCACACACACACAAAAATGGAATCAGACTCTTAATTACATAGCTCTTTTATATGTTTATAAATAGTCCAAATCAAGGGAATTAATTACACTGCATTTGGATAAAATAAAATACATTAGGATGCTTATTAGTGTTTTTTAATTAAAGAAAGTAATTGAGAACATTTTCTTTTCTTAAGGGAGAAGGATGTTTCTCATTTATTACTTTCCTTCATATGAGGGGACTGATGGGTTTTGATGTTTATGGATTTTTAAATCTCTAAATAACATTGCTCCTCTAATTTCTCTAGCTCATTCTTTCCAAAGGATGCATGTAGTAACAGGTTAATGGAGCAAATCCAATGTGAAAAAGGTTCTCAGAAGAATGTTTGTCATAACTGCGAAATACTACTGAAGGAGTATGGTCTTCAATTGTGAATACTTTATTTATAAATTGCTTAAACACAAAATATAGACACGCTGATGGATACTTGTATACTTGTTTCCTTTATACC
>NW_006436910.1:0-571 GCF_000325575.1 Pteropus alecto
TATTTCCTTCCTTCTGTTCACTTTGGGCTTTTTTTCTCTTCTTTATCTAGTTCTTTTAAGTGTAAGGTCAGATTGTTTCTTTGAGCTTTTTCTTGTTTCTTGAGGTAGGCCTGTATTGCTATGAAGACTGCTTTTGCTGTGTCCCATAGGTTTTGAGTCATTGTGTTTTCATTTTCATTTGTCTCTAAGTATCTTCTGATTTCTTTCTTGATCTCATTGATAACCCATTCACTGTTTATAGCATGTTATTTAGCCTCCATGTGTTAGTGTATTTTCTAGATTAGAGTATTTGTGGTTGTAGAGTCTTGTTTTTCATAACTTTGAAAATTTCTTGCCAGTCCCTTCTGAACTGCAAAATTTTTATTGAAAAATCAGCAGATGTTCTTATGGGAGTACCGTTATAAGTAACTAAGTTGACTTTCTCTTGCTGCTTTTAAGATTCTTTGTCTTTGACCTTTGGCATTTTAATTATGATGCGTCTTGGTGTGGGTCTGTTTGAATTTTTCTTGTTTGGGACTCTGAGTTTCTTGATCTTATATATCTAATTCCTTTGCCAGGTTAGGGAAGTTTT
>NW_006436911.1:0-693 GCF_000325575.1 Pteropus alecto
GAAGGCCTTTTTGGGTTGAGATAATTGAGTGTTTTATTGACTTCTTAAATTCTAAGCTCCAGGTCATTTTTTAGATTTGGAAAATTCTCATCAACTATTTGTCTGAAAATGTTTCCTAATCCCTGATCCTTTTCCTCCCCTTCTAGAAGTCCCATTATTCTTATGTTTTTTTTCCCTCCTGATAGTATCAGCTAGTTCTTGTATTTCTGTTTCATTATTTTTCATTCTTCGGTTTCTCTCTTCTTCCTTCTGATTTATTTCTAGATTTCTGCGTTCAATATCACTGATCCTTTCCTCCAGTTGGTTGACTCTATTTCCCAAGTGTTTATTTCATTTTTCAACTCTTACCGTGTGTTCTTTATCTCCAGAAAGTCTATTTAGTTCTTTTTGAGGATTTTAATCTCCTTGCTAAAGAATTCATTCTGCTCATCTATTATTTTTTCAATTCCTGAAATTTTTGATACTTTTCTTGTTCTTGTTTCAGATCTCACTAAGTGTCTTCAGAAGTACCATCCTGAATTCTGTCATTTAAGTTGTCTTGTAGACAGCATATGCATGGGTCTTGTTGTTTTAGCCATTCAGCTACCCTATATCTTTTGATTGGAGCACTTAATCCATTTACATTTAAAGTGATTTCTGAAAGGTACATAGTAACTGTCATTTTATTATTTATATTTGTTATTTCTATTTTCT
>NW_006436912.1:0-635 GCF_000325575.1 Pteropus alecto
CATGTTCTTTAGCCTCCATGTGTTTGTGTATTTTCTCGTTTTTTTTTTTCTCGTAGTCGATATCCAGTTTCATATCATTGTGATCACAGAAGACGGTTGATATGATTTCAATCTTCTTAAATTTATTGAGACTTGATTTATGTCCTAACATGTGGTCTATCCTTGAAAATGTTCCATGTGTACTTGAGAAGAATGTATATTTTGCTGCTTTGGGGTAAAATGCTCTGAAAATATCCATTAAGTTCATCTTCTAGTCTATCTTTTAGGCCTATTGTTTCCTTATTGATTCTTTGCCCAGAAGATCTGTCCATTGGTGTCAATGGGGTGTTAAACTCTCCTACTATGAGTATATTACTATTGATCTCTCTTTTTATGTCAGTCAATAATTTTTTTATGTATGTAGGTGCTCTTTTGTTAGGTGTATGTATGTTTACTAGGGTTATGTCCTCTTGATTTATTGATCCCTTTATTATTATGTAACATCCTTTTTTATCTCTTATTATAGCCTTTGTTTTAAATTCTATTTTATCTGATATAAGTATTGCTACCCTGGCTTTTTTTTTTTTCATTTCCTTTTGTGTGAAATATCATTTTCCATCTCTTTATTTTCAGTCTGTGAGTGTCGTTTGATCTGA
>NW_006436913.1:0-337 GCF_000325575.1 Pteropus alecto
ATGTCTGCTGACTTTTCAATAGAAACTTTGCAGGCTAGAATGGACTGGCAAGAAGTATTCAAAGTTATGAAAAACAAGAATCTACAATCACGAAACTCTATCCAGCAAGGCTTTGGATTAAAATGGAAGGTGCGATAAAGCTTCCCAGACAGGAAAAATCTTAAGTAATTCATCATCAACAAGCCAGAATTACAAGAAATGTTAAAGGGTCTTCTGTAAAAAGAGAATGGATAAAAAAGAAAATAGAAATAACAAATGTGAATAATAAAATGACAGTAACAATGTACCTATCAGTAATTAACTTAGATGTAAATGGATTAAATGCTCCAGTCAAAAG
>NW_006436914.1:0-1537 GCF_000325575.1 Pteropus alecto
GGAACAGTTTCAAGAATCAACCACATACTGGGACAAAGAAATATCCTCAACAAATATAAAAGGGTTGAAATCATACCAACCATGTTTTCTGATCATAATGCTTTGAAACTAGAGATCAATTGCAAGAAGAAAGCAGGAAGAACCACAAATATATGGAGATTAAACAACATGCTACTGAAGAATAACTGGGTCAGAGAAGAAATAAAAAGATCAAGAGATACAGAGAAATGAATAATGATGATAGGACAACATATCAAAACATTTGGGACACAGTAAAAGCAGTCATAAGAGGAAAATTCATATCATTACAGGTCTGTCTCCAAAAACAAGAAGGATCCCAAATAAACAACCAGATGATTCATTTTTAAAATACTAGAAAAGAAAAAAACTAGAAAAGAACAAATGAAGCTTAAAGTCAGCAGAAGGAAAGAAAACATCAAAATTAGAGGAGAAATCAATGGAATTGAAAACAAACAAACAAACAAAAAATAGAAAAAATAAATGCAACAAAGAGCTGATTCTTTGAGAAAGTTAATAAAATTGACAAATCCCTGGTTAGACTGACAAAAGAAAAAAGAGAAAGTGTACAAATAAACAACATCAGAGATGAAAGAGGGAAAATTACAACAGACACTGCAGAAATACAAAAGATCATACAAGAATACTATGCAAAAGTATATAACACCAAATTTAATAACCTAGAAGAAATGGACTAGTACTTAGAAAAATACAATCTTCATAGACTGAATCAAGAAAAATTGGAAAATCTAAATAGACCGATCAGCTGTATGAAAATTGAAACAATCATCAAAAATTTATCAAAAGTAAAAGTCCAGGACCAGATGCCTTCGCTAGTGAATTCTACCAAACATTCAAAGATTTAATATCTATTCCCCTCAAACTCTTCCAAAAAATTGAAGAGGAAGCGATACTTCCCAACTCCTTTTATGAGACCAATAACACCCTGATACCAAAACCTGGTAAAGATAATACAAAAAAAGAAAACTACAGACCGATATCTCTCATGAACACAGATGAAAAAATCCTAAATAAGATGCCAGTGAACCGAATACAGCAACTTATTAAAAAGATTATACACCACGATCAAGTGAGCTTCATCCAAGAGGTGCAGAGATGGTTCAACATACACAAATCAATTAATGTGATACACCACATAAACAAATTAAAAAATAAGAATCATATGATCATATTAATAATTCAGAAAAAGCCTTTGACAAGACACAGCACCCATTTATGATGAAAACACTTAGCAAAATCAGTGTAGAAGGAAAGTTCCTTAACATAATAAAGGCCATATGTGACAAACCCTCAACCGATATTATACTTAATCATGAAAAACTAAAAACCTTCCCTCTAAAATCAGGAACAAGGTAAGATTGTCCATTATCGCTACTGTTATTCAATATAACATATCACATTGGAAGTCCTAGCAAGTGTAATTGGAAGTCTCTAGCAAGGCAAGAGAAAAATATAAAAGGCATTCAAGTAGGAAACAAAGAAGTCAAACTATCACTAT
>NW_006436915.1:0-1051 GCF_000325575.1 Pteropus alecto
TGTAAGCCAACTACTCACCAGGAATTAAAAAAACAAAATCAAAGCGGCCCCACGGAGCATGCCAGACACTGATGAATACCAGATCAAAGCCAGCTGGGCTGGCAAACTGATGCCTGCTTCCCTGAGCTCTTCTGAGAACTTAGAAAACGGCAGAGGAGGGTAATAGAGGGGCATCGAAACTTTATTAGGGGATGGAGGGAAAGTGAGTCTAAGAAAAATAAGGCCAGAGATGGCGGGGAAAGAAGGAGTCGCTTTTGGCAGGAACATACTGGACGAGCACAGTAGGTGTTGTTGGACAGAGGAAGAAAAGAATTGTCATTTCTCAAAGCATCTCCAATGTTGACCTAACTCTGCTGGGTCTACAGCCCTGGTCCAGCCCCTGGAATTCTGCCAACATTTTCTCACTTCTCAAATTGTTACTTCACACATCAACAACAACTGAAGGTGGGATCCTTCCCAACTACAGCCACCTCCAGCCCTCACTCCCCATTGGATGCTCCCCAAGTGGCTTTCAATAGTGATGCCAATCTGCGGTTTCTGGATTATTGATTTTTCACTGCCCCTTCTCCATCAGCTCCAACAAGGGAGACAAGGCACACTGGCTTGGCAGGAGGAAAAAACAATTAATTGGATGTCAGTATCCAGAACAGGAGAAGTAATGGTAATTATTGCTACTATTTATTTATTGCCCACAATGTGTCAGGCATTATGCTGTGTGATTTAAATCTTTAGTCCAGTGATAACAGCTAATATTGATGGAGTGTTTACTATATGCCCAGCATATCGTAAAATGTTAAACGCTTTTTCATGTATTCGCTCATTTAATCATCTCAAAAACCCTAAGCGGTAGGTACTGTTCTTATCTCCATGTTACTGATAAAGGACATCGAGGCATAGCGGCGGTGGGGGGTGGGGGGAGTGATTTCTCAAAGCCACATGACAGCTAGGATGGACCCAATACAGAGTACTTGGTGTCCTATGAGGATGGGAGGGAAAAGGCACAATATACGTTCCACTTTCTCATGAAAGACATGGAAGAGCAATCAGACAA
>NW_006436916.1:0-453 GCF_000325575.1 Pteropus alecto
ATTTTTTGGTGACATTGATTAACAAAATCCAGTAAATTTCAGGTGTACGATTTAACAGTAAGGCATATGTATAGTGCATTGTGTGTTCCCCTCCCATAGTTAGATATCTTTCTGTCACCACGTATTTGACCCCTTTTACCCCATCTACCTCCCCTCTTCCCTTCCCCTCCCTCCCATTCTCTGATAACCATTAGCCTATTGTCCATGTCCATGAGTCTCTGTTTGTCTTGTTTGTTTGTTGCTTTTAGGTCTATATCCCACATATAAATGATATGTGGTTTTCATCTTTTTCTGTCTGTCTTATTTCGCTTAGCATGATTATCTGAAGGTCCATCCATCTTGTTGCAAATGGCAGTATTTCATCTCTTATGGCTGAGTAATATTCCATTGTATATAATATTCCATTGTATATATGTACCCAAGTAGAGGGATTGCTGGATCATATGGTAGATT
>NW_006436917.1:0-637 GCF_000325575.1 Pteropus alecto
GGGAAAACTAGAAAGCTACCTGCAAAAGAATGAAAGTAGAATGTTGCTTATCACCACACACCAAAACTAATTCAAAATGGATTAAGGCCTGAATATAAGACCTGAAACAATAAAATGCATGGGGAAAAAAAAAGCAGGAACTAAACTCAAGGACCTTGGACTTAAAGAGGAATTTATGAATTTGACCTCCAAAGCAAGGGAATTAAAAGCTAAAATAAATGGGTGGGATGACATCAAACTAAAAAGCTTTTGCACAGCAATAGAAACAGTAAACAAGGTAAAGAGACAACCATTCAAATAGGTAAATATATTTGCAAGCATCCTCTGATAAGGGTCTAATATTCGAAATAGACGAAGAACTCATACGACTCAATAACAACAAAAAAGCAAATGATCCAATCAAAAAATGAGCAGAGGGCATACAAATGGCTAACAAATATATGAAAAGATGCTCAACATCACTAGCTATTAGGGAAATGCAAATCCAAACCACAATGAGATACCCTCTCACACCTGTTAGAATAGCTATATTCAACAGGACAAGTAATAACAATTGCTGTAAAGGATGTGGAGAAAAGGGAACCCTCATATACTGCTGGTGTAACTGCAAATTGGTACAGCCACTATGGAAAACACT
>NW_006436918.1:0-813 GCF_000325575.1 Pteropus alecto
CCCAGATGACAGTTTCAGTGGTAACCACTGCAGCCTCGGCATACCTGACTCCTTCTGAGATGAAGCTACTTCTATCTGTAAATAGAGTAGCATCTCACTTCGGCCAAGGGCTGTCTATCAGGTCCGGTCTGGTGCAGGTGATGTTCTCTAGGACCTCAAGGCAGTCATGCAGGGGGTGGCAAGGGTCATTGTCAGGCAGTAGGGTAGCTGGTTGAGTGTGGCAGTTTTCAGGAACTGTATGTGAGATGGGTTGAGAAGCAGGACCTGATACTGGGTGATTTGAGCATTGGAAATCCACCGGTCCAGTGGACTGCGAAGCATTGACTCAACTCTGTGTGGGCCGATGATCTGGAGGGTCTGCCCTAGTGTCAATTTTAGGGCTTCCTTAGTGAGGATTGCAGTGGCTGCAATTGCCCTGAAACATTTGGGCCATCCTGCTGCCATGTAGTCCAATCTTTTGGAGAGGTATGCAACTGGTCGCTTCTAGGGTCCTAGGGTCTGTGTTAGGACCCCTTTCACAATTCCCCGCACCTCGGTAACAAAGAGCTAGAATGGCTTTTCCAGGTTGGGCAGAGTTAATGCAGGGGCTGTGGTTAGGGCTGCCTTCAGGGATTCAAATGCCTTCCTTTCTTCTTTTCCCCAGGCTAGGTCCTCTCCCTTCCCTCCCATACTAGTGTACAGGGGCTTAGTTATTTCTGCGAACCCCGGAATCCAAAGCCTGCAGTAACCTACTGCACCCAGGAACTCTCAGACCTGTTGCTTGGTGCACGGCTGAGGCATCCTCAGAATAGCCTCGATCCAACTAGAGGACAG
>NW_006436919.1:0-1410 GCF_000325575.1 Pteropus alecto
TGGAATATTATACAGTTAAGATTAACAAAACAGCTCTCAGGTATTGGCATAAAAACATAAAATTGACTGAAAAGCAAATTGCAGTATGATCTGACCCATTTCTATAAAATTTAAATGCCACATATAATAAGATTTATTACATATGGGCATATGTATATACATATATATGCAAAAGCTGCATGAAGGCAGGAGATTTTGTCTGCTAGATTCTTCCCAGCACCTAGAACAGTGCCTGGCTCTGAACCAGGTGCTCAATAAATGCTTGCTGGGTAACTAAACAAGAACAAGAAAGGAACCCACCACCTTCAGAGTCATGGTTACCTCAAGGGAGGAAAGGACAGGAACAAGATTGAGGAGGGCTCCACAGGGGGTCTTCCAGGCAATCCATGTTTTATTTCTTTAAAAAATAATCAGAAGCAAATACGGCAAAATGTAAATGTTTCGTAAGTATGGACCCCAGGACCTAGGCCAGACAAAACTCTCAGACATGAGTGACAGCGAAGGCGTTGCAGTCCTCACATATACTGCCCGATGGAGAATTCACAAGGGCACACCTGGACCTCCCTTTGTTCATCCCGGCCCAGTGGCATCTGAAGTACACTGGAGGGGAGGGTGTGGGAAACCTGCTTGGTGCTGCCCATCACCTGCCAGCCAGCCAGCTCCTGAAATCCTACCTTCCCCTGAGGAGGGCTCTGACCCAGCCAGCCCTCCCCTGGTGCGATCTGGAGCCCAGTGCCTCCCCCAGGCTCCAGACACCTGTCTTGACTTGAATGTGACATAGAGACCCCACTAGCGAAACTTAATACTGGTTTCCTATTGTATTTGTGGTCTCTGCGCCCTTTCCATTTGTGGCTTGCTGACCTTTCCTGGTGTTCTCCAAGTCCAGCCAATGTATCTGTGTCACTGCCTGCCTCTACCTGTACTCCCAAAGGGCAGGGCTGGGTCTGTGTGTTCATGCATTCATTCATTCACTCATTCATTCCAGAAGTGCCCTGTTCAGTTCCTGGCACAATTGATCCTTCCTCGGGAACTCTGAGTCTAGTTGGAAAAGCAAGACCAGAAGAGAGAGCATCGGCCTGAGGAGAAGCCAAGATACCAGTGTTCCTGTCTGGCAGGAGCACACCTTGGCAGGCAAAGGCCCACTGGGCACCAGACCCGCTGCACGCTTCCCCAGACACCTTTCATTCAGCCATGCAGCCTGTCCACATGCTGCCACTACTTTTCCTTCATTGAGTCGACATATGTTTCCTGAGCACCTATTATGTCCCCAGCAAGGTTTAGTTGCTGGAAGCAGCCGTGAGGACAAAGTCCTGCTACCATACAAGCTACACCGCATAGCAGGAGTGATGGAAAACAGCTTGGAGTCAGGGTAGAGGTGGAAACAAGCAGGGCGATGTGAAGGAGGAGGCT
>NW_006436920.1:0-531 GCF_000325575.1 Pteropus alecto
AGTGCTATATCTTCTTGGTGCATGATTCCGTTTACGATTATGAAGTGTCACTCAGTATCTTTCTTTACATCTTTTATTTTGAAGTCTATTTCATCTGATATTAGTACCACTACTCCCTCTTTTCTCTGAATGCCATTTGCTTGAAATATAATTTTCCACCCTTTCACTTTGATTCTATATTTGTCTTTGGAGCTGAGATGTGTCTGCTGGAGGCAGCATATGGTTGAGTTTAGTTTTTTGATCCATTCTGCAACTCTGTGCCTTTTATTGGTGAGTTCAGTCCATTTACATCTAGAGTGATTATTGAAATAAGAGATTTTCCTATAGCCATTTTACCTTTTGCTTTCTGGAAGCTTGGTGTTTCATTGCTTTCTTGTCCTTGTGTTTCTGTTTTTGTTTTTGTTTTTTAATTTTGTTTGGATTCTGTGGGTTTTTCCTCTAGTCCTTCTTTTTTAATGTTACATACTTCAGTTCTGACTCTTTGGTGTGTGGTTACCATTACAAATATGTAAAGGTAGATATGTGTGTGTG
>NW_006436920.1:610-1502 GCF_000325575.1 Pteropus alecto
GCTTTGCGAATTTGGATCTTTGAATCCTCTCCTTTCCTGTTATTGTTATCTCAATTTGTCCCTATATATGTTGAACATTCATTACTATCTTGCTATAGCAATTCTCTTCTTATTATTTAAGCTTATAATGCCCTGTTCTTAGTAAAGGTTGCACTTCTCTGCTTCTGTCTGCCTGCTAAACACCTTACTCCTCATTATGTATTTTCTTGTCATTTTGTTTTAGGCAAGCTGACCCCTTTCAGTATTCTCTGTAATGCAGGCCTCGTAGTGGAGAATTCCCTCAATTTTTGTATTTCTGGAAAGGTCTTAATTTCTCCTTCATATCAAAAGGAGTATCTAAATGCTGGATACATTATCCTAAGCTGGTAGTTTCTTTCACTTAATAGTTTAAATATTTGATTCCATTCTTTTCTGGCTTGTAAGGTTTGCGCTGAGAAGTCTGATAATAATTTAATGGGTTTTCCTTAATATATTACCGTTTTCTACTCCCTGGCTGCCCTGAGAATTCTGTCTTTGTCAATGATTTTGATAAATTTAATACAATGTGTCTTGGTGAAGGCCTTTTTGGGTTGAGATAATTGGGTGTTCTGTTGACTTCTTGAATTCCAAGCTCCAGCTCATTCCTTAGATTTGGGAAATTCTCGTCAACTATTTGCCTGAAAATGCTTTTCAGTCCCTGCTCCTTTTCCTCGCCTCCTATAATGTCCATTATTCTTATGTTTTCTCTCTTGATGGCATCAGCTAGTTCTTGTATTTCTCTTTCATTATTTTTCATTCTGCAGTTTCTCTCTTCTTCCTTCTATTTCTAGATTTCTCTCTTCGATATTATTGATCCTTTCCTCTATTTGGTTGACCCGATTTCCCAAACTTGCTATTTCATCTTTCAACTCTT
>NW_006436921.1:0-752 GCF_000325575.1 Pteropus alecto
ATCATATCAAGTGTCTTCTCCAACCACAATGATATAAAACTATAAATCAATTACCAGGAGAAACCTGAAGAACACACACACGGAGGCTAAATAATATACTACTAAACAATGAATGGGTTAACAATGAGATCAAGGAAGAAATCAAAAGATTTCTTGAGACAAATGAAAATGAAAATACAACAACCCCAAATCTATGGGACACAGTGAAAACGGTCCTAAGAAGGAAATTCATAACAGTACAGGCTTACCTACAGAAACAAGAAAAATCTCAAATAAGCAACCTAATCCTACACCTAAAGGAACTAGAAAAAGACAGCAAACAAAGTCTAAAGTGAATAGAAGGAAAAAAATAATAAATATCACAGCAGAAATAAACTAAATAGTGTCTAAAAAAAAATAGTGTCTAAAAAAACAATACAAAATGAAACCAAGAGCTGGTTCTTGAAAAGATAAACAAAATTGATAAACCTTTAAGCAGACTCATCAAGAAAAAAAGAAAAGACCTAAGTAAATAAAATCAGAAATAAAAGAGAAGAGACAATTGACACTACAAAAACACAAAGTTATTATAAGAAAATACCATGAGCATTTATATATCAACAAATCATACAATCTGGAAGAAAGGCACACATTTTTAGAAACATACAATCTTTCAAGACAGTCAAGAAGAAACAAAATCTGAACAGATCAATTATTACTAAAGAAATCAAATTAGTAAACAACAACAACAACAACAACAAAACAAAAAAAAA
>NW_006436922.1:0-475 GCF_000325575.1 Pteropus alecto
ATTCATCACCAACAAGCTAGTATTACAAGAAATGTCAAATGGACTTCCGTAAATAAAACCAAAAAGGGGGGGCGGGCGCTAAAAAAGAAAAAAGAAAGAACAAATATGAATAATAAAATTGCAGTAACTATGTACTTATCAGTAATCACTTTAAATGTAAATGGATTAAATGCTCCAATCAAAAGACAAAAAAAGTTGCCAAATGGGTAAGAAAACAAGACTAACGCATATGCTGTCTGTAAGAGACCCACTTCAGATCAAATGACACTCACAGACTGAAAGTAAAGGGACGGAAAAAGATATTTCACATAAATGGAAATGAAAAAAAAAGCCAAGATAGCAATACTTATTTCAGATAAAATAGACTTTAAAATGAAGGCTATAATAAAAGACAAAGAAGGGCATTACATAATGATAAAGGAATCAATAAATCAAGAGACCATAACCTTAGTAAACATATATGCACCCAACATAG
>NW_006436923.1:0-573 GCF_000325575.1 Pteropus alecto
GGCAGAGTGATGCCTCCAGCCTCATTTTTTTTCCTTAGGATAGCTTTGGCAATTCGGGATCTTCTGTGTTTCTATACAAATCTGATGATTGTTTTGTTCTATTTCTTTAAAAAATGCCAATGAGATTTTGATGGAGATTGTATTAAATCTGTATAATGCTTTAGGTAATTTTAACTATGGTCATTTTAACTATGTTGATTCTTGCAATCCAAAACATGGAATATCTTTCCATTTCTTTGTATCTTCTTCGATTTCTTTTAATAGCATCTTATAGTTTTCATTCTTCACACGTTTCGTTAGATTTATTCCCTAGGTATTTTATTTTTTTGTTGTTGCAATTGCAAAAGGAATTATTTTTTTCCACTTCTTTTTCTGACGCTTCATTATTAGAATATAGGAACACTATGGATTTTTGAACATTGATTTTGTATCCAGAGACTTTACTGTATTTGCTTATTGTTTCTAGGAGTGTTCTAGTAGAGTTTTTAGGGTTCCCTATATAGAGAATCATGACATCCACAAATAGTGATAGTTCGAATTCTTCGTTTCCTATTTGGATATCTTTTATATCTT
>NW_006436924.1:0-892 GCF_000325575.1 Pteropus alecto
TTGTCTTGTTCCTGATCTTAGAGAGAAAGTTTTTACATTTTCACTATTAAGTATAACATTGGCTGAGTACTTGTCATATATGGCCTTTATTATATTAAGGTATTTTCCTTCTATGCCAATTTTGTTAAATGTTTTGATCATAAATAAATGCTGTATCTTGTCAAAGGCTTTTTCTGCATCTATTGATATAATCATATAATTCTTATTTTTTAATTTGTTTATGTGGTGTATTATATTAATCGATTTGCATATGTTGAACCATCCCTGTGCCCCTGAGATGAAGCCCACTCGATCGTGGTATATAATCTTTTTAATATGTTGCTATATTCGGTTCACTAGTATATTAGTAAGGATTTTTGCATCTGTATTCATGAGAGATATTGGTCTATAGTTTCCTTCTTTTCTTTTATCTTTACCAGGTTTTGGTATCAGGGTAATATTGGCCTCATAAAATGAGTTGAGAAATATTGTCTCCTCTTTGATTTTTTGGAAGAGTTTGAGGAGAATAGGTATTAAATCTTCTTTGAATGTTTGGTAGAATTCAATGGTGAAGCCATCTGGTCCAGAGTTTTACTTTTTTGGTAGTTTTTAATGATTGTTTCAAATTCCATACTGCTGATCAGTCATTTAGATTTTCCAGTTCTTCTTGATTCAGTCTAGGAAGGTTGTATCTTTCTAAGTACTGGTCCATTTCTTCTAGGTTATTTAATTTGGTGGCGTATGATCTTTCGAAGGATTCTAGTATGATCCTTTGTATTTCTGTAGTATCTGTTGTGACTTCCTTTTAATTTCTGATTTTGTTTACTTGTATGTTCTCTTTTTTCTTTAGTGAGTCTAGCTTAGGATTTGCCAATTTTTTAACCTTTTCAAAGAACCAGTTCTTTGTTGCATT
>NW_006436925.1:0-421 GCF_000325575.1 Pteropus alecto
CTGACTTAAATAACTTCTAGGTCCACCAAAGCAATGTCTTTTTCCACCCCCTTCTTTTTAGTGTATGTCTTTTAAACAGAAGTGAGCCTTTTGTATTTTTTCTTCTTAAAGAAGTCCCTCGAATATTTCCTGTAATACTGGCTTGGTGGTGATAAATTCCTTTAGCCTATTTTTGTCTGGGAAGCTCTTTATCTGTCCTTTAACTCTAAATGATAGCTTTGCTAGATAAAGAATCTTTGCTTATAGATCCTGGGTCTTCATCCTGTCAAATCTTTTTTGCCAAGCCCTTCTGTCCTGCATAGTTTCTTTTGAGAAATTAGCTGCGAGTCTTATGGGTGTTCTTATAAGTAATTATCTTTTTTTCTCTCGCTGTTTTTAATATTCTTTCTTTGTATTTAACCTGGCATTTTAATTATGATGT
>NW_006436926.1:0-1655 GCF_000325575.1 Pteropus alecto
AGGCCTTCACCAAGACACATTGCATTAAAATTATCGGAAATCAAAGACGAATACAAAATTCTCAGGGCAGCCAGGGAAAACAGTAACTTATAAAGGAAAACCCATTAGGTTATCATCAGACTTCTCAGCACAAGCCTTACAAGCCAGAAAACAATGGAAGCAAATATTTAAACTATTAAGTGAACAGAACTACCAACATAGAATAATGTATCCAGCTAATCTCGCCTTTAGATAAGAAGGAGAAATTAAGACCTTTCCAGACATACAAAAAATGGAACTTTCCACTATGAGGCCTGCACTACAGGAAATACTGAAAGGAGTCAGCTCACCTAAAACAAAATGCCAAAAAATAAAAATACATAATTAGGAGTAAGGTGAGACTAGCAGGCTGATAGAAGCAGAGGAGTGCAACCCTTACTAGGAACAGAGCATTGTATCCTTAAAAATAAGAGAATTGCTATAGCAAGATAATAATGAAGGTTCAGCATACATAGGGACAAACTGAGATAACATAACAACGACTGAAAAAGGGGAGGATTCAAAGATCCAAATTCACAAAGGGGAATGGAGATAAGGAACGTGCAGAAGAAAATGGATGACTCTCTCTATATAACTATCTTCTACATGTTCGTAATGGTAACCACATGCCAAAGGTTCAGGACTGAAGTCTGTAACATAAAACAAGAAGAACCAGAGGCAAAACCCACAAAAGCCAACCAAAATAAAGAAAACAGAAACACAAGAACGAGGAAGCAATGTAAACACTGCTACCGGAGAGCAAAAGATGTAATGGCTGTAAGAAGACCTCACAGTTCAATAATCACCCTGAATGTAATGGACTGAACTCACCAATGAAAAGACACAGAGTTGCAAAATGGATCAAAAAACAAAACCCAACAATACGCTGTCTCCAGGAGATACACCTCAACTCCAAAGACAAAAATAGACTCGAAGTGAAAGGGTGGAAAATGATGTTTCAAGCAAATGACATTCAGAGAAAAGCAGAAGTAGCGGTACTAATATCAGATGAAATAGACTTCAAAATAAAAAAAAGGTAAAGAAAGATACTGAGGGACACTTCATAATGATAAAGGGAACCATGCACAAGAAGACATAACACTTATTAACACCTATGCTCCCAATCAGGGAGCCCCGAAATATGTAAAGCAGTTACTAACAGAACTAAAAGGAGAAACAGACCAAACATTACCTTAATAGGGGACCTAAATACCCCAGAGTCAGATATGGACAGATCATCCAAACAGAAAATCGATAAGGAAATAATATCTTTAAATGGCACATTAGACCAACTGGACATAATTAACATTTACAGAGCTTTCCATCCCAAAACAATTGTTTATACATTCTTCTCTAGTGCACATGGAACATTCTCTAGAATCTACCACATACTGGGACACAGAGATAGCCTCAACAAATATAAGAGGGTTGAAATCATACCAACCATATAATCTTATCATAATGCATTGAAACTAGAGATCAACTGCAAAAACAAATCAGGAAGAACCACAAATACATGGAGATTAAACAACATGCTACTGAAGAATAGCTAGGTCAGAGAAGAAATAAAAAGAGAGAGAAAGAGATGCATAGAAATGAATAATAATGATAGTAAAACATCAAAACTTTTGGGACAC
>NW_006436927.1:0-1391 GCF_000325575.1 Pteropus alecto
ATTGCCTGGTAGCATGTGGTGGTTGTCACAGCTATGAATAAAAAGATTAATTTTTACATAAATGGACATTAGTAACATGGTAAAAATGCTACAATTGCAATACTATGTAATGAAAAACAGCATGTATAAAAGTGAATAAATGGAGTGTTATTTTTACTGAGAGTTCAGGAAGACCTAAAAACAAGATGACATTTGAGCAGTGACCTCAAGGAAGAAAAAGCAGAAGACATAAGTTTATTTGGGGAAATGTGTCTTCTTCCGGAGAAAGAGCCAGTGTAGAGGCATTAAGGATGAACTTGTTTCAGACATTCAAGTCTCAAAATGAAGCCAGTATGTCCAGGAGAATGAATAAGAGGCAGAGTGATGACAGATACTGTCAGAGAACGTGGGGGAACTGCTACTCCTGATACTTCAAGACACGGAGAGTCCTTCATCTGTAAGTTGTTCCTCGCGCTTAATTAATTTTATTTCCATGGAATCTTGTGAATAGAAAGGGATCCCCATCTTATTGTTGGTTAACAATTCTTATCTCTCTTTTTCAAGGGTCACATAATGGAGTATATGATCTCAGACACCCCTGTTTTGAGAACTGCCCCGACCCCCCCACACACACACATGCACATGCACATGCACATGTGCACTCACAGATGGGCATACTATGACCTACTGGGGGCATGTTATTTTCACCTCCAGTTATAAGAACTAGGAATAAAATGATACAAGGCAAGTTATCAACATCAGATTACCTTTCCTGTGAAGAATATAGAAACAGTATCCAAATTCAAGTGGATAGGCCTCCAAGGGACAGGTAAACTTGGCACTCCATTTTAATCTGATCATTTTCTGTCCTGTATTTATTAGCTGTTTTCATTTAGCTTCTGTTTGTAATTTTTTGGAAACTAGGTAATTGAATTTCAGTTGAAGCCTATATGGTTTTTCTGATTTTTCATAAGGGTCAGATAGTACTAAATTAATTATGTGCCAGATTATATGACTAGTTTCCCGTCCTGTATTTAATGAAGTTTAAAGAACTCAGTTCAAAAAACAGAAATAGTAGGAAGAATTGGACATGAGGGGGAAAAATATCTAATGTCTTCAGTGGTGGGGTTCCTGAGAGTTTGTGATGAGGAGAAAGAGTCCTTGGTTCTGGCAGCATTCCAAACCTAGTTACATCATCATGGTGTGCAGAATGACTAATAGTAAAAATCAATGTGTTCAAAAGAGAAAGAAGTGATTTATTATCAATGTCCAGACACCTTAATGAATGAATATCGATTAAAAATATGAGTGAAGACAACAAACCCACAAATTACTAAAGGAAAGCCACAATGTACAAAAAATAGTGAGAATTTTAAAAGACAAAATGGTATAAGACTTTTCTGAATAATAGT
>NW_006436928.1:0-548 GCF_000325575.1 Pteropus alecto
TGATATGTGGTTACCATTACAAATATGTAAAGGATTATTTTATATATATACAGTCCTCCATTTTCTTCTGTGTGTGTCTCATCTTCATTCCCTTTTGTGAATTTAGATCTTCGAATCCTCCCCTTCTCAGTCATTGTTATCTTAATTTGTTACTATTTATGCTGAACATTCACTACTATCTTGCTATAGCAATTCTGTTATTATTATTTAAGCTTATAATGCCCTATTCTTAGTAAGGATTACACTCCTCTGCTTCTATTTGTCTGAAGTTACTTTACTTCTAATTATGTATTTTGTGTTTTGTTTTGTTATTTTGTTTTAGGTGAGCTGACTCCTTTCAGTATTTCCTATAGTTCGGGTCTCATAGTGGAGAATTCCCTCAATTTTTGTATGTCTGGAAAGGTCTTCATTTCTCCTTCATATCTAAAGGAGATCTTAGCTGGATACATTATTCTTGGCTGATAGTTCCTTTCACTTAATAGTTTAAATATTTCGTTCCATTCCTTTCTGGCTTGGTCTGCACTGAGAAGTCCAAGGATAATCTAATG
>NW_006436929.1:0-427 GCF_000325575.1 Pteropus alecto
TATGAGGCCAATATTACCCTGATATCAAAATCTGGTAAAGATAACACTAAAAGAGAAAACTACAGACAGATATCTCTCATGAATATAGATGCAAAAATCCTAAATAAGATACTAGTGAACTGAATACAGCAATATATTAAAAAGATTATACACCACGATTAAGTGGGCGTCATTCCAGGGGCACAGGGATGATTCAATATATGCAAATTGATTAATGTGATACACCACATAAACAAATTAAAAAATAAGAATCATATGATCATATTAATAGATGCAGAAAAAGCCTTTGATGGGATACAGCATATTTATTTATGATCAAAACACTTAACAAAATTGGTATAGTAGGAAAGTACTTTAACATAATAAAGGCCATATATGACAAACCCTCAGCCAACATTATACTTAATGGTGAAAAAAAAACCCTTCC
>NW_006436930.1:0-384 GCF_000325575.1 Pteropus alecto
GGGGTTACCTCAGTGAAATCGACTTCCCAGTGGTCTCCCGGATATAAGTTCCTCTTTCCCCATGCCTAGGTTCTTCTATCTTCACCTTCTCTGGATTAACTCGGGCACAAGCCGGGCATCGTGAGGCCATCTCCTCTGCAGTGCTTCTCCTTTCTAACAAGTGAAAGTAGGGGTCGAAAGCTTGGAGCATCTTAGTTCGCCCTAGGTGTGTGGTCTGGTGTAGTCGGTGGAGGAGAGTCCTTCCCAGGGCCCGTGAGAGCCCGATTTTTTCATCTGGGGTCGTCCATCACCCCTGTTGGTTCCTGGTGGCTCCCTTATCTCGAAAAGATGTGTTCTCTTCCGCCGTATGGGTCGGAGACGGAGGCAGTTCTGGGTAAGGGACAA
>NW_006436931.1:0-683 GCF_000325575.1 Pteropus alecto
ATACAGTAAAGTCTCTAGATACAAAATCAACGTTCGAAAAACCATAGCGTTCCTATACTCTAATTATAGAGTATCAGAAAAAGAAGTGGAAAAAATAATTCCTTTTGCAATTGAAACAAAAAGAATAAACTATCTAGGAATAAATTTAATGAAACAAGTGAAAGACCTACATAATGAAAACTATAAGACCCTATTAAAAGAACTCGAAGAAGATACAAAGAAATGGAAAGATATTCTGTGTTCTTGGATTAGAAATCAATATAGTTAAAATGACCATATTATCTAAAGCATTATACAGATTTAAAACATTCCCCATCAGAATCCCATCAGCATGTTTTAAAGAAATAAAAAAACAATCATCAGATTTGTATGGAAGCACAAAAGACCCCGAAATGCCCAAGCCATCCTAAGAAAAAAGAACAAAACTGAAGGCACACTCTGCCTGACTTCAAATTATTCTACAAAGTGTCATTAATCATAACAGCATAGCATTGGCAGAAGAACAGACACATGGACCAGTGAAACAGAATCGTGTGTCCAGAAGTAAACCCATATTTAAATGGACAAATAATTTTCAACAAAAATTCCAAAAACATACAGTGGGGAAAGGAAAGCCTCTTCAATACATGTGTCTGGGAAAATTGGTAGGTTACCTGCAAAAGAATGAAACTAGACTGTTGTCT
>NW_006436932.1:0-614 GCF_000325575.1 Pteropus alecto
GGGTTAGGGTTAGGGTTGAGGGTTAAGGTTAGGGAGATAATTATGGTTAGGCTTATTGTTTCAGTTTAGTGCTACTGTTAGGGTTAATGTTAGGGTTAGGGTTAGAGTAAGAGTTTAGACTTAGGGTTAGTGTTAGGCTAGGGTTAGGGTTAGGGTTACGTTTAGGTTTAGATTCGGTTTCGGGTTAGGGATAGGGTTAGGGTTATTGTTAGGGTAAGGTTAAGGTTTAGAGTTTAGGATTAGAGTTTGGTTGGGCTTACGGTTAGAGTTAGAGTTAGGGTTAGGGTTAGGGTTAAGGTTAAGTTTAGCATTATGGTTTTGATTAGGGTTACAGTTATGTTTAGAGTTAGGTTATGGTAAGAGATTAGAAGTAGAATTAGTGTTAGTTTTAGGAATAGGGTTAGGTTCATTTAGGGTTACTGTAATTGTTAAGTTTAGGTTAGGGTTAATGTCATGGTTAAGGTTAGTGTAAGAATTTAGAGTTAGCATTAGTGTTATCGTTAGGGTTAGTGTTAGTTTTAGGGTTAGAGTTAGGGTTAGGTCTAGGGATGGTATTAGTCTTAGAGTTAGGGTTCTTTTTAAGTTTAAGGTTAGGTTCATTGTTAGACTTAAGG
>NW_006436933.1:0-703 GCF_000325575.1 Pteropus alecto
TGGGTTTACTTCTGGACTCTCAATTATGTTCCACTGGTTCGTGTGTCTGTTCTTCTGCCATTATCATGCGTTTTGATTACTATTGCTTAGTAGTATAATTTGAAGTTGGGCAGAATGATGCCTCCAGTCTCTTACTTTTGTCTCAAGATGGCTTTGCCAATTCGGTGTCTTTTGTGCTTCCATACAAATCTGATGATTTTTTGTTCTATTTCTTTAAAAAATGCTCATGGGATTTTGATCAGGATTGCATTAAATCTGTGAAATGCTTTCGGTAATAAGGTCATTTTAGCTATCCAAGAACACGAAACATCTTTCTATTTTTTTGTATCTTCTTCGATTTCTTTTAATAAGGTCTTGTAGGTTTCATTATATACGTTATTCACATGTTTTGTTAAATTTATTCCTAGGTATTTTTTTTTTCTGTTGCAATTGCAAAAGAAATTATTTTTTCCACTTCTTTTTCTGACACTTTATTATTAGACTATAGGAAAGCTATGGATTTCTGAATGTTGATTTTGTATCCAGAAACTTTACTCTATTTGCTTATTGTTCTTACAGTGTCCTTGCGAAGTCTTTAGGGTTTTCTATATAGAGAATCATGTCATCTGCAAATAGTGACAATTTGACTTCTTCGTTTCCTATTTGGATGCCTTTTATATCACTCTTTTCTGATTGCACTCTCTAGGACCTCCAATATTATATT
>NW_006436934.1:0-507 GCF_000325575.1 Pteropus alecto
TTATTCCTAGGCATTTTATTCTTTTTGTTGCAATTCAAAAGGAATTATTTTCTCCACTTATTTTTCTGACAATTTATTGTTAGAGTATAGGAATGCTATGGATTTTTGAACATTGAATTTGTATCCAGAAACTTTACTGTATTTGCTTATTGTTTCTTGTGGAGTCTTTAAGGTTTTTTATATAGAGAATCATGTCATCCACAACTAGTGACAGTTTCAGTTCTTCATTTTCTATTTGGATGCCTTTTATATTTTTCTCTGGTCTGATTGTACTCGCTAGGACCTCATGTTATATTGAATAACAGTGGTGATAGTGGACAGCCTTGCCTTGTCCTGATCTTAGAGGGAAGATTTTTAGTTTTTTTATCATTAAATATAATGTTAGCTGAGGGTTTGTCATATATGGCCTTTATTATGTTAAGGTACCTTTCTTCTATACTTATTTTGTTAACTGATCATAAATGGATGCTTGTAATATACTCTTAATCTCAGATAATGTGTTCTTCA
>NW_006436935.1:0-601 GCF_000325575.1 Pteropus alecto
CAGAATAGATCTTCTGGAGATAAAAAACACACTGCCAAGAGTTGAAAAATGAAACAGCAAGCTTGGGACATAGAGTCCACCAAATGGAGGAAAGGATCAGTGATATCAAAGACAGAAATCTAGAAATAAATCAGAAGGAAGAAGAGAGAAACCAAAGAATGAAAAATAATGAGAGAGAAATACAAGAACTAGCTGATACCATCAGGAGAGGAAACATTCTCACAGCAGCCAGGAAGGAAGGCGAGGAAAACGAGCAGGGACTAGAAAGCACTTTCACACAAATAGTTGACGAGAATTTCCCAAAACTAAGGAATGAGCTAGGGCTTGGAAATCAAGAAGTAAAGAGAACACCTAATTGTCTCAACCGAAAATGGCCTTCACCAAGACATAGTGCATTAAAATTATCAAAAATCAACGACAAAGACAGAATTCTCACAGCAGCCAGGAAGAAGAAAACAGTAACTTATAAAGGAAAACCCATTAGATTATCATTGGACTTCTCAGCACAAACCTTACAAGCCAGAAAGAAGTGGAATCAAATATTCAAAATATTAAGTGGAAGGAATTACCAGCCTAGAATAATGTATCCATCTAAGCTCTC
>NW_006436936.1:0-1058 GCF_000325575.1 Pteropus alecto
CCTGTGCCACCTGGCGTTTCTGTAGGACCAACAGGTCCTTTTCTTTCCCTTATTCTTTTGTTTTGCCCGTGTTAATAAAGGCCAATAGGTCCGTGAAGGAGGGGTAAGTTCTGTGAAGAGGCGGCCTTGGGTGTCAGAGAGGAGAGGGTGTGGCCTCCTAAGGAGTATAGGGGTCCCTTCACTGTGCAGCTGAATGTGCTGAGTGTAAATGTGGGTGCAGGGCCTCTCACCGTGACGACCGCTCCTTCTACAACAGGGGACAGAGCAGTCACTCTGCGAGGCCTGACCTCGGCCTGGCCTATCACCCCGCCTCGGTTCCAGGGGTGCCCCATGGTGACCCTAATGTCCCCGGGGTCAGGGGGAGGACGCAGGGTAGAGACAGCAGTCTGAGGGATGGGGGAGATGGCGGGAAAGGGGTCTTTTAGAAGATAATGTCAGGGTTCCCGGGGCCCCCGTTGACGTTTTAGGTGTGAACTGATGGATTCAGAAGCCATCAGGAGCTTCCGCAGGTGCCTAAGGAGCCTGAGGACTGTCCAGGGGTCCCCGCCTCCATGTGTGGGTTCTGGCCACACTGGGTGCATGGTCTCCTCACTTGCACTGACCTGCACACTGGTGATCGTGGTCAGGGACGGTCCTGGAGTCTGAGCAGTCACAGAGGGGTCTCCTTCACCTGAGTAGCAGGGCCAAGGGAGGCCAGTGAGGGCTGGCACAGGGCTGGAGTTGACGGAGGTGCCAATTTCGTCTCATGGACTGGTTCATCTTTCACCCAGGTGAGCACCAGGATGAAGTTTAACCTATTGTAACTCCTGGCCTCTGTGGGACTCTGAGATCAATGGATGACAAAGCTTTATATTCCAACCCCATGGATGCAGTTTCTTCACAGTTTTGCCCCTCACCCCTGTCTTTGCGGCTGAATTTTTCTCCTAGATAGACATTTCTCAGAATGCTGTGGGCCAGGTCTGCCCTGGTGCTCACTGCCGTGGCCCTAGAGGGAGGACAGGGTCTTCCTTGGGCCCGCGTGGGGTCTCTGAGCCAGGAGACATCAGAGGGGCATCTGG
>NW_006436937.1:0-677 GCF_000325575.1 Pteropus alecto
GCTGCCTCCAGTGTGAGTCTAGATGCTGCTCAGCATGAGAAATCTGACTAAGTGAGGACACACCTGGATATGGCTTGGGTGGGGCCTGAGCTGGGGTAGGCAGGGTTTCAGGGAAACCTCTGGGCGGAGCGACCTTTGTTATCCAGTTTGATGACATCACAGATATGGTGGCGCTGTGTCCAGAGCACTGGTAGGGGGGAAGGCTCAACAGGAAACAATGGATACCGCCAGCACTTCTGTACAGGGCGAGTCTTGCTTTGGCCCTCACTCCGACAATGTCTCCCAGTAAGTCCCTGGTGGCCCCTGCGCATCGCTGAACTGGCACTGGTGCTCAGAGTGAGCAGATCCATGACTGCGAAAATATGCTCGCAGACATGGCTCCTATAGAGATATCTGCCACTGCTGCTGCTGCAACCTCCGTTTCACTCAGCTGCTCAGGACCAGGCAGCCCCGCATCCTCTCCCTGTCCTACCTTCTGCTATTGCAGGGTGATTTCTTGGATTTCTCCGTAGTTGTATGGCTTGTTCATTGTGATCTCAGGCGATTTTTCCTTGCTGCTGCTCCTTGTTTCCATCACAACTTTGATTTGGTCGCCAGAGGGATGAACAGAGTCTCCATCATCTACATCATGTTTTTCTCTCAGTATAACCATTTTTAATTTTTTGAGAAACCTCCAT
>NW_006436938.1:0-848 GCF_000325575.1 Pteropus alecto
GACTGTTGTGTAGCTAGGAGTTCTAGGCTGAGGCCGTCAGGTTAGTAATGATCTCTAGCACGGCTTGTAACCTGATAATTCGATTAAGCTTGTATATGGGGGATCGGTAACCCCAGCTCCCATCTGGGATCCAAGTTGCGGGGCCATAGTATTGGATGATACGGTGGGGTGGCCATCCTCTCCCCATGTTTGTTGTCCCTCTACTTCGAGTGACCTCTTATTCCTGGCTTTTAAGTCTTGATATAAGGAAACATTTAGCTCATTTCCTCCTTTGACTGGTAGGAGGAAGAAGCCAGGTTGAATGATCCCAATGATCCCAATGATGCAACTTCCCTTCTAGTTTGCTGGGAGTTGGGTATAAGCCCTCTTCCCACAAATCTAAAAGAGCCCATCTGGCTTTCCAACTCCCGGGGCTAGTAGAGTTGAGGGTTTCTCAGAATGTGCCAATAGCTGGGATGGCACAGAAGGGGTTAGAGACAATGCCTTCCTTTATAGTACAGTTTGTGACAGTTGAGCTTTGGTTGAAAGAGTAGCACAAAGAGGAGTTATAGCACTGTCAGTGGCCCAATACCAGGCAGGAAGTTTGGGCTACCAATTTAGATCCATGTGATTTAAAAATAACATTCTTCTACATGGAGTCTCTCCAACCCACTGAGTATATCTTGGACCTATCCGGCCAAGACATTCTTCTCCTATTACATCTGAGGAGAGGACCCAGATCCTGGGTCGACCCTCTTTATGTTGAACCACTATGTGATTCCACTGAAAGAGGTAAAAGGCATCTAAACTAATTCCTTTCCAAGGCCAATCCTTACTCATGAGTGCTCCTCCACACACCCAGCATTTAG
>NW_006436939.1:0-474 GCF_000325575.1 Pteropus alecto
TGATCAGAGAATATGGTTGGTATGATTTAAACCCTTTTATATTTGTTGAGGCTATCTTTGTGTCCCAGCGTGTGGTCAGTCCTTGAGAATGTTCCGTGTACACTAGAGAAGAATATATAAGCAGCTGTTTTGGAATTAAAGGCTCTGTAAATGTCAATTATGTCCAATTAGTCTGATGTATCATTTAAGGATATTATTTCCTTATCGATTTTCTGTTTGGATGATCTGTCCACATCCGACAGTGGGGTATTTAGATCCTCTACTGTGATAGTGTTTTGTTCTGGTTCTCCCTTTAGTTCTCTTAGTAATTGCTTTACATATTTCGGGGCTCCCTGATTGGGAGCATATTAATAAGTGTTATTTCTTCTTGGTGCATGATTCCCTTTATCATTATGAAGTGTGTCTCACTATCTTTCTTTACTTTTTTTATTTTGAAGTATATTTCTTCCGATATTAGTACCACTACTCCCGCTT
>NW_006436940.1:0-657 GCF_000325575.1 Pteropus alecto
TATATTAAAATTATCAAAAACCAATGACAAAGACAATTCTCAGGGCAGCCAAGAAAAAGAAGATGGAAACCTATAAGGGAAAACCCATTAGATTATCATCGGACTTCTCAGCACAAACCTTATAAGCCAGAAAGGAGTGGAATCAAATATTCAAACTATTAAATAAAAAGAACTACCAGCCTAGAATAATGTATCCAGCTAAGCTCTCCTTTAGATATGAAGAAGAAATTAAAACTTTTCCAGACATATAAAAATTGAGGGAATTCTCCACTACAAGGCCTGCACTACAGGTAATACTGAAAGGGATCAGCTCACCTAAAACAAAATGACCAAAAAAAAAAATACATAATTAGGAGTAAGGTGGCTATCAGACAAATAGAAGTAGAGGAGTGTAACCCTTACTAAGAACAGGACATTATGAGCTTAAATAATAAGAAGAGAATTGTTATAACAAGATCATAATGAACGTTCAGCATATAAAGGGACAAATTGAGACAACAATGACTAAAAAGAGGATTCAAAGATCCAAATTCGCAAAGGGGAAAGGAGAAAAGACACACACAAAAGAAAATGGAAGACTGAATATATATAACTAACCTTTACATATTCGTAATGATAGCCGCACACCAAAGATTCAGAACCAAAGTATATAACATA
>NW_006436941.1:0-710 GCF_000325575.1 Pteropus alecto
CAAAAATACCCTCTATAGTACTTAATAATTACAGTTATATGACTCTTGATAAGTGAGAGTAATCAAGGTAGTTTCTGAGAACAGGTTTCTTTATGAAATGTACAAATATGGGTAGCTGTGATAATGTGACAAGATTCTTGCATATCAGCCTTCCATATAAGAATCTGAAAATCCCACATGAAACCTCCACAACAGGATCCAAAATCCATATCAACCTTCCAAAATAGAATAGGCATTTATTACTTTATATTCTAACTCATGTGATATGTATACAAGTTCAAGTCCTTCAATTTAAGTCTTAAAGTAATCATAAATATTAACATATCATGTAAAATATAATAGACCATCAACCATGATTATAAATTCATTAGACTCTTTGTAATACAGTACATGATTTTCTTTGTTATTTGGCAAAAGGGATATAAACACTGGTCAGGATGAAATACCAAAGCAAAAATACATTTTGCATATTCTGGTTAATGTCTGTGTTCTGCCAGCTAAAAATTCTCAATTCAGACCTCTTCCTATGAAAATATATATTTGAGACCTTAGCTACATTTAAATACATTAAATGAATTTTCAATGAGCATCACTTTTTGTTAGTTTTAAGAACTCACCTCAGGGCTTTTCCTTAGTCTCTAAAATCAGTGCTCCTTTCACTGAGAGTATCTGTAAATACATCATTTGACCACAGAACACTTAATAAACAG
>NW_006436942.1:0-605 GCF_000325575.1 Pteropus alecto
ATATATGGATATAAAATTAGTGACATTAATATGAGACAAATTATATTTGGTAAACTCATTTTTGTAAACCAGATTAAACTACATATATAAATGAACTGTCAAAATTCGGTTCTAGACAGGGGTGCACTATAGCCTCATATGACATCACGGATGAGCTCGAGACACGTAGTGTAGAGACTCCCAGCTGATGCAGATCATGAGTATCTGAGCAGAGATCAGAACAATTTCCAGGATACAATCCAACTGATATAAATCACAGCATTCAGAACACTTTGTTATACAGCATTAGCTAACTGATAAAAATTAAGGCAAACAAAACTGAGGAAAATTATAATAATCTGCTGTTTTTCATTTTTGATATGTGTTCTAATTTTCAAAAACAGCATTAATGATTATTGTTACTTTTATTCCTGCCATTCCAAAGAATCTTTTCAGATTCCCTTTTATGTCTTTATTCCTCAGACTGTAGATGAAGGGGTTCAGCATGGGTGCTACCATGGTGTACAGCACTGAGGCTACTGCATTTGAGTGTGAGCTGTGGGTAGCGGCAGAGCTGATGTACACTCCTAGGACTGTAAAATAAAATAAGGAGACAACTGAGAGGT
>NW_006436943.1:0-1815 GCF_000325575.1 Pteropus alecto
CAGCATCCTTCCCCAGCTCTGACTTCCTCCTGCTGTGTGGACACTGTCCTGTGCTCTCAGGGCCCTGCCTCTCTCCCTGCTGATCCTCCTTCCTTAAGGTGCTAGATCCCAGGACAGAAAGCGAACAGCTACTGCCCTGGGAGAAGCAACACCGGTGGCTAGAACAGTGTGAATCTGACGCATCAGCATCAGGGTCTGTTCACATCACCAAAGATCTGCACGCATTGAAACAGCGATGTCCTCTGGGAACTTCGGTTCTCTTTGTTGCCACCTACAGTAAGCTCCTCATTACAACTTGAGGATGAAGCCAAACAACACTGACCAGCACCATGCGAGGTCTCTGTCCTCCTCACTGCACCAGGCCCGGGAGATGAGAGTCAGCACCCCGGACCCACAGTCAGTCTCCCCTGCAGCAGTGCTCGCGGGAGCACCGAGTGTTGCTCATGTGATCAAGTGCGGACGTGAGAAATGGGCATGTAGCTCGTTTCCTAAGATTCTTCCCACCACACCTCACACGGGGACAGTGGAGCTTCCTTCTCAGGTCGTTTTCAGATTCCGGGCTCCCACGCCTGGTGACTCTCTCCTTTTGCAATTCCCCCTCCCTTACCAACATCTCTGGCAAACCCACACTCTGTGCACTGGATCCTCAAGTCTGTTAGACTGTGGACAAAGTGAGCAGGGACCTAAATCTCACATCCCTTTGTTTTTAAAATCAGTGAGACTCCTGCACCCAGGCTGTGCTGACACATCCATCCTAGTGTGGGTTCAAGTCTCAGGAATAACTTCGTCTACAGCAGAAAAAGCAGCATCACAGAGACACACAGTACAGCCCCGCAACAAAACATCCCGGCAAGAACCCCAGAGACGTGGTACCTGGAGTTCTTTCTCAGAGCCTCGCAAAATGAATCTTCTGGCAAGAAATGGATCCCGAGGGTCTCCTAGACCCTGTCCCAAGAAAAGGCTTTTCATTAGGACCAGATGTGGGTGATCCTGGCACAGTGCTCCAGACCCCAGAGGACTGGAGACTCCGTCCTCCATCTCCTCCTGTGGGACCATCACACTCTGGTCCCTTCCTGCATCTAACTTCATGGCATGGCTGTCTCTCCTGCTAAAGTGGTCACCAACTCCTGAGGATCTAAAAAATGTCCAAGGGTCTGAGGCTTTGAGGATGGCTGAGCTATATTGCACAGCATGTTCTCAGCCTGGTCACCTCTTCACAGGCGGAAACTTTCTTATAACAGCACAGATTTCTTCTGGGTAATCAATGGAAGGGTCAACAGGAGGCTGATGCCAAAGGACCCAGCTGAGGATGTGACCACAAAGAACCCATGTAATTCAATCTCATGTCTTTGTGAAGAACTCAAAGTGATTACTTTTCCAGGTCTGCACCCGACCTGTGACCGGTGGCCACCTTCCTGTCCCCCTGAGTCCAAAATTTGCCTCATACTTGTTGCTTAAGGTGACAAGGAAAGCAGAATGTGAGCATCTGTAACTTAGGACCTCCCTGTGGCCCCCTACCAAGTCTGTGCATGTCTCTCCCTGCTCCGGGCCAGGCTTTGCTGCTTCGTCCCTGAGCCATGAAATGTCAGGAAAGGCAGAGTCTCTCTCTTGAGATCACCCTCTGAGGGGATCCTGATCCCCAGGACTCGGAAGATGCCCCCCATTAAGGGCGCGACTCTCAGACCCCCAGCTGCTCACTCTCCCCACTTCGACCCGGGACTTCTCGTAGTTTTCCAACCTCTCTGGTTCTCTGTCTGGGATGAGATTTAGTAGACCCCTCGAGTGGTTCACAGCGTTGTGGTTGAACATGACTTC
>NW_006436944.1:0-1104 GCF_000325575.1 Pteropus alecto
CTAATGCTTCTTTGAAAAATAAATAAATAAATGAAGTTGGTAAAATTAGGTGACGATTTTGCAAAGACCACCCTAAATGTTAAGCAAAGTAATTTCACTTGTCAAGAGTAGAACAGAAATTTCTGACATTATTTTTCTTGTTTATAATTTATAATATTGGGATTTTTTATATATGTGTAGGAAAAGATTTGGTTTTTGTCTTTTCTCAAGTCCTATAATCTAAAGTTATTTCCTCTTGGTCTGGTTTCCAGTAATTTTTCTGGGTAGGAGGAATCTCATGATGGGAAAGCAATTTGCCCCCTACCAATGTATGTTTACTTTTTTAAAGGCCAGATAGCAGCAATTCTTAAGATAAGAATGCACTTGATTCCCTTTAATTCTTATGGAAATTGTCACAGTTGAAATAGACTCATTTCTGTAACTTCATGACCTCTTCTATGCAATCTTTACTTGAATCATTTAATTAAGTTAAATGGAGGATCAAGACATTATTTGCTTTATCTTTCATTAAATGATCATCTACATTTCCCAAGACACTCAGTTCCTCTTAAAACTTTTGAAAGTATATAACTCTTCAGACAATATAGTATTTTTACATTATTGATTTATTAGTAGCATATTATTTATTAATATCTTATATGATTGTAAATAACATTCACATTATTTAGAAGCATAACAACACACAATTTCAAAATTGTAACTAATACTGATTTTAATGCATCATTCCTGTTTTATTTGGCTCTTTTGGGTGTCTGTTTGGACAAGGAAATATCAGTAATTTCAGTGCCTTCAAGTTTGCATGCCCAGATAATTATTTATTTATTTTTCCACTCTTCCTGTTTATTGAAACAAATTTCTTAAGGAGTTAATGGCATTTTCTTTACCTTTTGTTATTAAAACATGTCTTCTTTCTCAAAATCATCTCCAGGCAGCTTCAGCTTTTTTTTTTTTTTTTTTGAAATGAATTGAGTTCAATAACTAGCCTATTCTTCACATAAATTACTTATTAGATATTACCATTCAGGCAATTAAGCAGTTTCCTTATATCTATATGCAATCTCATATCTTGATTTAAACCATTTTCTTCAATTTGATTTTCACTGG
>NW_006436945.1:0-318 GCF_000325575.1 Pteropus alecto
CTAGACTGTTGTCTATCATTACACACCAAAATTAATTAAAAATGGATTAAGGACCTGATTTTAAGACCCGAACAATAAATTGCATAGAAGAAAACATAGGAACTAAACTTAAGGACCTTAGACTTAAAGATTTTATAAATTTGACCTCAAAGGCAAGGGGTGTAAAAGGTAGAATAAATGAATGGGACTATATCAAACTAAAAAGCTTCTGCTCAGCAAAAGAAATTGTCAACAAAGTAAAGAGACAACTATCTGAATGAGAAATTATATTTGCAAGCAACCTTTCCAATAAGGGCCTAATAGCCAAAATATACAAAG
>NW_006436946.1:0-515 GCF_000325575.1 Pteropus alecto
ATCTTTTCAAATATTTGTTGACCATTTGTATGTCTGCTATGGAGACATGTCAGTTCAAGTCTTCTACCCATTCTTTTGATTGGATTATTTGTTTTTGCTGTTATTGTGTTGTATGAGTTCTTTGTATATTTTGGATATTAGGCCTTTATCATAGGCATCGCTTGCAAATATGTTTTCCCATTCTGATGGTTCTCTCTTTACCTTCTTGACGATTTCTTTTGCTGAGCAGAAGTTTTTTAGTTTGATGTAGTTCCATTTATTTATTTTAGCTTTTACTTCACTTGCCTTTGAGGTCAAATTCATAAAATTCTCTTTAAGGCCAAGGTCCTTGAGTTTCGTTCCTATGTTTTCTACATACATTTTATTGTTTCAGGTCTTATATTCAGGTCCTTAATCCATTTTGAGTTAATTTTGGTGTATAGTGATAAACAACAGTCTCGTTTCATTCCTTTGCATGTAGCTTTTCAGTTTTTCCAGCACCTTTTATTGAAGAGGCTTTCCTTTTTCCACTGTAT
>NW_006436947.1:0-405 GCF_000325575.1 Pteropus alecto
ACCTTTGACATTTTAATTATGATATGTCTTGGTGTAGACCTCTTTGGGTTCATTTTTTTGGGAGATTCTCTGAGTTTAATGGGGTTTTATATTTATTTCCTTCACTAAGTGAGGGAAATTTTCCATCATTATTTCTTTAAATATATATTCAACTTCTTGTTCTCCCTCTTCAGGTACTCCTATGATGTGATGTTGTTACCCTTAATTTTGTCTCATAGGATCATTAAATTATTATTATATTCTTGGTTACTTTTTTCTTGCTGTTCTGGTTGGGTGTCGTTGGCTTCCCCATCCTCTATATCAGTGTTTTGATCCTCTTCTTCCTTCACTCTGTCGATTGCCTCTAATATACTCTTTATCTGTATTCTTTATTTCTGACTGGTTTCTTTTTATAATTTCCATTTC
>NW_006436948.1:0-1069 GCF_000325575.1 Pteropus alecto
ATTTCTTTTTTCAATGACTTATAATTTTCTTAAAAAAAGACTTCTACCTTCTTGGTTAATTTCATTCCCAGGTATTTTATAGTTTTCAATGCGATTGTAAATGGGATTGTTTTCTTAATCTCTCTGTCTGAAAATTCATCATTGGTGTATAAAAATGCCACCGATTTCTGAATATTTATTTTGTAACCTGCTACTTCACTGAATTTATTGATAAGTTTTTTGATGGAATATTTAGGGTTCTCTCTATATAGTATCATGTCATCAGCAAATAACGAGAATTTTACTTCTTCCTTTCCAATTCAGATGCCTTTATTTCTCTTTCTTGTCTTATCATTTTGGCTAAGACTTCCAATACAATGCTGAAGAAGATTGTTGAAAGTGGGCATTCTTGTCTTGTTCCTGATCTTAAAAGCCTTGCTCCTGAAATGATTTTAGCCTTTTCCCATTGAGTATGATGTTAGCTGCAGGTTTGTCATATATGACCTTTATTGTATTGAAGTAAGCTCCCTCTATTCCCACTTTACTGAGAGTTTTTATCGTAAATGGATGCTGGATTTTGTCAAACACTTTTTCTGCATCTATTGTTATGATCATATGTTTTTTATCTTTCACTTTGTTAATGTGGTGTACCACATTAATTGATTGTGGATATTGTATCAACCTTGGCTCCCAGGAATAAATCCAACTTGATCATGGTGTATGATATTTTAAATGTTTTGCTGAATTTGATTTGCTAATATTTTATTGAGGATTTTTGAATCATTGTTCATAAGAAATATCGGCCTATAGTTTTCTTTTTTTGTAATATCTTTGTCTGGTTTTGGAATCAAGATAATCATGGCCTCATAATAGGAGTTAGGGAGCCTTCCCACTTCTTGAAATTTTTGGAATAGTTTGAGAAGAATAGGTGATAATTCTCCTTTGAATATTTGGTAAAATTCGCTTATGAAGCCATTTGGTCCAGGACTTTCTATTTTGGAGAGGTCTTTGATTACTAATTTTATTTAATTGGTGGTAATCTGTGGGTTCAGATCTTCTATTTCTTCTTGACTCAGTCTTGGGAGATTGT
>NW_006436949.1:0-539 GCF_000325575.1 Pteropus alecto
ATACGGGACACCTCTTGCAGAGCTCCTAGTTTTTTCTGTTTTCTTTTTTTATTAGTAATCATAATTAACCCAGCAAAGCTCAGAGCACAGACATATGCATTTTTACCATACATAAGCTAGACCCAGGTGAGGATAATGCTGATTTCTCACCACAAGGTGAGACGAGGCCTCTTCCTGAGCCGGCCACATGGCTGGGCACAGTGTCAGCATGAACTGGGGGTCCGGCTGTGCACTGCAAATTAGAGGGTGCATTACATGTGAATGGGTTCACTTCAATTGCACAGTGTGTTGCTTGTGTAACTCTATGAATGTGACCCTGGAAAGAGCCTTGGATAGGCAGGAGAGAGTATCGAAAGAGGAAATCAGAAAGGTTGTGAATCCCGGAGCAGAATGGCAATTGGCCTCCTATTCTACTTGGACCTTTGTGAAGGAGACGTCCACTCAGTGCCGCTCCACAACAGTAGGAGTTCGGGTGAGGTGAGGAATGGCAGCCTGGCATTTAAAGAAGAGAGTCACCGAGGGAGTGCCCTCGAGTTCCC
>NW_006436950.1:0-210 GCF_000325575.1 Pteropus alecto
CCTATGTATGCTGAACATTCTTTACTATCTTGCTATGACAATTCTCTTCTTAATGTTTAAGCTTGTAATGCCTGTTCTTAGTAAGGATTGCACTCCTCTGCTTTTATTTTCCTGATACTCACTTTACTCCAAATTAAGTTGGTTTTTTTTTGTCTTTTTGTTTTAGGTGAACTGTCCCATTTCAGTATTTCCTGTAGTGCAGGCCTTGTA
>NW_006436951.1:0-426 GCF_000325575.1 Pteropus alecto
AAAAAGAATGAAATCTTGCCATTTGCAACAAAGTGCAAGGACCTGGAGGGTGTTATGCTTGGTGAAATATGTCAGACAAAGACAAATACCATGTGCTCTCACTTACATGTGAAATCTAAAACAATAAAACAAATGAACAAACAAAAATCAGAAACAGACTCATAGATACAGAGAGCAAACTGGTGGTTGCCAGAGGGGAGGCGGGTGAGGAGATGTGTGAAAAAAGGTAAAAGGGACTAAGGTAGAAACTTCCATTTGTAAAATAAATAAGTCACAGGGATGCAATGTACAGCGCAGGGAACAGTCAACATCACGATCATCCCGTGCGGTGACAGATGGTTACTAGATGTAGAGTGGGGATCACATCGTGAGGTATAAAATGTTGAATCGCTACATTGCACACCTAAAACTAATATAATATTGTAT
>NW_006436952.1:0-494 GCF_000325575.1 Pteropus alecto
TCTTCATTTCTTATTTCACTGTTGCCTTGCAGAGATTAGGCACATGTTTGTATTTGGTTGAATGGGTGAGGATAATATCTTAGGTTTCTTCTGGCCCTAGTGATCTGTGTTGCTATGATTTCGTTGATCCGAGTCTTGTACACAAGTTGCAGATTTAAAAAGAAACATCTTAATTATGTCCATAAATTCATTACTCATTATTCACATGTAAAGCTAGAATGAGCTTGGTCATTAGGAAAATCCCAAAGGTGATCATTGGAACAACAAAAAAAGAGAATGATGGCAAAGTAGAAACAGTGCTCCCCACACATCATCTTCTCACAGTCATTGGGAGAGAAGTGGTTTTCTGCTCTATCTGCAAACTCTGTGATCACAGGACCTCAAATTCAGTGATCAGTCCCCAGAAGGCCACCTTCTAACGAAACAAGAACAAAATCAGGAATTTCAAAAAAAAAAATGAAGGCATTTAATTATCCCTCTGCCAGCTTTCTTGA
>NW_006436953.1:0-1538 GCF_000325575.1 Pteropus alecto
AAAGAAATTGAAGAAGATACAAAAAATGGAAAGATGTTCCGTATTCTTGAATTAGAAGAATCGACATGATTAAAATGACCTTATTACCTAAAGCATTATACAGATTTAATGCAATTCCTATCAAAACCCCATCGGCGTTTTTTAAAGAAATAGAACAAAAAATCATCAGATTTGTATGGAAGCACAAAAGATCCCGAATTGCCAAAGCCATCCTGAGAAAAAAAGAATGAGGCTGGAGGCATCACTCTGCCTGACTTAAATTATACTACAAAGCAACAGTAACCAAAACGGCATGGTATTGGCAGAAAAAAAGACACACAGACGAATGGAATAGAATTGAAAGTTCAGAAGTAAACCTATATTTATATGGGCAAATAATTTTTGACAAAAAAGCCAAAAACATACAGTGGAGAAAGGAAAGCCTCTTCAATAAATGATGCTGGGAAAACTGGAACACCACCTGCAAAAGAATGAAACTAGACTGATGTATATCACCACATACCAAAATTAACTCAAAATGGATTAAAGACCTGAATATAAGACCTGAAACAATAAATTGCATAGAAGAAAACGGGAACTAAACTCATGGACCTTGGACTTAAAGAGTATTTTATGAATTAGACCTCAAAGGCAAGGGGAGTAAAAGCAAAAATGAATGAATGGGATTACATCAAACTAAAAAGCTTCTCCACAGCAAAAGAAACTGTCAGCAAGGTAAAAAGACAACCATCCAAATGGGAAAATATATTTGCAAGCAATGCCTCCAATAAAGGCCTAATATCCAAAATATACAAAGAACTCATACAACTCAATAACAACAAAAAACAAATAATTCAATTAAAAAATGGGCAGAGGACCTGAATGAGCTCTTCTCCCAAGAAGACATACAAATGGCCAACAGCTAATGAAAAGATGCTTAATTTTGCTAGCTATTAGGGAAATACAAATCAAAACCACAATGAGATACCATCTCACACCTGTTAGAATGGCTATCAACAAAACAAGTATAACAGATGTTGGAGAGGATGGGGGAAAAAAAGAACCCTCATACACTGCTAGTAGGAATGTAAATTGGTACAGCCACTATGGAAAACGGTGGAAACAGTATGAAAAACTAAGAACTGATTTACCATATGATCCAGCAATCCCCAAAGACTTGAAAACACATATCCTAAAAGATATTTGCACACCGATATTCATAGCAGCATTATTCATGGTGCCCAGGACATGGAAGCAACCAAAGTGTCCCACAATAGATGACTGGATAAAAAAGCTGTGGAACACATATGTAATGGAATATTACTCAGCCGTAAGAAGAGATGAAATACTGCCATTTGCGACAGCGTGAATGGACCTTGAGATAATCATGCTAAGCAAAATAAGCCAGACAGGAAAAGTTGAAAATAAAATGATATCATTTATATGTGGGATATAAACCTAAAAGCAGCAAAAAAACAGGACAAATACTCAGGTGGACAACCGTTACCAGATTATAGAGTGAGAAGGGGGAGGGGGGAGGTAGATGGGGTAAAAGGGGT
>NW_006436954.1:0-1232 GCF_000325575.1 Pteropus alecto
AGATGGCAGCATTTCATCTCTTTTTATGGCTGAGTGATATCCCATTGTATATGTATACTACAGATTCTTTATCTAATCATCTATCATAGGATACTTTGGTTGCTTCCACGTCCTGGCCACTGTGAATAATGCTGCTATGAACATCTGTGTGGAAATATCTTTATGGATATGAGTTTTCAAGTCTTCGGGGTAAATATCCAGTAGAGGGATTGCTGGATCATATGGATAATCAATTCTTAGTTTTCTGAGGAATCTCCAAAGTGATTTCCATAGTGGCTGTATCAATTTGCAGTCCCACCAGCAGCTCTCCACATCCTCTCCAACACTTGTTATTACTTGTCCTGTTGAGAAGAGCTTTTCTAACAGGTATGATTTAGTATCTCATTGTGGTTTTGATTTGCATTTCCTTAATAGCTAACAATGTTGAACATCTTTTCATATGTTTGTTGGCCATTTGTATGTCTTTTAGGGAGAAATGTCTGCCCATTTGGATTTTGTTATTTTGTTGTTACTGAGTTGTATGAGTCTTTGTATATTTTGAATATTAGGCTCTTATAGGAGGCGTTGCTTGCAAATATCTTCTCCCAATTGGATGCTTGTCTCTTTACCTTGTTGACAGTTTCTTTTGCTGAGCAGAAGCTTTTTAGTTTGATGTAGTCCCATTCATTTATTTTTGCTTTTACTTCCCTTGCCTTTATGGTCAAATTCATAAAATCCTCTTTAAGTCCAAGGTCCATGAATTTGGTTCCTATGTTTTCTTCTATACATTTTATTGTTTCAGGTCTTCTATTCAGGTCCTTAATCCATTTCGAGTTAATTTAGGTGTGTGGTGATAGACAACAGTTTCATTTCATTCTTTGCAGGCGGTTTTCCAGTTTTCCCAGCACCACTTATTGAAGAGGCTTTCCTTTCTCCACTGTATGTCTCTGGCTTCTTTGTCAAAAATTATTTATCCATATATACATAGGTTTCCTTCGGGACTCTTAATTCTGTTCTACTGATCTGTGTGTCTGTTTTTCTGCCAATACCATGCCTTTTTTATTGCTGTCACTTTGTAGTATAATTTGAAGTCAGGCAGAGTAATGCCTCCAGCCTCGTTCTTTTTTCTCAGGATGGCTTTGGCAATTCAGGGTCTTTTGTGTTTCCATACAAATCTGACGATTTTTTGTTCTATTTCTTTAAAATTTTTTGATGGGGATTGCATTAAATCTCTTTAATGCTTTAGGTAAGTA
>NW_006436955.1:0-675 GCF_000325575.1 Pteropus alecto
GATCAGAGAATATGGTTGGTATGACTTCAACTCTTTTAGATTTGTTGAGGCTATGTCTGTGTCCCAGCATGTGGTCGATTGAGAATGTTCCTTGTGCACTAGAGAAGAATGTATAAGCAGCTATTTTGGAATGGAAGGCTCTATAAATGTCAATTATGTCCATTTGGTCTAATCTTTCAATTAAGGATGTTACTTCCTTATTGATTTTCTGTTTGGATAATCTGTCCATATCCTACAGTGGAGTATTAAGTCCCCTACTACGATAGTGTTTCCGTCTGTTTCTTTCTTTAGTTTTGTTAGTAATTGCTTTACATATTTTGGGGCTCCCTGTTTGAGAGCATAGATATTAATAAATGTTATATCTTCTTGGTGCATGATTCCCTTTATCATTATGAAGTGTTCCTCAGTATGTTTCTATACTATTTTTATTTTGAAGTCTATTACGTCTGATATTAGTACTGCTACTCCCGCTTTTCCATGAATGCCATTTACTTGAAATATCATTTTCAACCCTTTCTCTTTGAGTCTATATTAGTTTTTGGAGCTATGATGTGTCTTCTGGAGGCAGCATATGGCTGTGTTTTGTTTTTTGATCCATTTTGCAATGCTGTGCCTTTTTTTTGGTGAGTTCAGTCCAGTAACATTTAGGGTAATTATTGAAATATGAGGTCTTTT
>NW_006436956.1:0-572 GCF_000325575.1 Pteropus alecto
CCAACCATATTCTCTGATCATAATACTCTGAAGCTGGAGATCAACTGTAAAAAGAGCATGGAAAGAACCACAAAGAGATTAAACAACACGTTACTAAAGAATGACTCGGTCAGAGAAGAAATAAAAGAGAGATCAAGAGATATATAGAAATGAATGAAACTGGTAGTACAACATATCAAAACTTGTAGGACACGGGAAAAGTGGTCATAAGAGGAAAGTTCATATCATTACAGGCCTAGCTCAAAAAAAGAACGAGTTCAAATAAACAACCAAACACTTCATCTTAAAAAACTAGAAAAGGAAGAACAAATAAAGCCTAAAGCTAGCAGAAAGAAAGAAATAATCAAAATTAGAGCAGAAATAAATGAAATTGAAAACAAACAAAAAAAAACAATAGAAAACATAAATGTAACAAAGAGCTGATTCTTTGAGAAGTTTAATAAAATCAACAAACCCCTGCCTAGATTCTAAATAACAATGGTGAAAAAAAAAAAGAAAAAAGAGGAAGGACACAGATAAAACTAAAGAAAAAAGAGGAAGGACACAGATAAAATCAGGGATGAAAGAGGGGA
>NW_006436957.1:0-584 GCF_000325575.1 Pteropus alecto
TCACTCAGCATAATAACCTCTAGGTCCAGCCATGTTGTTGCAAATGGTATGATTTTATTTTTCTTAATGACTGAGTAATATTCCATCGTATATATGAACCATAACTTCTTTATCCAATCATCTAAAAGACCTCAAATAGCTATGGCAATCTTGAGAAAAAAGAACAAAGTTGGAGGTATCACACTACCTGATATCAAACTATACTGTAAGGCTACAGTAATCAAAATAGAATGGTACTGATATAAAAACATACATTGATCAATGGAACAGAATAGCCCAGAAATAAATCCATGCCTATATGCTCACTTAATATATCACAAAGGAGGCAAGAATGTACAATGGGGTAAAGACAGTCTCTTCAATAAATGGCGTTGGGAAAATTAGACAGATACATGGAAAAAAATGAAACTAGAATGCCTTTTTACACTATATGCAAGAATAGACTCAAAATGGATTAAAGACTTCAATGTAGGACCCAAAACCATAAAAATTCTAGAAGAAAACATACGCGGTAATCTCTATGACATTACTACAAGCAATTTATTTTGCATATATCTCCTCGGACAAGGGAAACAAAAGAAAAA
>NW_006436958.1:0-395 GCF_000325575.1 Pteropus alecto
AGAGAGGAATTAGACCCATTTTCTGTCCCCAGGAGATCATTGGGACCCTGAGTGCTTGTCAAACGTATGACCAACTATCCGCAGAGGACTGAACATTGCCCACAAAGCCCTAGGGCCTGACAAGCCTGTGTATTTTCTGCAAGTGAGCAATTTCTCAAAAGTTCGCACTTGTGCCTCTGAATGGACGGGAACTGAGTGCTTAATGCCAGAACTACCATATATATATGTGCATATATATGAATATTCATATATATGCACATATATTCATATATATGCACATATATATATCATGGATTTTTAGGAAAAAAAGCTTGTTGCCCTCAGGTATTTAGGGAAGGCAGGCTTTTCCAAGCACGTTCCCCTTCCCGGATTGTGGACACAGGGGGTCCCAGAGC
>NW_006436959.1:0-1455 GCF_000325575.1 Pteropus alecto
TTTCTGCATCTATTGATATGATCATATGGCTTTTATATTTCAATTTGTTAATGTGGTGTATCATATTAATTAATTTGCTGATATTGAACCAACTTTGCATCCTAGGAATAAATCCAAGTTGATCACAGTGTATAATGTTTTTAATGTCTTGCTGAATTTGGTTTGCTAATATTTTGTTGAGGATTTTTTCATCATTGTTCGTAAGGGATATTGGACTATAATTTTCTTTCTTTCTTTCTTTCTTTCTTTCTTTCTTTCTTTCTTTCTTTCTTTCTTTCTTTCTTTCTTTCTTTCTGTCTGTCTATCTGTCTTTCTTTCTTTCTTTCTTTCTTTCTTTCTTTCTTTCTTTCTTTCTTTCTTTCTTTCTTTCTTTCTTTCTTTCTTTCTTTCTTTTGTAATGTCTTTGTCTGGTTTTTGAATCAGTGTAATGGTGGCTTCATAAAAGGAGTTAGAGAGTGTTCCCTCTTCTTGAATTTTTTGGAATAGTTTGAGTAGAATAGGTGTTAATTCTTCTTTGAACGTTTGATAAAATTCGCCTATGAAACCATCTGGTCCACGACTTTTGTTTTTTGGGAGGCTTTTGATTACTGATTCTATTTCATTGGTGGTGATTGGTCAGTTCAGATTTTCTGTTTCTTCTTGACTCAGTCTTCGGAGATTGTAATTTTCTAGGAATATATCCATTTCTTCCAGATTGTCAGATTTGTTGGTATATAATTGCTTGTAGTATTTTCTTATGATCCATTGTATTTCTATGGAGTCCGTGGTCATTTCTCCTCTTTCATTTCTGATTTTATTTATTTGAGTCCTCTTTCTCTTTTCCTTGTTGAGTCTGGTTAAGGGTCTGTCGATTTTGTTTATCCTTTCAAAGAACCAGCTCTTGGTTTCATTAATCTTTTGTATTGTTTTTCTAGACTCTATTTCATTTCTTTCCACTCTGATCTTTATTGTTTCCTTCCTTCTATTCACTTTGGGCTATGTTTGCTGTTCTTTTTCTAGTTCTTTTACGTGTATGGTTAGATGGTTTTTTGAGCTTTTTCTTGTTTCCTGAGATAGACCTGTATTGCTATGAATTTCCTTCTTAGGACTACCTTCGCTGTTGCCCGTAGATCTGAATAGTTGTATTTTCATTTTCATTTATCTCTAGGTATCTTTTGATTTCTTCCTTGATCTCATTAATAACCTATTTATTGTTTAGTAGCATATTATTTAGTCTCCATGTGTTTGTGTATTTTCCAGTTTTTTTTCTTGTAGTTAATTTCTAATTTCATACCACTATGATCAGAGATGACAGTTGATATAATTTCAGTCTTCTTAAACCTATTGATACTTGTTTTGTGTCCTAACATGTGGTCTTTCTGGAAAGCGTTCCATGTGCACTTGAGAAGAATGTATATTTTTAAGCTTTGGAGGGAAACGATCTGAAAATATCTATTAAATCCATCTGGTGTAGTG
>NW_006436960.1:0-784 GCF_000325575.1 Pteropus alecto
AAATTTTGTGATATTATGGTTACTCTCCTTATCCCGATCATGATCACAATCCCAGCATTTGTGAAATTTTCGGGATCCATTACCTGCTCAGGTGTGGGCAACGACTTCGGAAGCTAGAAATGGAAATCGCAAAGAGTAGAATTCTAAATAAGAATTCTGAAAACCGCAACAGAAAAAAAAATAACATACACTTTATAGGCCTCTGAGTTGATACTTTGCATACTGATGCTTCCTGTTTGGCCATCTCAGTTGTCCTGCTGTCTTGATAGTAAGGAAAGAAGCTTCTTCATAATACCTCCTCCAAAGACCATCTTCCTTGGCACTTACTGGTCTGTGTTGTGTCTCTGCTGGGCCATGACCTAGTAGTTTAGGTCCACTGCCTTCTCCTGCCTGGTGAATGATGAGGGCTGAGGCTCTGTCCTCAGGACTGGGAGGAAGGCACTCAGGCATTGATCTCCTGATGCAGGCAACAAGTCTGGGAGGAAAAGACAGGTATGAAGCTTAACTGGGACTAGCAGCTTGAAGGGCTGGAGGCACTGGCTAATTATTTACTCCTGCGTGGCCTCGAGAGATCAATACACAGAGCTCATAATTAGCAAAATTGGCCCATGTTCTCCCAGTCTCTGAAGACCTCCGAACATTGACAGAAGAGGAAAAAGGGAAAAGTGAATGGGCATAGAAGGCTGTGGGCCCTTCTTCTCAAGAGAAAGTTCGGCTGTACACTTCGCATCTGACTTCCAGTTTCAAGGATCTTAACGTAAAATGCAGACTCTTTTTCTTTTCA
>NW_006436961.1:0-494 GCF_000325575.1 Pteropus alecto
TAAAGCTAAACTAACCCTAATTCTAACCCTAACCCTATAACTAATGCTACCTCTGAACCTAACCTAAAATTAAAGATAATCCTAAACCTAATATTAAATTTTACAGCAATAAACCTAAAGCTAACCACTTACCTTACCCTAACCGTAAACCTACCCCTAAACTAAACTTAACGCAAACCCTAACGATAAACCTAACCCTAATCATAACACTAATTCTAACTCTAAATTCTTACACTAACCCTCACCCTAACTTTAACCCTAACCTAATCTTAAATCTAACCATAACCTTAAACTAATCCTAACCCTAAAACTAACTTCTTATTCTAAACCTAACCCTAACCCAAATCCTAAACTTAAACCCTAAACCTAACAGTAAGCCTAACACTACATTTTAAACAAACAATAAAATTAATCCTAACCGCTTATCTTAAACCTAAACCTAAACCTAAATGTAATTTTAGTCTAAAACATACCCTAACCCTAACCTTAACCCT
>NW_006436962.1:0-389 GCF_000325575.1 Pteropus alecto
GTCCAGGACTTTTGTTTTTTGGGAGGATTTTGATTATTGATTCAATTTCATTGGTAGTAATCGGTCCATTCAGATTTTGTGTTTCTTCTTGACTCACTCTTGGGAAATTGTATGTTTCTAGAAATATGTCCATTTCTTCCAGATTGTCCAATTTGTTGGTATATAATTGCTCGTAGTATTTTCTTAAGATTCATTGTATTTCTATGGAGTCCATGGTTATATCTCTTCTTTCATTTCTGATTTTATTTATTTGAGTCCTCTCTCTTTTTCCCTTGATGAATCTTGCTAAGGGTCTGTCAATTTTGTTTATCCTTTCAAAGAATCATCTCTTGGTTTTATTAATCTTTTGAATTCTTTTTCTAAACTCTATTTCATTTATTTCCACTCTG
>NW_006436963.1:0-500 GCF_000325575.1 Pteropus alecto
GTGTATAATATAGTGATTCAACATTTATATACCTTCCAATGTGATCACTCCACCAGTTCTACTAATCTTCTGTCACCATGCAAATTTATCAAATATCATTGACTATATTCCCCTTCACTTTATTTCACCCATACCCTACTCCCGCCCCTCTGGCAATTGTTTCTTTGGATCTGTTTCTGTGAGTCTGTTTTTGTTTTGTTTTGTTTCTTTCATTTTTTAAGATTCCACATATAAGTAAAACCATATGGTATTTTTCTTTCTCTGTCTGACTTATTTCACTTAGCATAATATCCTCCATCCATGTTGTCACAAATGGCAATATTTCATTCTTTTTCATTGCCAAGTAGTATTCCATTGTGTATATATACCATCTCTTCTTATCTTTTCAATCAATAGACATCTAGGTTGCTTCTACATTTTGGCTATTTTAAAAAATCCTGCCATGAACATGGGGGTGGATATATCTTTATTTTATTTTGTTTTATTTTATTTTATTTTAT
>NW_006436964.1:0-545 GCF_000325575.1 Pteropus alecto
AAAGAGGGGAAATTACGACTGACATCACAGAAATATGAAGAATCATAAAAGAATACTATGAAAAAGTATATAACACCAAAGATAATAACCAGTACTTAGAAAAATACAACCTTAATAGACTGAATTGAGAAGAACTGGAAAATCTAAATAGACCTATCAGCAGTATGGAAATTGAAACAATCCTCAAAGCCCTACCAAAAAGTAAAATTTGAGGACCAAATGGCATCACCAGTGCATTCTACAAAACATTCAAAGATTTAATACGTATTCTCTTCAAACTCTTCCAAAACATCTAAGAGGAGGCAATACTTCCCAATTCATTTCATGAGGGCAATATTACCCCGATACCAAAATCTGGTAAAGATAACACAAAAAAGAAAACTACAGACCAATATCTCTCATGAACACAGATGGAAAATTCCTAAATAAGATACTAGTGAACCAAATACAGCAATATATTAAAAATATTATACACCACAATCAAGTGGGCTTCAACCCAGGGGCATAGGCATGGTTCAACATACGCAAATCGATTAATGTGATAC
>NW_006436965.1:0-560 GCF_000325575.1 Pteropus alecto
CCTCTTTAAGTCCAAGGTCCATGAATTTAGTTCCTCTGTTCTCTTCTATGCATTTTAGTGTTTCAGGTCTTATATTCAGATCCTTAATCCATTTTGAGTTAATTTTAGTGTGTGGTGATAGACAACAGTGTAGTTTCATTCTTTTGCAGGTGGCTTTCCAGTTTTCCCAGCACCATTTATTGAAGAGGCATTCCTTTCTCCACTGAATGTTTTTGGCTTGTCAAAAATTATTTGCCCATATAAATATGAGTTTACTTCTGGATTCTGTTCCACCGGTCTATGTGTGTTTTGCTGCCAATACTATGCCGTTTTGATTACTGTGAATTTGTAGTATAATTTGAAGTTGGGCAGAGTGATGCCTCCAGCCTTGCTTTTTTTTTTTTTCAGGATGGCTTTGGCAATTTGGGGTCTTTTGTGCTGATAATTTTTTGTTCTACTTCTTTAAAAAATGCCAATGGAATTTTGATAGAGATTGCATTAAATCTGTATAATGCTTTAGGTAACATGGTCATTTGAACTATGTTTATTCAAGAACACGGAATATCTTTCCATTTCTTTGT
>NW_006436966.1:0-982 GCF_000325575.1 Pteropus alecto
AAATCTTCTTTGAATGTTTGGTAGAAATCACTAGTAAAGCCATCTGGTCCTGGGCTTTTAGTTTTTCATAGGTTTTTGATGACCGTTTCAATTTCCATACTGCTGATCGGTCTATTTAGAAATTCCAGTTCTTGATTCAGTCTAGGAAGGCTGTATATTTCTAAGTACTGGTGCATTCCTTCTAGGTTATTAAATTTGGTGGTATATAATTTTTCATGGTGTTCTTGTATGATCCTTTGTATTTCTGCGATGTCAGTCATAATTTTCCCTCTTTCATCTCTAATTTTGTTTATATGTGTCCTTTCTCTATTTTCTTTAGTGAGTCTAGCCAGAGATTTGTCAATTTTATTAACCTTCTCAAAGAACCAGCTCTTTGTTGAATTTATTTTTTGTATTGTTTTTTTTTTCCAATTTCATTTATTTCTGCTCTAATTTTGATGATTTCTTTCCTTCTGCTGACATTAGCCCTCATTTGTTCTTCCTTTTATAGTTTTTTAACATGAAACATTAGGTTGTTTATTTGGGCTCGATCTTATTTTCAGGGATAAATCCGTAGTCATAGGAACTTTCCTCTTATGACTGCTTTTACCGTGTCTCAAAAGTTTTGATGTGTTGCACTATCATTATCATTCATTTTTATGTATCTCTTGATCTGTCTTTTTATTTCTTCTCTGACCCAGTTATTCTTCAGTAGCATGTCGTTTATTCTCCATGTATTTGTGGTTCTTCCTGCTTTCTTTTTGCAGTTGATCTCTAGTTTCAAGGCATTATGATCAGAGAATATGGTTGGTATAATTTCAACGTTCTTATATTTGTTGAGGCTATCTCTGTGTCCCAGTATGTGATCGATCCTTGGGAATGTTCCATGTGCACTAGAAAACAATGTATAAGCAGCTGTTTTCTGATGGAATGCTCTGTAAATATCAATTATATTTAATTCATCTAACGTGTCATTTAAGAATGTTATTTCCTTATTGATTTT
>NW_006436967.1:0-515 GCF_000325575.1 Pteropus alecto
TAGCCTAGAGGGTACAGCGAAGGGCCATGGAGAAGCCTTCCCAAGGTTAGGACTAAGTGCTCATCAAAGCACTGGAGGCACACACCAGGCTGCATTGCAGAATTGCCATGGATGTGTGTACTTCTCTCTCCCATTTCAGAATGCGAGTCTTTAGCAGTTTAGCAGAATGTTGGGTGTGTGGGTGATAGATACTCGTCTCTTTGATTCTCAAGTCTTCCTTTTGAAAGGATTGTCCTCAAGGGGCTTTACTCCAGCAACCACTCCCCAGGAACCTCAGCCCCACCTGCTCCTGATTAGATAGTAAATTCTTGAACTCGAGCCTGAGCCTGACCCCACAATAATTGAGATTTGTTGGGGGGGGGTGGGTATGGGTATTAGGTAGAGATGAGTATAGTTTTTATGTGGGAGGAATTTAAACAATTGTGTCCAGTGGGTAGACTAAGCTGGTTTTTAGTGTGTCCATATGTTCTGCCTGACTCTGTATCTCAGGCTGCTTAACTTTGGAGCCCAGCCCC
>NW_006436968.1:0-613 GCF_000325575.1 Pteropus alecto
TGAACCACAGTAGATTATTTTACAACTATTAATTCTTGTGTGTGTGTGTGTGTGTGTCTCCCATAACCTGCTGAGTTCTCTAAAAAGGCAGGTGAGATGGAGGTTGGTGATGATGATGGTGATGGTCATGGGGGTGATGGTCATGGGGATGATGGTCATGGAGATGATGGTGCTGGTGATGGTGGTGATGGTGGTGATGGTGGAGATGATGGTGCTGGTGATGGTCATGGGGGTGATGGTGATGGTGACGGTGGTGATGGTGATGGTGACGGTGACAGTGATTGTGGTGATGATGGTGCTGGTGATGGTCATGGGGGTGATGGTGCTGGTGAAGACTGCAGCTTATACTCATGAGCACTGATGGCTTCCTTGGCACAGTTTGACAGTGATTGTGGTGATGATGGTGCTGGTGATGGTCATGGGGGTGATGGTGCTGGTGATGATGATGGTGCTGGTCATGGTCATGGTGGTGATGGTGATGGTGATGATGATGGTGGTGATGATGGTGCTGGCGATGATGATGGTACTGGTGATGGTCATGGGGATGATGGTGGTCATGGTCATGGGGGTGATGGTGATGGTGAAGACTGCAGCTTATACTCATGAGCACTGA
>NW_006436969.1:0-975 GCF_000325575.1 Pteropus alecto
ATGGCTGAGTAATATTCTACTGTATATATGTACCAGTACCACAACTTCTTTATCCAATCATCGATCATAGGACACTTCAGTTGCTTCCATATCCTGGCCACTGTGAATAATGCTGCTATGAACATCGGTGTGAAAATATCTTTTCGGATATGGGTTTTCAAGTCTTTGGGGTAAATACCTAGTAAAGGGATTGCTGGATTATATGGTAGACCAATTCTTAGTTTTTTGAGGAACCTTCATACTGTTTTCCATAGTGGCTGTACTAATTTGCAGTCCCACCAGCAGTGTATGAGGGTTCCTTTTTCTCCGCATCCTCTCCAACATTTTTTATTACTTGTCCTATTGATTATAGCTATTCTAACAGGTGTGAGATGGTATCTCATTGTGATTTTGTTTTATATTTCGCTAATAGCTAGCGATGGTGAGTATCTTTTCATATATTTGTTGGCCATTTGTATGTCCTCTAGGGAGAAGTGTCTCTTCAGGTCCTCTGCCTATTTTTTGATTAGATCTTTTTGTTGTTGTTGTTATTGAGTCGTATGAGTTCTTTGTATATTTTGGATATAAGGCCTTATCGGAGGCGTTGCTTGCAAATATATTTCCCCATGTAGATGGCTGTCTCTTTACCTTGTTGATGATTTCTTTTGCTGAGCTGAGCTTTTTAGTTTGATGTAGTCCCATTTGTTTATTTTTATTTTGCCTTTGAGGTCAAATTCATAAAATCCTCTTTAAGTCCTTGCGTTTAGTTCCTATGTTTTCTTCTACGCATTTTATTGTATCAAGTCTTATATTCAGGTCCTTAATCCATTTTGAGTAATTTTGGTGTGTGGTTATAGACAAGAGTCTAGTTTCATTCTTTTGCAGGTGCCTATCCAGTTTTCCCGGCACCATTTATTGAAGAGGATTTTTTTTCTCTACTGTATGTTTTTGGCATTTTATTAAAAATTATTTGCTCATATAAATATGGGTTTACTT
>NW_006436970.1:0-379 GCF_000325575.1 Pteropus alecto
ATTTGTCTTTGCGGCTGAGATATGTCTCCTGGAGGTAGCATATAGTTGCGTTTGGTCTTTTGATCCATTCTGCAACTCTGTGCCTTTTTATTGGTGAGTTCAGTCCATTTACATTTAGTGTGATTATTGAAATATGAGGTCTTCTTATAGCCATTTTATCTTTTGCTTTCTGGTACCTCAGTGTTTCCATAACTTCTTTGTCCTTGTGTTTCTGTTTTCTTTACTTTGGTTGGGTTTTGTGGGTTTTGCCTCTGATTCTTCCTGTTTTATGTTATGTATTTCAGTTTTGAATCTTCTATGTGTGGTTACCAATATGAATATGTAAAGGATAGTTACATATGTACAGTCCATTTTCTTCTGCATGTACCTTATCTCCATT
>NW_006436971.1:0-2301 GCF_000325575.1 Pteropus alecto
AGATACTGAGAAACACTTCATAATGATAAAGGGAAACATGCAACAAGAAGACATAACAGGTATTAATATTTATGCTCCCAATCAGGGAGCTCCGAAATATGTAAAGCAATTACTAACAGAACTAAAGGGAGAAACAGACCAAAACACTATATTAGTAGGGGACCTAAATACCTCACTATCGGATATGGACAGATCATCCAAACAGAAAATCAATCAGGAAACAACATCCTTAAATGACACATTAGACCAACGGAACATAATTTACATATAAGAGCTTTTCATCCCAAAACACCTGCTTATACATTCTTCTCTAGTACACATGGAACATTCTCAGGAATCGATCACATACTGTGACACAGAAATAGCCTCAACAAATATAAGAGGGTTGAAATCATATCAACCATACTCTCTGATCACAATGCTTTGAAACTAGAAATCAACTGCAAAAAGAAATCAGGAAGAACCACAAATACATGGGGATTAAACAACATGCTACTGAAGAATGACTGGGTCAGAGAAAAAATAAAAAGAGAGATCAAGAGATACATAGAAACAAATGATAATGATAGCACAACATATCAAAACTAATGGGACACGACAAAAGCAGCCATAAGAGAAAAGTTCATATAATTACAGGTCTGTCTCCAAAAACAAGAACAAATGCCCCTAAATAACCTAATGCTTTATCTTAAAAAACTAGAAAACGAAGAACAAATGAGGCCTAAAGTTAGCAGAAGGAAAGAAATAATTGAAATTAGAGCAGAAATAAATGAAATTGGAAACAAACAAACAAAAAAAAACAATAGAAAAAAATAAATACAACAAGGAGCTGGTTCTTTGAGAAGGTTAATAAAATTGACAAAACCCTGGCTAGACTCACTAAAGAAAAAATAGAAAGGATACAAATAAAATAATTCAGGGATGAAAAAGGGGAAATTGTGACTAGCATTGCAAAAATACAGGATCATGCAAAAATACTAACAAAAAGTATACAATAACAAATTTAATAACTTAGAAGATATGGACCAGTACTTAGGAAAATACAATCTTCCTAAATTGAATCAAAAAGATCTGGAAAGTCTAAACAGTCTGATCAGCTGTATGGAAATTGAAACAATCATCAAAAACCTACCAAAAAGTAAAAGTCCAGGACCAGATGGCTTCACCAATGAATTCTATCAAACATTCAAAGAAGATTTAAAACCTATTCTCTTCAAACTCTTCCAAAAAATTGAAGAGGAGGCAATACTTCCCAACTCATTTTATGAGGCCAATATTACTCTGATATCAAAACCTGGTAAAGATAACACAAAAAAGGAAAACTACGGACCAATATCTCTCATAAACACAAATGCAAAAATCCTAAATAAGATAGTAGCAAACCAAATACAGCAACATATTTAAAAGATTATACACCACAATCAACTGGGCTTCATTCCAGGGGCACAGGGATGGTTCAACATATGCGAATCGACTAATGTGATATACCACATAAACAAACTTAAAAATAAGAATTGTATGATCATATCAATAGATGCAGAAAACGCCTTCGACAAGATACAGCATCCATTTGTGATCAAAACGCTTAACAAAATCGGTATAGAAGGAAAGTACCTTATCATAATAAAAGCCACCCATGACAAATCCTCAGCCAACTTTATACTTAATGGCGAAAAACTAAAAATCTTCCCTCTAAGATCAGGAACAAGGCAAGGCTGTCCACTATCACCACTGTTATTCAACATAATATTGGAGGTCCTAGCAAGTGCAATCAGACAAGAGAAAGATATAAAAAGAATCCAAATAGGAAACTGTCACTATTTGCGGATGACATGACTCTCTATGTAGAAAACCCTAAAGACTCCACAAGAACACTACTAGAAACAATAAGCAAATACAGTAAAATTTCTGGATACAAAATCAAAGTTCGAAAATTCATAGAATTCCTATACTCTAATAATGAAGCGTCAGAAAAAGAAGTGAAAAAAAATTCCTTTTGCAATTGCAACAACGACAACAAAAAGAAATATCTAGTAATAAATCTAAGGAAATATGTGAAGGATCTATGTAATGACAACTACAAGACTCTATTGAAAGAAATCGAAGCAGATATGAAGAAATGGAAAAATATTCCGAGTTCTTGGATTGGAAGAATCAACATAGTTAAAATGACCATGTTACCTAAAGCATTATAGAGATTTAATACAATCCTCATCAAAATTCCATTGTCATTTTGTAAATAAAAAAACCTAAAAATTATAATATCTGTATGGAAGCACTAAAGACCCCAAATTGCCAAAG
>NW_006436972.1:0-1114 GCF_000325575.1 Pteropus alecto
CCCCTTTCAGTATTTCCTGTAGTGCAGGCCTCATCATGGAGAATTCCCTCAAGTTTTGTATGTCTGAAAAGATCTTCATTTCTCCTTCATATCTAAAGGAGAGCTTAGCTGGATACATTATTCTAGGCTGGTAGTCCCTTTCGTTTAATAGTTTACATATTTGATTCCATTCCTTTCTGGCTTGTAAGATCTGTGCTGAGAAGTCCGAGGATAATCTAATGGGTTTGCCTTTATAAGTTACCGTTTTCTTCTCCCTGGCTGCCCTGAGAATTCTGTCTTTGTCATTGATTTTTAATAATTTTAATACCATGTGTCTTGGTGAAGGCCTTTTTAGGTTGAGATAATTGAGTGTTCGGTTGATTTCTTGAATTCCAAGCTCCAGCTCGTTCCTAGATTTGGAAAATTCTCAACAACTATTTGTCTGAAAATGCTTTCTAGTCCCTGCTCCTTTTCTTTGTCTTCAATAATGCCATTATTTTTATGTTTCCTCTCCTGATGGTATCAGCTAGTTCTTGAATTTCTCTTTCATTATTTTTCATTATTTGGTTTCTCTCTTCATTCTTCTTATTCATTTCTAGATTTCTGTCTTCAATATCACTGATCCTTTCCTCCATTTGGTCAACTGTATTTCCCAAGCTTGCTATTTCATTTTTCAACTCTTGCAATGTGTTCTTCATTTCCAGAAGTCCTATTTGGTTCTTTTTGAGTGTTTAAATATCCTTGCTCTGCTCATCTAGTTGTTTTTTCAATTCCTGAAATTGTTGATATGACTCATTTCGAAATTCACTGAATTTTTTCAGAAGTACCATCATGAATTCTCTGTCATTTAAATTGCATATTTCTATGTCTGTAAGTTTATTTCTGGAAATTTTTCTCTTTATTTCTGAGATGCCTTGTCACCTTGGCTGTTTATGGTGTTCAATGAACTATTTTTCCACCTGGGCATTAATGGAAGTGTATTCTTCTGTTTTTTCCAGAAAGAAGATTTGTTATATAAAGGTCTCTCTTTAGCCTACTGCAAAGAAGGCACTTTTCTTTTGGTTTTCAGTAGGCGTCTAAGCCTCTTGGATCCCTGCTTCACATAAAGCCTTAAAATTGCCTTTTTATTTTCTGA
>NW_006436973.1:0-1136 GCF_000325575.1 Pteropus alecto
TTTTCTGTTTTGTTTTTGTTTTTGTTTTTGAAGTGTTAGCACATTGTAGCTTTGACTTGTATTTCCCTTCTAATTAGTGTATTAACATCTCTTCATGTACTTCTGGTCATTTGGATATCTTAGGAGAAACAGCTATTTGAGTCCTTTACCATGTTTAAATTTGGTTGCTTGGTTTTTTTCACTGTTGTTGTTGAGTTGTGAGAGTTCTTTTATATTCTGGATGTTGAACCTTATTCAGGTGTAAACTTTGCAAGTATTTTTTTCCCATCTGTAGATGGTCTTTTCGTTCTGTTGATTATATCGTTTGATGCGCAGAAGTTTTTAATTTTGATATTGTCAACTTTATCTTTTTTTTTTTTTGTATCCAATGTCATGAAGATTTTCCTTCATGCTTTCTTCTAAAAGTTTTCTGGGTTTAGCTTTGTGATTAAGACTTTTATCCATTTTGAGCAGATTTGTGTATATGGTGTAAGGTATGGGTCCAACTCCATTTTTTTTTTTTTTATGTAGATTTTCAGTTTTCCCAACACTACTTTTTGAAAAGACTATCCCTTCACCATTAAATGAGCTTGGGACTCTAGTTGAAATTCATCTGATCATGCATGCAAACATTTATTTCTGAGTTCTCTATTCTCTTCCATTGGTTTATATGTCTGTCTTTACACCAACACAATACTGTCTTGATTACTGTGGCTTTGTAATAAATTTTGTAGTCAAGATATGTAAACCCTCCAACTTAATTTTTTTCAATATTATTTGGCTGCTTGGGATCTGTCTAGATGCCTTACAAATAATGGGATAGATTTTCCTATTTGTACAAAAAATACCTTTGGGATTCTGATAGGGATTAAATGTGCAGATAGTCTTCGGTAGTATGGACTTATTATGTGTTCTCATTTATGAACAAATATGTCATTACATTTAATTGTGTCTTCTTTGCTTTCAGCAATATTTGTAGTTTTTTGTGTACGTGTATTTAGCTTCCTTTGATGTTTATTTTTAAAATATAATTGTAAATGGAAGTTTTTAAATTTCTTTTTCAAATTGTTTGTTATTAATGTTAGAAGTGAGTTTTACATATTTTTTTGATATCCTGCAATATTTCTGAATTCATTTATTAGTACCAGGGGAAATAT
>NW_006436974.1:0-1021 GCF_000325575.1 Pteropus alecto
ATATGGATTTACTTCTGGATTCTTGATTCTGTTCCTCTGGTCTGTGTGTCTGTTTTTCTCCCAATACCATCCCGTTTTGATTACTGTCGCTTTGTAGTATAATTTGAAGTCGGGCAGAGTGATGCCTCCAGCCTTGTTCTTTTTTCTCAGGATGGCTTTGGCAATTCAGGGTCTTTTGTGCTTCCATACAAATCTGATGGTTTTTTTGTTTGATTTCTTTAAAAACTGCCAATGGGATTTTGATGGGCATTGCATTAAATCTGTGTAATGCTTAAGGTAATATGGTCATTTTAACTATGTTGATTTTTCCAATCCAAGAACATGGAATATCTTTCCATTTCTTTGTATCTTCTTCAGTTTCTTTTAATAGGGTCTTGTAGTTTTCATTATATTTCATTAGATTTATTCCTAGGTGTATTATTCTTTTTGTCGCAATTGCAAAAAGAATTATTTTTTTCTATTTCTTTTTCTGACACTTCATTATTAGAATATAGGAATGCTATGAATCTTTGAATGTTGATTTTGTATCCTGAAACTTTACTGTATTTGCTTGTTTCTAATAATATTCTTGAGTCTTTTGGGTTTTCTATAGAGAAACTCATGTCATCCGTAAATAGTGACTGTTTGACTTCTTCGTTTCCTATTTGGATGCCTTCTGTACCTTTCTCTTGCCTGATGGCACTTGCAAGGACCTCCAGTGTTACAGTGGACAGCCTTGCCTTGTTCCTGATCTTACAGGGAAGGTTTTTAGTTTTTCACCATTAAGTATAATGTTGACTGAGGGTTTGTCATATATGGCCTTTATTATGTTAAGGTTCTTTCCTTCTGCACCGATTTTGTTAAGTGTTTTGATCATCAGTGGATGCTGTATCTTGTCGAAGGCTTTTTCTGCATCTATTGATATGATCATATGATTCTTTTTAATTTGTTTATGTGGTGTATAACATTAATCGATTTCCGTATGTTGAACCATCACTGTGCCTCTAGGATGAAGCCCACTTGTTTGTGGTGTATAATCCTT
>NW_006436975.1:0-377 GCF_000325575.1 Pteropus alecto
ACGAGAAAAAGCTAAAGGAGTTTATCACCATCAAATCAGTATTACAAGAAACATTAAAGAGACATCTATAAGAATAAAAAATATGAATAAAAAGGCAGTGACTGTATATCTATCAACAATTACTTTAAATAAATATAAATGGATTAAATATTCCAATCAAATGACATAGGGTGGCTGAATGGATAAGAAAACAAGACTCTTACATATCCTGCCCACAAGGGACTCACTTCAAAAGACCCACACAGATTGAAAGTAAAGGAATGGAAAAAGATACTTATGAAAAAGGAAATGAATAAAAAATCTGCCATAGCAATACTTATTTCAGACAAAATAGACGTTATAACAAGAGACAAAGAAGGACACAGCAATTCCACTTC
>NW_006436976.1:0-752 GCF_000325575.1 Pteropus alecto
TATCTTATTGTGGTTTTGATTTGCATTTCCCTAATCGATCGTGATGTTGAGCATCTTTTCAAATATTCGTTGCCATTTGTATGTCCTCTAGAGAGAAGTGTCTATTCAGGTCCTCTGACCATTTTTTGATTAGATCATTTGTTTTTTTGTTGTTATTGAGCTGTATGAGTTCTCTGTATATTTTGGATATTAGGCCCTTATTAGAGGCATTGCTTGCAAGTATATTTTCCCATTTGGATAGTGGTCTTTTTACCTTGGTGATGATTTATTTTGCTGAGCCAAAGCTTTTTAATTTGATGTAGTTCCATTCATTATCTTTGCTTTAACTTTCCTTGCTTTTGAGGTCAAACACGTAAAATCCTCTTTATGTCCATGGTCCTTCAGTTTAGTTCCTATGTTTTCTTCTAATCATTTTATTGTTTCAGATCTTATATTCAGATCCTTAATCCACTTTGAGTTAAGTTTGGCGTGTGGTGATAGACAACAGTCTAGTTACATTCTTTTGCATGTGGCTTTCCAGTTTTCCCAGCACCATTATTAAAGAAAATTTCCTTTCTCCACTGCATGTTTTTGGCATTTTTGTCAAAAATTATTTGCCCATATAAATATGGATTTATTTCTGGCCTCTCGATTCTATTCCACTTGTTCATGTGTCTGTTTTCCTGTCAATACCATGCTGTTCTGATTACTGTCTCTTTGTAGTATAATTTGAATTCCGGCAAAGTGATGCCTCCAGCCTTGTTCTTTTATCT
>NW_006436977.1:0-794 GCF_000325575.1 Pteropus alecto
AAAAAAACCCAATCAGAACAGAATCCAGAGAAATGAGGACAGTTTCGGGGTCCCCTAGGACAACATCAGATGTACCAACATTCACATCACAGGGGCACCAGAAAGAGAAGAGACCAGGGAATTGAGAACAAATTTGAAGAAATAACATTTCCTAACCGGGTGAAGGAAACAGACATGCAAGCCCAGCAAGTGCAGAGTCCCAAACAAGATGAACCCCAAAAGGCCCGCCCCAAGATGAACCGCCAAGACACACCATAATTCAAATGCCAAAAGTTAAAGACAAAGAGAGAATCTTAAAAGCAGCAAGGGAAAGGCACTTAGTTACCTACATGGGAGCTCCCAAGACTGTCAGTTGATTTCTCAACAAAAACTTTGCAGCCCAGAGGGATTGGCATGAAATATTCAAACTGATGAAACTCAAGGGCCTACAACCAATATTACTCTACCCAGCAAGGCTGTCATTTAGAATTGAAGGACAGATAAAGAGCTGAAGGAGTTCGTCACCACTGAACCAGAATTACAAGAAATGTTAAAGGACTTCTTTAAGAAAAAGAAGAAAAAAGATCAAAAATAATAAAATGGCAATAACTACATATCTATCAACAATTACTTTAAACGTAAATGGATTAAATGCTCTAATCAAAAGACACGGGGTGGCTGAGTGGATAAGAAAATATGCCCCTTGCATATGCTGCCTACAAGAGATTCAGTTCAGATCAAAAGACACCCACAGACTGAACATAAATGGATGGAAAAAGGTATTTTGTGAAAATGAAAAAAAAAAAAAAAAAAAA
>NW_006436978.1:0-1531 GCF_000325575.1 Pteropus alecto
ACATTGCTTTCAATTATTTTGTATATATACTCAGAGGTAGAATTGCTGGATCATATGGTAAGTAATTTTTAAATTTTGAGGAGAAGCATTATACTATTTTCCACAGTGGCTGCACCATTTTACATTCCCACCAACAGTGCATGGCATTTCAATTTCTTCACATCCTTGCCACACTTAACTGTTTTTTTCTTTTTTAAGTAATAACAATTCTAATGGGCATGACGTGATAACTTATTGTGAGTCTGATGTGCATTTTCCTAATTGCGATAATAAGCATCTTTTTATATGCTTGGCCATTTGCATGTCTTCTTTGGTGTGGTGTGTGTGTGCACATGTGTCTTTTTAATAAAATTCTATGTTATGTGCTTTACTAAAGTTATAGATGTAAGAAAGATTTAAACTGTTTTAAAGTTTTTTTTTCAATGCCAAATAGTCATTATGACACTGATTTAAAAGTGGCCCAAAGTGGTCAGAGTTCATTCAGATTTCAGCTTTGAAATACCTTTAGTTTTATTTATATGTGGATATATAATTAAATTAGTGCATGTTGCTATTCTGCATCCTAGTTATTTCATTCATGTTCCTCTTTTTATGTGAGTAAATATGCAATTACATCATAATTTGAATGGTTAAGTGGTATTCATTCATTCATTCATGAAACTTACCCTGTTTGCTTACTATGCCACTGGGCTATGTCCTGTGGACACAACAGTGAATAAAAGAAACATGATTGCTACTTTTATAGAACTTTTAATTGTATAGAAAATAAATCTATTGAACAATATGAGTATCAGTGTGATGAGTATCTGTTCATAAATGCTATCCAGGCTTTACCAGAGAGATATTATAGAATGTAGGTTCTTCCACCACTTTCTAGCAGTAATAGGACAATGAATTAATACTAGAACTGCTTGGATCTGACATATCATCTAGGATAGGCATTCCCAAAGTGTGAGAATACAATTCTGTGTGATCTTAGATTTTGCTAGTCAGGTTAGGAGGGGCCATAGAAATCTCATATTGCACCTCAAACCCTTTATCTATACTTGAAGGGGTTTTGTTTTGTCTTTTTTGCCTCACACTTTTTGTAAAAGCAGCAATTTATTTTATCTGGGATTTTTTTTTTTTTTTTTGGTGTGTGTTCTATTGGTTTCAAATAGGATAAAAATTTATGAGTAAAAATGGAATACAAAAAGTACAGATCACTAAACTAAAATGTCAACTAAGAGCTAGTTTGTCTGTGAGATCTTTAGTAAATGGTACTTGTTTTTTCTACCTGGATTCTGGAGAAAATTGAGAAATAATTATCAACTCAGTATTGCTGAAGGCCAGGTTATAAAATGTAACTTGATAAGAGATTCAAATGGGCATGGTGATTAAACCCCATAATCCAGTCATCTTTTCTTCAAACAATCCTGGACAGAAAGACTTTCCCAATCCTTTTACATTAAGGAGTAATTTTGGAGATTTGCAGCCTGGTGCAGTAGAAAAATCAAGATAGGAGTTAAGAGTGCTTGGGTCTAGGCCTGGC
>NW_006436979.1:0-542 GCF_000325575.1 Pteropus alecto
CCACTGTTATTCGATATAACATTGGAGGTCCTAGCCAATGCAGTCAGGCAAAAGAAAGATATAAAAGGCATTCAAAGGGAAATGAAGAAGTCAAATAGTCACTATTTCCAGATGACATGATCTCTATATAGAAAACCCCAGAGATTCTAGAAGAACACTACTAGAAACAATAAGCAAATACAGTAAAGTCTCTGGATACAAAATCAACGTTCAAAAATCTATAGCGTTCCTATACTCTAATAATGAAGTACCAAAAAAAGAAGTGGGAAATATAATTCCTTTTGCAATTGCAACAAAAAGAATGAAATACCTAGGAATAAATTTAATGAAACATGTGAAGGACTTATATAATGAAAACTACAAGACCCTATTTAAAAAAATCGAAGAAGATACAAAGAAATGGAAAGTTATTCTGTGTTCTTAGATTGGAAGAATCAACATAGTTAAAAAGACCTTACTACCTAAAGCATTATACAGATTTAATGCAATCCCCGACAAAATCTCATGGGCATTTTTTAAATAAATAGAACAAAAAATCATCA
>NW_006436980.1:0-650 GCF_000325575.1 Pteropus alecto
AACTGTGATCTGATGACTGACAGCATCAATGTCACCTGGAAGCTATTTTTTTTTTCAGTTGGTCTTTGTACACATACATGTACAACTTTTTAAAAATTAATTTATTTTAATTAATTTCAAGTATGCAATATATTGGTTAGATATCTACATAGTTCATAAAGCAATCCCCCAGTTGCTCCCTCCCTCCCCTGACCCTCCACCTAGCCAACATATTAATACTAACTGCATTCCCTGTGCTGTGCTCCCCATCACCATGACCATCTATCAACTACTAATTAGCACTTCTTTAACCCTTCACCCATTCTGTCAGACAAATCCTTCTCCCCTCTATCCATCACCAAATTGTCCACTATATTTGTGAGTCTGTTTTGGGTTAGTTCTTTTTATTCCTTAGATTCTGCATATAAGCAAAATCACATAGCGTTTGTCTTTCTCTGTCTCACTTAAATACCTTCTAGGTTCATCAAAGTAATATCTTTTTCCATCTTATTTCTTTTAGTCTCTGAGTGTCTTTTGACCTGAAGTGAGTTTTTGTAGGCAGCATATGTAGGACTCTTGTTTTCTTATCCTTTTAGCTACTCTACCCTTTGGTTGGAGCACTTAATTCTTTTCGAATTGAGGTATTTATTGATAGGAATGTAGTTACCATT
>NW_006436981.1:0-807 GCF_000325575.1 Pteropus alecto
TATTTCTTTCCTTCTGCTGACTTTTGGCTTCATTTTTTCTTCCTTTTCTGGTTTTTCAAGATGAAGTGTTTGGGGCTCATTCTTGTTTTTGTAGATAGGCCTGTAATGATATGAACTTTCCTCTTATGACCCCTTTTGCCATGTCCCAAAAGTTTTGATATGTTGTAGCATCATTATTGTTTGTTTCTATGTATCTCGTGATCTCTCTTTTTAATTTCTTCTCTGACCCAGTTATTCTTCAGTAGCATGTTGTTTAATCTCCATGTATTTGTGGTTCTTCCTGATTTCTTTTTGCAGTTGATCTCTAGTTTCAAAACATTATGATCAGAGAATGTGGTTGGTATGATTTCAACCCTCTTATATTTGTTGAGGCTATTTCTGTGTCCCAGTATGTGGTCAATTCTTGAGAATGTTCCACGTGCACTAGAGAAGAATGTATAAGCAGCTGTTTTGGGATGGAAGGCTCTGTAAATGTCGATTATGTCCAGTTGGTCTAATGTGTCATTTAAGGATGTTATTTCCTTATTGATTTTCTGTTTGGATGATCTGTCCATATCCGACAGTGGGGTATTTAGGGGACCTACTAAAATAGTGTTTTGATCTATTTCTCCCTTTAGTTCTGTTAGTAATTGCTTTACATATTTCGGGGCTCCCTGATTGGCAGCATAGATATTAATAAGTGTTATTTCTTCTTGGTGCATGATTCCTTTTATCATTATGAAGTGTCCCTCAGTATCTTTCTTTACTTTTTTTATTTTGAAGTCTGTTTTGACCGATATTAGTACCGCTACTCCCGCTTTTCTCTGA
>NW_006436982.1:0-435 GCF_000325575.1 Pteropus alecto
AATAAAGAAAAGGATCAAATGTCCTGTCTAGAGGAAGGGAAAGCCAAGGACGCACAAGCAGAATGGTGAGGCATAAGATGCCAAGACCATAAAAATAATTTAAGGAGAGTGTAGGACACTATTACGGGTCCAAATATCCATCTGATAGGTGTAATTGAAGAAAATCAAGATGTTGAACAGCTGTTTGAAAAAATAATGATGGAAAACTTCCCTAACCTGGTGAAGGAAATAGACCTAAAACCCTATGAAGCTCAGAGAATTCCAACAATCAGGGATCCAAAGAGGTCCACACCAAGACACATCATAATTAAAATGCCAAAGTTTAAATACAAAGAAAGAATATAAATACAAAGCAATGAGAGAAAAGCAGGTAGTTAATTATAAGGGAACTCCCATAAGGCTGGCAGCTGATTTCTGAAAAGAAACTATGCAAGA
>NW_006436983.1:0-949 GCF_000325575.1 Pteropus alecto
ATCTATATCTATATCTATATCTATATCTATATTTACACTGTGTATTCGCCTCTCATAGTAAGATTTCTTTCTGTAACCACATATTTGACCCCATTTACCTCATCTATCTCTCCTCTCTCCCTTCCACCCTCCCCTCTGATAACCACTAGTCTATTGCCCATGTCCATGAGTCTCTGTTTGTCCTGTACATTTGTTGCTTTTAGGTTTATATCCAACATATAAGTGATATCATGTGATTTTCATATTTTTCTTTCTGGTTTATTTTGCTTAGCATGTTGTAAATGACAATATTTCATCTCTTATGGCTGAGTAATATTCCATTGTATATATGTACCACCGCTTCTTTAGCCAATCTTCTATCTTAGGACACTTTGGTTGCTTCCATGTCCTGACCACTGTGAATAATGCTGCTATGAACATCGGTATGCAAGTATCTTTTCGGATATGAGTTTTCAAGTCTTTGGGGTAAATACCCAGTAGAGAGATTGCTGAAATGTATGGTAGATCAATTCTTAGTTTGTTTATCCATAGTGGCTGTACAAATCTACAGACCCACCAGCAGTGTATAAGGGTTCCTTTTTCTTCACATCCTCTCCAAAATTTGTTATTACTTGTCCTGTAGATTATCGCTGTTCTAAAGGTTGTGGGATGGTATCTCATTGTGGTTTTGATTTGCATTTCCTCTAATGGCTAGCGATGTTGAGCATCTTCTCATATATTTGTTGGCCATTTGTATGTCCTCCAGGGAGAAGTGTCTATTCAGATCCTCTGCCCATATTTTGATTGGATTTCTTTTTTATTTTTGTTGTTGTTGTTATTGAGCTGTATGAGTTCTTTGTATATTTTGGATATTAGGCCCTTATCGGAGGCGTTACTTGCAAATATATTTTCCCATTCAGATGGTTGTTCTTTATCTTGTTCATGGTTTCTTTTGCTGTGCAGAAGCTTT
>NW_006436984.1:0-2079 GCF_000325575.1 Pteropus alecto
TATGTTATTATAAATATAACATTTATATTACATATCTTTTCACATGGCATTTTTATATAATATATAAATTATTAATACAGAATTGTAGAAAATATACATGAGGGTTTTTATAAAATAATTATTCATAATACCCACGCATTACTAAAACAACTATATTCTGAGTAGGAGAGATTAAAGATGTCATGTATATATAATTATAGCGCTAAAAATTAACAAAGTACAGATAAATGCAGTAGTATAGAAAAATTGCAAAAATGTCATGTGGAAATAAAAGAAGACACACATAAAATGCGTACTGAATGATCCTCATTATATAAAGTTCAATGAATCCAAGATAATTTTAATATTGAAAATCAGAATAATGGTTATGTAAGGAGGGAGAACTTCTGAGAAGATACACAGAAGGGCTACTGCAAACTGAAAACTGTTTCAATTCTGATTTGTAATTACATGGGTCTTTCCAGTTTGTAATCGAACTGCACAATGATGATATGATTAGTTTCCTTGATATATTGTAAAACTAAACAGTGAAATTTATTAGCAAGGAAAGCAATTATGGAAACATGATTGTCTATGAAATCTAAGAACTGAAAATCATCACATGTTCATTAATAGCATAAAATATAAATGAAAGTTTACAGTGTGAAACAATAGTATATTAACAGACTTTAAGATAAAATACAGTTGCATACAAAAATATGAATATATTCTACAATATCCGATAGACCAAAAAATCTTTTAATAAAATGTTGGAACATTTAGAATCTTACCATTTCTTCTTCATTATCTATATAAAGCAGCTTAGAGTTCTTAGAAGCACAGGCAGTCAGACTCTCATTCCACGTTTTCCTTTTGGTACTAAAGTAATAGCAATTGTTGGAATATGTAAACCACTCCTTAGGACAACGACCACAATGATATGCTGAAGAAGTTATCAAAAAAGAATTTGAATTATAAAAAGTAAAAGTTAATTTACATTTGCCTAAGTATAAACATATATGTGCATAACGTATCTATGCACCCTCACTGGCTGCTACATATGAAACAAAACACAGTCACACACATTCACAGAGAAGAGTCAGCCTCTCAGCCCCTAATTTATGTGCCGTTAACAAGAAAACACACAAGCAACAATATCCACTCTAACTCATGTCCTGATTGCCAATGAACAAACCCACTTTTTTAGAAGAGTAAAGTTATTTCTTTCATGGAATAGCAGGAGGAAATTCTAGCCAAGTGGCAATAATGGGTATGATAATTTTGAATGAATATTTCTTCATATTGTTGCATAAGAAGGAACATTCTCTTATAATTATTATTTATGAATATCTATTACCCAATATTATAATTTGTTAAAAAAAAAACTTACTATTTTAATCTACCCTGAGTTAGAGGCAAAGTATAAACTACTAATATCGAAGTTTGAAAACCATTCTGTACCTGTCTGGGTTCCTGTTACCAAGGAGGAATTATTCTGCCCTGGGATTAAGGTAGCTAAAAAAATACGAAAGTAATTATTACTAAAAAAATAATATTTTCAACAATCTGAATCAAAATACTTTTTGTTTCTGACTTTGAAATTTCACATGTTTAGGATTAGAATAATCTGGGATAAAGCTGACTATACTAAGACAAATTAATAAAGTAATAAAAGAGTTTGGGGAAAACTATTTCAAAATCCTAAAGGATGAAACTTCACTATCTCTTGCAAATTAGATTTAACCAATCTCAAGAATGAATTTATATTTCTCAATAAGATCTTTTAGTCTCCTAAAGCATGTCTCAAGTTATGAAATCAGAATATATATATATATGTATGTACATATATATATGCATTTATTTATAAAATACGTTCTACAAACATTCTGATATTTTGACCTTGGACTTATTCAGAATAACATTTCACATTTAGTCTAAATGCATACAGTAAAATAAGAGTTCTATGCCATAATACTATAAAGTGTTTGAAGGCACTGATGATATGCCTATAAACGAAGAAAAATTTCCTTATAAACTTTCAAAACTTTACTTACAGAAAATAACTGCTATTATTACCACAGTGGACATCAAGACAAGGCA
>NW_006436985.1:0-507 GCF_000325575.1 Pteropus alecto
CGCTCAACCAGGTCCTCCGCACCGGAGAAGCCCCCGCACACCTTCCACTCCCGTGGCCCTCAGGTGAAAGCCGAACACCTTGGCTCTTCAGGCAGCCACGTGAGAAGGCATACTGATTAGAGGCACTGGACTGCGACCCGGGCAGTTGGGGAACTCTGACCCGTTTGGTGGAACAAAACATGTCCCTGTGGTCAGGAATTGTGTTTGCTTTAAAGGGACAGGAAGGGAGTATTATCAGTATGGAGACCCAGGGAGGTATCCTTGGGGTCTGGAGATGGGCTAACCTCGGGAAACGTGAATTTGTGATATCACAGCCCATACTAAGCAGTTTGCCATCTGAGTCAGCGAACCCAGATTATAGACCCCAGAGGCTGTCTATAATCATGTGACTGAATGATCTATGTACAACCACAAAAAAATGTCATTTAAGAACTCTCAGTGTTTCAGGGAGGAAGGCCTGAAATATTATGGTCACTCAGTAGGCAGAAACCTTGTCAGTTGAAGCAG
>NW_006436986.1:0-400 GCF_000325575.1 Pteropus alecto
TTTCCACACTGCTGATTGGTCTATTTAGATTTTCCGCTTCTTCCCGATTCAGTCTAGGAAGGTTGTATTTTTCTAAGTACTGGTCCATTTCTTCTAGGTTATTAAATTTGGTGTTATATACTTTTTTATAGCATTCTTGTATGATCCTTTGTATTTCTGCAAAATCAGTTATAATTTCCCCTGTTTCATCCCTGATTTCCTTTTTTTGTGTCCTTTCTCTTTTTTCTTTAGTGAGTCTAGCCAGGGGTTTGTCAATTTTATTAACCTTCCCAAAGAACCAGCTCTTCATTGTCTTTATTTTTTTCTGTTGTTTTTTTTGTTTTGTTTTGTTTTCAATTTTATTTATTTCTGCTCTAATTTGATTATTTGAGATAGATCTGTAATGATATGAACTTTCCTC
>NW_006436987.1:0-1911 GCF_000325575.1 Pteropus alecto
TGACCCAGTTATTCTTAAGTAGCATGTTGTTTAATTTCCACGTGCTTATGGGTCTTCTAGATTTTTTTTTTTTTTTTTGCAGTAGATCTCTAGTTTCAAAGCATTATGATCAGAGAATATGGTTGGTATGATGTCAACCCTCTTACATTTGTTGAGGCTATTTCTGTGTCCCAGTACGTGGTCAATGCTTGAGAATGTTCCATGCGCACTAGAGAAGAATGTATAAACAACTGTTTTGAGATGGAAGGCTCTGTGTATATCAATTATGTCCAGTTAGTCTAATGTGTCATTTAAGAATGTTATTTCCTTATTGATTTTCTGTTTAGATGATCTGTTCATATCCTACAGTAGAAGTGGGGTATTTAGGTCTCCTACTATGATAGTGTTTTGGTCTGTTTCTCCCTTTAGTTCTCTTTGTGCTTGCTTTACATATTTTGGGACTCCCTGATTGGGAGCATAGATATTAATAAGTGTTATGTCTTCTTGGTGCATGATTCCTTTTATCATTATGAAATGTCCCTCAGTATCTTTCTTTACCTTTTTTTCTGACGTCTATTTCGTCCAATATTAGTACCACTACTCCCGCTCTTCTCTGAATGCCATTTGCTTGAAATATAATTTTCCACTCTTTCACTTTGAGTCTATATTTGTCTTTGGAGTTGAGGCATGTCTCCTGGAGGCAGAATATGGTTGGGCTTTGTTTTTTGAAGCGATCTGCAACTCTGTGCCTTTTTATTGGTGAATTCAGTCCATTTACATATAGGGTGATTATTGAAATATGAGGTCTTCTAATAGCCATTTTATCTTTTGCTTTCTGGTAATTAGTGTTTTCATTGCTTCCTTGTCCTCGTGTTTCTGTTTTCTTTATTTTGGTTGGCTTTTGTGGGTTTTGTCTCTGATTCTTCTTGTTTTATGTTATATACTTCTGTTCTGACTCGATGTTCTGACCATTATAAATATGAAAAAGACAGTGTGTGTGTGTGTGTGTGTGTGTGTGTGTGTGTGTGTGTGTGTGTGTGTGTGTATATATATACACACACAGTCATCCATTTACTCCTGTGTGTGCCTTATCTCCTTTCCCCTTTGCGAATTTGGATCTCTGAATCCTTCCCTTTCAGACATTGTTATTTCAATTTGTTTTTATGTATGCAGAACGTTCATTACTATCTTGCTATAGCAATTCTCTTCTTATTATTTAAGCTTATAATGCCCTGTTCTTAGTAAGGGTTTCACTCCTCTGCTTCTATTTGCCTGGTAGTCACCTTGCTCCTAATTATGTATCTATTTTTGTTGTTGTTTTGTTTTAGGTGAGCTGACCCATTTCAGAATTTCATGTAGTGCAGGCCTCGTAGTGGAGAATTCCTTCAATTTTTGTATGTCTGAAAAGGTCTTAATTTCTCCTTTATATCTAAAGAAGAGCTTAGCTGGATACATTATTCTAGGCTGGTAGTTTCTTTTAATTAATAGTTTAAATATTTGATTCCATTCTTTTCTGGCTTGTAAAGTCTGCACTGAGAAGTCCAATGATAATCTAATGGGTTTTTCTTTATACATTACCGTCTTCTTCTCCCTGGCTGCCCTGAGAATTCTATCTTTGTCATTGATTTTTGATAACTTTAATACAAAGTGTTCTGGTGAAGGCCTTTTTGGGTTGAGATAATTCAGTGTTCTGTTGACTTCTCGAATTTCAAATTCCAGCTAATTTCTTAGATTTGAAAAATTCTTGTCCACTATTTGTCTGAAAATGCTTTCTAGTCCTTGCTCCATTTCCTCCCCTTTGATAATGCCCATTATTCTTATGTTTCCTCTCCTGGTGGTATCAGCTAGTTTTTATATTTCTCTTTCATTATTTTTCATTCTGTGATTTCTCTTTTCCTCCTTTTGATTTATTTCTAGGTTTCTGTCTTCGAT
>NW_006436988.1:0-1183 GCF_000325575.1 Pteropus alecto
ACTGAAGTATATAACGTAAAACAAGAAAGACCAGAAAGAAAATCCACAAAAGCCAATTGAAATAAAGGAAATAGAAACACAAGGCAAGGAAGCAATGGAAATGCCGAGCTACCAGAAAGCAAAAGATAAAATGGCTATAAGAAGATCTCATATTTCAATTACTACTCTAAATGTAAATGGATTGAACTCACCAATAAAAAGGCACAGAGTTGCAGAATGGATCAAAAAACAAAACCCAACCATATGCTGCCTCCAGGAGACACATCTCAGCTCCAAAGACAAAGATAGACTCAAAGTGAAAGGGTAGAAAAGGATATTTCAAGCAAATGGCACTCAGAGAAAAGTGGGAGTACCAGTACTAATATCAGATGAAATAGACTTCAAAATAAAAAAGGTAAAAAAGGATACTGAGGGACATTTCATAATGATAAAGGTAACTATACACCAAGAAGACATAACACTTATTAATACCTATGCTCCCAATCAGGGAGCCCCAAAATATATAAAGCAATTACTAACAGAAGTAAAGGGAGAAACAGACCAAAACATAATTGTAATAGGGAACCTAAATACCCCACTGTCAGATATGGACAGATCATCCAAACAGAAAATCAATACGAAAATAACATCCTTAAGTGACACATTAGACCAACTAGACATAATTGACATTTACAGACCCTTCCATTTCAAAACAGCTGCGAATACATTCTTCTCTAGTGCACATGGAACATTCTCAAGAATTGACCACATACTGGGACACAGAGATAGCCTCAACAAATATAAGAGGGTTGAAATTATACCAACCATATTTTCTGATCATAATGCTTTGAAACTAGAGGTCAACTGCAGAAAGAAATCAGAAACACCACAAATACATGGAGATTAAACAACATCCTACTGAAAAATAACTGGGTCAGAGAAGAAATAAAAAGAGAGATCAAGAAATACATAGAAACAAATGATAATGATAGTACAACATATCAAAACTTTTGGGACATGGCAAAAGTGATCAGAAGAAGAAAGTGTATATCATTGCAGGCCTATCTCCAAAAACAAGAATGAGCCCAAATAAACAACCTAACACTTCATCTTAAAAAACTAGAAAAGGAAGAACAAATGAAGCCTAAAGAAGGAAAGAAATCAACAGTCTTAGAGCAGAAATAAATGAAATTGAAAACAAACA
>NW_006436989.1:0-377 GCF_000325575.1 Pteropus alecto
TGTCTTTTAGGCCCATTGTTTCCTTGTTGATTTTTGGCCTGGAAGATCTGTCCATTAATGTCAATGAGGTGTAAAAGTCTCTTACTATGAATGTATTACTATTGATCTCTCCTTTTATGTCAGTCAATAATTGCTTTATGTATGTAGGTGCTCCTATGTTGGGTGTGTATATGTTTACTAGTGTTATGTCCTTTTGATTTATCGATCCCTTTATTATCATGTAATGCCCTTTCATATCTCTTATTATAGCTTTTGTTTTAAAGTCTATTTTATCTGATATAAGTATTGCAACCTCAGCTTTTTTAAATTTCCATTTGCGTGAAATATCTTTTCCCATCTCTTTACTTTCAGTCTGTGAGTGTTCTTTGATCTGACGT
>NW_006436990.1:0-1048 GCF_000325575.1 Pteropus alecto
GTACATATATACAATGGAATATTACTTAGCAATAAGAAAAGATGAAATACTGCTATTTGCACAACATAGATGGATCTAGAGATAATCACACTAAGTGAAATAAGTCAAATAGAAAAAGGCGAGAACCATTTGATTTCACTCATATGTAGGATATAAAAATGAAAACAAGAAACGAACAAGATAAACAAACAAAAACTCAGACACAGACTAGAGTTTAGTGGTTACCAGGGTTTGAGGTCGTGGCGAGGTAGATAAGGGTAAAGGGGGTCAAATACATGGTAACAGAAAAAAATTTAACTTTGAGTGGTGAACACACAATGCAATATACATATGATGTATTATCGAATTATATACTTGAAACCTACATAATTTTATTAGCTGATGTCACTGAAATAAATTTAATACAATAAAAAATAACCATATATGCAAATAATATTTTTGCATCTATCTTTTCAATATTTATTATTCATTTCTTTCACATATTATATTCACAGAAACTGCCTAAGCAGCACAAAATAATGGGGATAAAGAATATTTTTGCCATCTTCAGTCTTAAGATGAACTTATTGAGTATTTCTCCATTTTTACATTCTTTTGATTTTAAATAGATATGAATTCCACAAGTCTCTATCTGCAATTCCAAAATGCAAGCATCTTTGCTAATTATTTTTTCTAAGTTTGAGGCTTATACTCATTGGATGACAAACTTTGTTATGAATTGATATGAGATTATTTATTACCTTTATTTATTCCACATTGTAAAAGTAGTCAGATTTTGCTGTAGATATATTCATGTGTTTGATTACAATATGCTGCTTCTGAACACTCCAGAGGTGTTAAGAATCGCATGGTGCCTGCAGCATATCACCTTTTTAAAATCTGGAAATTCTAAGTGTCCCCTTTGTTTTGGATAAAGGAATTTGGATTAGTATTTTTTTATTTTATGGATGTACTTCCTCTGTCCTCGAAGGTGTTGGATTTGTCAAATGGATTAAACAGTATAAATGATTACCGCTCATTTTATTTAGCCTTTTGTCATGGTCTGTTG
>NW_006436991.1:0-278 GCF_000325575.1 Pteropus alecto
ACTATCTTTTCCATATTTGTAATGGTAACCACACATCATAAAATCAGAACTGAAGTTTATAGCATAAAACAAGAAAAATCAGAGGCAAAACTCACAAAAGCCAACCAAAATAAAGACAAGGACAAGGAAGCAATGTAAACACTGAGCTATCAGAAAGCAAAAGATAAAATAGCTATAAGAAGACCTCATCTTTCAATAATCACCCTAAATGTAAATGAACTGAACTCACCAATAAGAAGTCACAGAGTTGTAGAATGGATCAAAAAACAAATCCAACC
>NW_006436992.1:0-1577 GCF_000325575.1 Pteropus alecto
AACACAAGATACCTTGAAACAAATAAAAATGAAAACACAATGACACAGCAAAAGCATACTTAAGAGGGAAATTCATAGCAATATAAGCCTACCTCCAGGAACAAAAATCTCAAATAAATGATTTAAAGTTACATTTCAAGGAACTAGAAAAAGAACAGCAAACGAAACCCAAAGTGAGTGGAAGGAAGAAAATAATAAAGATCAGAGCAGAAATAACTGAAATAGAGTCTGAAAAAATACAAAACGTCGATGAACCCAACTGGTTCTTTTAAAAGATAAACAAAATTGATAACTTTTAATCAGACTCATCAAGAAAAAAAGAGAGAGGACCCAGATAAGTAAAATCGGAAATGAAAAGGAAGTGACAACTGACTCCACAGAAATACAAGGATTATAAGAAAATATTGTGAGCAATTATATGCCAACGAATTGGACAATTTGGAAGAAGTGGATACATTCCTACAAACATACAATCTCCAAAGACTGAGTCAAGAAGAAACAGGAACTCTGAATCAACTGATTACTAAGAAAATTGAATCAGTAATCAAAAAACTCCTAACAAACAAAAGCCCTGGACCAGATGGCTTCATACATGAATTTTACCAAGCATTCAAAGAATCACCTCTTATTCTCCTCAAACTATTCCAAAAAATTCAAGAGGAGAGAAGCCTCCCAACCTCATTCCACAAGGCCATCACTACCCTGATTTTCAAACCAGGTAAAGACATTACAGAAAAAGAAACTTATAGTCCAATATCCCTGATGAACATTGATGCAAAAATTTTCAACAAAATATTAGCAAACTAAATTCAGGAATACATTAAAAAGATCATACACTATGATTATGTGGAATTTATTTCTGGGATGAGAGTTTGGTACAACATCCACAAATCAATTAATGTGATACATCACATTAACTATTTGAAAGATAAAAATCATATAATCATATCAATAGATGCAGATATAGCATTTGAAAAAAATCCAGCATCCATTTATGATAAAAATTCTCACCAATGTGAAAATAGAGAGAACATACCTCAACATAATAAAGGCCATATATGACAAATCCATAGTTAACATGATACTCAATGGGGAAAAGCTAAAAATGTTTTCCTTAAGATCAGGAACAAGACAAGGATGTCCACTTTCATCACTCTTATTCAACATAGTATTACAAGTCCTAGCCACAGCAATTGGACTAGAAAAAGAAATAAAAGGCTTTCAAATTGAAAAGGAAGAAGTAAAACTTTCATTATTTGCAGATGACATAATACTAACTATAGAGAACCCTAAAGATTCCACCAAAAAAACTGCCAGAACTGATAAATTCAGAAAAGAAGCAAGATATAAAATTAATATTCAGAAATTTGTTGCATTTTTATACACCAATAATGAACTATCGGAAAGAAAATTTAAGAAAACAATCCCATTTACAATTGTATCACAAAAACACACACAAAAAAACAAAAAAACCTGGCTATAAATTTAACCAAGGAGGTAAAAGACTTGTACTCAAAAAATTATATGACATCGAAGAAAGAAACTGAAGCTACAAATAAATAGAAGCATATACTATG
>NW_006436993.1:0-719 GCF_000325575.1 Pteropus alecto
CTCAACAGACACTTCTCCCTAGAGGACATACAAACTGCCAACAAATATATGAAAATATGGTCAACATCGCTAACTATTAGGAAAATGGAAATCAAAACCACAATGAGATACCATTTCACACCTGTTAGAATGGTTATAATCAATAGGACACGTAATAAATGTTGGAGAGGATGTGGAGAAATAGGAACCCTCATACACTGCTGGTGGGGCTGCAAATTGGTATGGTCACTATGGAAAGTGGTAAGGAGGTTCCTCAAAAACTAAGAAATGACCTACCATATAATCCAGAAATCCCTCTACTGGGTATTTACCCCAAAGACTTGAAAACTCATACCCGAAAAGATATTTGCACACTGATGTTCATAGCAGCATTATTCACAGTGGCCAGGACATGGAAGCAACCAAAGTATCCTACAATAGATGATTGACTAATGTGCTTTGATTATCATTTAGTAGGGGAACATTACTCAGCCATAGAAGAGATAAAATACTGCCATTTGCAACAACATGGACGGACCTTGAAATAATCATACTAAGCGAAATAAGCCAAACAGAAAAGATTGAAAATCACATGATATGTGAAATATAAACCTAAAAGCAACAAATGAACAGGACAAACAAACAGAGACTCATGGACATTGACAACGGACTAGTGGTTACCAGAAGTGGGGAGAGAGGGAAAAAGTAAAAAAATAAAATGTTAAAAAAAATTATATATA
>NW_006436994.1:0-1496 GCF_000325575.1 Pteropus alecto
CAACCCCAAAAGGCCTTCACCAAGACATATTGTATAAAGGTTATCAAAAATCAATAACAAAGACAGAATTCTCCGGGCAGCCAGGAAGAAGAAAATGGTAATTTATATAGGAAAATCCATTAGATTATCATTGGACTTCTCAGCATAGACCTTACAAGCTAGAAAAAAAATGGAATCAAATATTTAAACAATTAAGTGAAAGGAACTACCAGTATAGAATAACGTATCCAACTAAGCTCTCCTTCAGATATGAACAAGAAATTGAGACTTTTCCAGACATACAAGAATTGAGGGAATTCTCCACTATGGGGCCTGCACTACAGGAAATACTGAAAGGGGTCAGCTCACCTAAAACAAAATAACAACAACAACAACAACAACAACAAAATACATAATTAGGAGTAAAGTGACTATCAGACAAATAGAAGCAGTGGAGTGCAATCTTTACTAAGAACAAGGCGTTAAAAGCTTAAATAATAAGAGAATTGATATAGCTAGATGGTAATGAATTTTCAGCATACATAGAGACAAATTGAGATAACAAAGACTGAAAAGGGGAAGATTCAAAGATCCAAATTCACAAAGGAGAGTGGAGATAAGGCACATGCAGAAGCAAATGGACAACTGTATATATAAACTATAATTTACATATTCGTAATAGTAACCACACACCAAAGATTCAGAACTGAAATATATAACATAAAACAAGAAGAACCAGAAAAAAAAAAAAAAAAAACAAAAGTCATCTCCTCTGTAAACCAAATAAAGAAAACAGAAACACAAGGACAAAGAAGCAATGGAAACATCAAGCTACCAGAAAGCAAAAGTTAAAATGGCTATATGATGACCTCATATTTCAATAATCACCTTAAATGTAAATGGAATGAATTCACCATTAAAAAGCCACAGAGTTGCAGAATGGATCAAAAGACAAAATCCAACCAAATGCTTCCTTCAGGAGACACATTTCAGCTCCAAAGACAAATATAGACTCAAAGTGAAAGGGTGGAAAATGATATATCAAGCAAATGGCATTCAGAAGAAAACAGAAGTAGCAGTATTAATATCAGATGAAATAAACTTCAAAATAAAAAAGATAAAGAAAGATACTGAGGGACACTTCATAATGCTAAAGGGAATCATGCATCAAGAAGACATGACACTTCTTAATACCTGTGCTCCCAATCAAGGAGCCCAGAAATATGTAAAGCAATTACTAACAGAACTAAAGGGAGAAACAGACCAAAACACTATTGTAGTAGGGGGCCTATATACCCCACTGTCAGATATGGACAAATCATCCAAACAGAAGATCAATAAGGAAATAACAACCTTAAATGACACTTTAGTCTAACTGGACATAATTGACATTTACAGAGCCTTCCATCCCAAAATGGCTGCTTATATATTGTTTTCTAGAGCACATGAAACATTCTCAAGGATCGACCAAATACTGGGACACAGACACAGAGATAGCCTCAACAAATATAAGAGGG
>NW_006436995.1:0-832 GCF_000325575.1 Pteropus alecto
ATAACTAGTTATCTGTATTTGAATAGAAATATTTTTCATTAATGACAAAAGTGCAAGTCTCCCTATGTAGGGGGAAACAAAGGTAATTTTTTTTTATTTCACTTAACCGAAAATAACGAGAGTAGAAATAGTAGACTTTGAAAACACAAAGTAAGTGACACACTAATGTCAAAAAAAAAAAAAGTACGTGAAATCTAAATTATCTAGTTAGAATTAGATGGCATTCTTTTCATCCTACTCTTCGTGTATCAAAAAAAGGGGAATGTTTATCATTCCTAAGGAAATTAAAATTAGAAGTAGCATAGGAACTACCAATCCCACTTCTGGGGATAGATCTAAAATATGACACGATTATCTCAAAGAGATATCAGTATTACCATTTTCACTGCAGCATTATTCTCAATAACTAAGATATTGAAGCAACCAAAGTTTTTTCAAAGGATGAATGGGTAAAAAAATATTTTGAGTATACACACACACACACACACAAACACTAGGTTATTATTCCAACATGAGAAAAAGAAATTTCTGTCATTTATGACAAGGATGAAACTGTAAGGTATTTTGCTTGGCTAAATAAGTTAAAAAGAAAACACAAATAATGTATGGTATCATTTATACAAGGAATTATAAAAAATAAAATTCATAGAAAGTGGTCTCCAGGAGCTACCGGGTGGAGAAAATAGGGAGAAGTTGGTAAAAAGGACCAAACTTTCAGTTATAAGCTCAATAAGGCCTGAGGATCTAATTTATTATGTGATAACTATAGTGAATTGTGTATAATTGAAATTTCCTGCGAGATTGAATCTAAATGTTCTCACCTGAGGGAGAA
>NW_006436996.1:0-1045 GCF_000325575.1 Pteropus alecto
CCCATGTCCAGCCTGTATGTCTTCCCTGTCCCTGCATGCACTCGGGGTACAGTCTACACACATTGGCTCCTCACACTCTGGAGGTCAGAACAGGAAGTCATTCTCCCTGGACAGACATCAAGGTGTTGGCAGGACCACACTTGTTTTGGTGCTTGCTGGTGGGGGAGCCTGTAGTCTGAACACGTTTGCTCCTCAAATTTACATGTTGAATTACTAACCCCACAGAGGACAGTGTTAGGGGGTGGGCTCTCTGGGAGGTGCTGGTGATGAGAGCAGAGTCCTCACAAAGGGTATCAGGTCCTTTCTAAATGAGGCCCCAGAGACCATGTGTGCCTCGTTCCCCATATGAGGACAGAGTGAGAATTGCCAGATAAAAACTCCAGTGAGGGCTCTCATTAGTGGTGACCATGCTGGACCTTGACCTTGCATTGCCACCTCCACAACTGTGGGAAATACAGTTTTGTTGCTTATATAATACCCAGAATTCATATTCTTCCATAGCAGCCTGAGAAAAGTCAGACCGCGGTCTGCTTCTGTGTCTTACCTGGTTCAGGAACCACTTTCTTTACATCTTGACTCATGCCCCACTCTCCATCCCCACAGCCTGGAGGAAGTCACCTCATGTCACTGGTCAGATTGCTTCCTGTCTCCCTTAGAGTCTGATCTCCTCAGCCTCGCTCTGGCATGAACACTTGTGGCTGTATTAGGATTCTCTCAGCTAAAACAGGAAGCCATTTACCTCAAGACGTCTAATGGTCCTGGAATGGCAACGTGCCTATTCCCCCTGGAACAGTCACAGCTTCTGAACACAGAGCGACTGAAACAGCCCTCCGAATACTCACATCCATCCCACAGGCCAGTTCCACTAAGCACATCCCAACATCCCCCAAAGCTGACTCATTAATCCTGACCTGAAGACCAAATTACCGAAGAGAATCATGTCCAAAGTCTCAAGTGTAATCTCTAACTCAGGTGTCAGTGAAGATTTGGGTGCATGCATCCAGGGGCAGAATCCTCTCTACCTGCAGAGCTGTGGTCCTAGAAG
>NW_006436997.1:0-625 GCF_000325575.1 Pteropus alecto
TAAAGATGCTCAGTGAACTTAGGGGAAGAGTAAATGAATTTAGTGAGAACTTTAACAAAGAAATAAAAATCCTAAAAACGGAAATGGAAATTATAAAAGGAAATCAGTCAGAAATGACGAACACATTACCTGAAATGAAGAGGACATTAGAGGGAATCAACAGAGTGGATATGAAGAGGATCAAACCACCAATATAGAGGATGGGGAAGCCAAGGACACTCAATTAGACTGGCAAGAAAAAATAAGCTAAGATTATAATTTATAACTTAAGAAGCCTATGGGACACTATTAAATGTAAAAATATTCATGTCATAAAGATATAGGCAAGAAAACATGATGTTGAAGAGCTATTTGAAGAAATAATGGTGGAAAACTTTTCTAACTTGGTAAAGGTAATAGACATACAACCCCAAGAAGCTCATGGAGTCCCAAGAAAGAGGAACCCAAAGAGGCCCACATCTAGACACATCATAATTAAAATGCCAGAGGTTACATACAAAGAATCTTAAAAGTAGCAAGAGAAAAGCACTTATTTACCCAAAAGAGAGCACCTATAATATTGGCAGCTGATTTCTCAAATGAAGCTATGTAGGACAGAAAGGCTTGGCACAAAATATTTGACATG
>NW_006436998.1:0-538 GCF_000325575.1 Pteropus alecto
TAAAGAACTCATACAACTGAACAACAAAAAAACAATTCTATTGCAAATGGGAAGAAGACAGATATTTTTCCAAAGAGGAAACGCAGATGGCCAATAGACATAGGAAAAGATATTCAAGTTCACTAATCATTAAAGAAATGCAAATTAAAACCACAATGAAATATCACTTCAACATGTCAGATTGGCTATCATCAACAAATGTTGGCAAGGATGTGGAGAAAAGGGAACCTTCATTCACTGTAGGTGGGATTTAAATTGGTACAGCCACTATGAAAAACAGTCTGGAGATTTCTCAAAAAATTAAAAATCTTTATATACCTTTTGACCCAGCATTGTACTTCTGGGTGTTTATCCCAAGAAAACCAAAACAATAATTCGTAAAGATCTATGCACCCTTATGTTCATGGCAGCACAATTTACAATACCAAGATGTGGAAGCAACCTAAAAGCCCATCAACAGACGACTGCATAAAGAATATGGTTCATATATACAAAGGAATATCACTCAGCTATTAAAAAAATGAAATCCTACCATTTG
>NW_006436999.1:0-464 GCF_000325575.1 Pteropus alecto
GGAAAGAACAATTCCACTGGCATTACAGCTATTGCTCTAGTATCCCTGAGCTCATCTCAGCCTCCACAAGTCACCCACATTTGAGGTGCCGAATGTGCTTCCATGTGAGAGAGGCCTGTGTCCAGCTGCCTCCCTGGGCCCTCCATGGCCAGCAGAATTCTAGAGGACACATTCTCTCCCACAGCATTGCTGACCTGGTCTTGTTGGATTGAACAGGCCCCAAACAGACTCTCTGACCTGCAAGGCCAGGGGGTCACTAGATGAGCAGTGTAGAGATGAGGACAATAATGGCTCCTGGTGTTGGGCTACATAATCCCAGGAGCGGCAAGATGCTGGGTTTCCACCTTGACTCTAACTCTCCCATTCTTTTCCCAGGCTACCCCACATTATTGCTGCCCTTGTCCACTTGAAGACCACACCATGGATGAGGAAGCCTCTGACATAGGGAGCATAAGAGTGCATGT
>NW_006437000.1:0-521 GCF_000325575.1 Pteropus alecto
TATATATATATACACACACACATATATATATATAACAGTAAGGTATGCATATATATACATATATATGTATGCATACAGTAAGGTATGCATATATATATATATGCATACCTTACTGTTAAGTTGTACACCTGAAACTTACTGGATTTCCTTAACCAATGTCACCATAATAAAAATATTTTTTTAAAAAATCAGCATATATTAGATAAAATACAAAAAATAATAAATTCATGCATTATCATAATACTCATAACCCTTTTTAGTTTGATATACAGCCTTTCAGAGGCTTTACTGAGTGTAAATATTTCATATTTCTCAAAAATGGAATATACTATGTATACAGTCATGTAATTGACTTTTCCACTTAAGAGTCTATGCTGAATTTATCCAAGTAAATAATTGTAAATGCCCATCAACATTTTCAAGAGCTGCATAATGTTTCAATGTGTAGACATATCCTATTTTGAGACATTTGGGTCATAAACCACTTTTTCACTCTTCAAAACAGTGCGAAGCCTTGTACG
>NW_006437001.1:0-800 GCF_000325575.1 Pteropus alecto
GGTAAATACCCAGTAGTGGGATTGCTGGATCATATTCTTAGTTTTTTGAGGACTTCTATACTGTTTTCCATAGTGGCTGTACCAATTTGCATCTGACTAGTTCTTTTTTATGTTTTCTATCTCTTTGTTTAAGTTCTCACTGAGTTCATCTACCCTTTCCCTAAGTTCATTGAGCATCCTTATAACAAATGCTTTGAATTCTGCAACTGGTAGGTTGCTCGTCTCCATTTTGTTTAATTTTTTTTTCTGGAGCTTTGTTCTGTTCTTTCATTTGGGACATGTTTCTTCACCTCCCCACTTTTGCTGCCTACTTGTGTTTATTTCTATGTACTGTGTAGGGCTGTTAGGTCTCCTGGTCTTGATAGAGTGGCCTTATGTAGTAAATGCGCTGTGAGTCCCAGTGGCATGTCTTTCTTGGTCACCTGAGCCAGGTGTTCCAGGTATGTACCTTGTTTGAGTTTTGTGTGCACTCCTGTTGCAATTGAGCCTTGGTTGCTGTTTGTTCATCAATGAGAGGGATTGACCCTTGGGCTAATTGGTTGTGATGACTGGCTGTGGCCGGTGGCTGACCCTACAGAGCAGGATTCGCTTTAGCAGGGCTGTGGTGACTTCCTTGCCTGCCCCTTGGGTGTATTGTCCTCAGATATGACTGCAGGTGGTGGTCCAGTTCAGACCGAAGCCGGCCACTGGGAGTGCAGGCTGGGGCCTCCTGGGAGGGGGCCTTGCTGCAGGCTAAGTTCAGCTACAGCTTGCACCCTGCCCCGAGTTACCTGGCATGAGCCACCAAGCAATCTGCAGAT
>NW_006437002.1:0-386 GCF_000325575.1 Pteropus alecto
AAGGAATGGTTGTGTTTATTTTGTGTAGGGTGAGATTAAAAACTGTTTTCCTATTTTCCCTTCAGGATATGGTTAAATGGTTTGTTAGCAATCCCAGCAGAAATCTGCCTTTGTTCTGTGAGTTTCCTTGTGGTCTGGCTAAAGGACTGATCAGCACATTGCAGTCTCTGAATATAGATTGATTTAACATTTAGTTTTCTTACCTCCTCCCTACATTAGAAACACCCTGCCAAAGCAAAAGAATTATATAGCTGTAGATGCAAATGAACCAAAAATTCTTTTTGGTAATCCAGTGTAGTTACAAGTCTGGGAAGTGACAGTTAGAATGGAGGATTTGGATTTGCTTAGCACTAATACTCTCAAAATTGTGCTAGGGAATATATCAT
>NW_006437003.1:0-711 GCF_000325575.1 Pteropus alecto
TAATGGTAACCACACACTAAAGATTCAGAACTAAATTATATAACATAAAACAAGCAAAACCAAAGCCAACCAAAATAAAGAAAACAGAAACACAAGGACAAGGAAGCAATGGAAACACTGAGCTACCAGAAAGCAAAAGATAAAATGGCTATAAGAAGACCTCATATTTCAATAATCACCCAAAATGTAAATGGACTGAAATCACCAATAAAAAGGCACAGAGTTGCAGAATAAATAAAAAAATAAAACCCAACCATATGCTGCCTCCAGGAGACACATCTCAGCTCCAAAGACAAAGATAGACTCAAAGTGAAAGTATGGAAATGATAAATTTAAGCAAAAGGCATTCAGATTAAAGTGGGAGTAGTGATACTAATATCAGATGAAATAGACTTCAAAATATAAAGGTAAAGAAAGATACTGAGGGACATTTTATAATGATTACGGGAATCATGAATCAAGATGACATACACTTACTAATTATGCTTCCAATCAGGGAGCCCCGAGGTATGTAAAGCAATTACTAACAGAACTAAAGGGAGAAACAGACCAAAACACTAGTGTAATAGGGAATCTAAATACCCCGCTGTCAGATATAGACAGATCATCCAAACAGAAAATCAATAAGAAAATAACATCTTTAAATAACACATTAGACCCACTGGATATCATTGAGATTTACAGAGCCATCCATCCCAAAACAGCTGCTTA
>NW_006437004.1:0-336 GCF_000325575.1 Pteropus alecto
GCAATCCTACCAACAATGTATGAGGGTTCCCTTTTGTCTACATCCTCACCAACACCTGTTGCTCTTTGATTTACTGATGATAGCCATTCTGGCAGGTATGAGATGATATCTCATTGTGGTTTTAATTTGCATTTCTCTGATGGTTAGCAACCTTGAACATCTCTTCATATGTCTATTACCCATCTGTAGCTCCTCTTTGGAGAAGTATCTGTTCTGGTCTTTTGCCCACTTTTTAACTGGATTGTTTTTTGTTGTTGAGTTGTATGAGTTCTTTATATATTTTGGATATTAATCTTTTGTTAGATGTATCATTAGCGAATATCTTCTTCCAATCAG
>NW_006437005.1:0-300 GCF_000325575.1 Pteropus alecto
CAGGAAATTTCCCTCATTCAAAAGTTTATTTCATCGGGTAATCGTGGGCTCCCATTTTCAGCTTACCTTCAGCCTGAGATTGCTTCAAAGCTGGGATATGAAAAAAATCAAAAAAGAAATAATGAGTGATATTTTTTGTTTTCCCATAATCATTCAGAATTCACTTTTCCATCCTTGAAGCAGATGTATCAGTCTTTATTTATTTTTCAGTGGGAGTATGTTAATTTTATGTTATACAGGAGCAGAAGCTCCATCTTTTCAGAAAAGTAACACACCCTAATTATCACCAAGTGGTCTTCT
>NW_006437006.1:0-868 GCF_000325575.1 Pteropus alecto
TCTTCGTTGCATTTATTTTTTCTATTTTTTTTTGTATGTTTTCAATTTCATTTCTTTCTGTTCTAATTTTGATGATTTCTTTCCTTCTGCTGACTTTAGGCTTCATTTGTTCTTCCTTTTCTAGTTTTTTTAAGATGAAGCTTTAGGTTTTAATTTGTGCTTATTCTTGTTTTGGAGATATGCCTGTAATAATATGAACTTTAGTCTTATGACGGCTTTTGTCATGTCCCAAAGTTTTGATATGTTGTACTATCAGTATCATTCATTACTATGTATCTCTTGATATCTTTTTATTTCTTCTCTGACTCAGTTCTTCTTCAGTAGCATATTGTTTAATCTCCATGTATTTGTGGTTCTTCCTGATTTCTTTTTGCAGTTGATCTATAGTTTCAAAGCATTATGATCAGAAATTTATCATTGGTATGATTTCAACCCTTTTATATTGTTGAGGCTATTTCTGTGTCACAATATGTAATCAATTTTTGAGAATGTTCCATGTACACTAGAGAAGAATGTATAAACAACTGTTTTGGTATGGAAGGTTCTGTAAATGTCAATTATGTCCAGTTGGTCTAACATGTCATTTAAGGATGTCATTTCCTTATTGATTTTCTGTTTGGATGATGCGTCCATATCCGACAGTGTGGTATTTAGGTCCCCTATTATAATGTTTTGGTCTATTTCTCCCTTTAGTTCTGTTAGTAATTGTTTTACATATTTCGGGGCTCCCTGATTGGGAGCATAGATTTTAATAAGTGTTATATCTTCTTGGGGCATGATTCCCTGTATCATTATGAAGTGTCCCTCTGTATCTTTCTTTAACTTTTTTATTGTGAAGTCTGTTTCATCTGATATTAGTACTACTACT
>NW_006437007.1:0-1359 GCF_000325575.1 Pteropus alecto
TTGATTGGATCGTTTGTTTTTTCTGTTGTTATTGATTTGTATGAGTTCATTGTATATTTTGAATACTAGGCCCTTATCAGAGGCATTGCTTGCAAATATATTTTCCCATTCGAATGGTAGTCTCTTCACCTCGTTGATGATTTCTTTTGCTGAGCAGTAGCTTTTTAAGTTTGATGTAGTCCCATCCATTTATTTTTGCTTTTACTTCCTTTGCCTTTGAGTTCAAATTCATAAAATCCTCTTTAATTCCAAGTTCCTTGAGTTTAGTTCCTATGTTTTCTTCTATGCATTTTATTGTTTCGGATCTTATATTCAGGTCCTTAATCCATTTTGAGTTCATTTTGGTGTGTGATGATAGACAACAGTCTAGTTTTATTCTTTTGCAGGTGGCTTTCCAGTTTTCCAGTACTATTTATTGAAGAGGCTTTCCTTTCTCCCCAGTATGTTTTTGGGTCTTTTGTTGAAACTTATTTGCCCATATAAATATGGGTTTACTTCTGGACTCGCGATTCTATTCCACTGGTCCTTGTGTCTTTCTTTCTGCAAATACCATGCCATTTTGATTATTGTCACTTTGTAGTATAATTTGAAGTCAGGCAGATCGATACCTCCAGCGTTGTTCTGTTTTCTCAGGATGACTTTGGCGATTCTGGGTCTTTTGTATTTCCATACAAATCTGACGATTTTTTGCTCTATTTCTTTAAAAAATGCTGATGGGATTTTGATGGGGATTGCATTAAATCTGTATAATGCTTTAGGTAATAAGATCAGTTTAACTATGTCGATTCTTCCAACCCCAGAACATGGAATGTCTTTCCATTTCTTTGTATCTTCTTCGATTTCTTTTAATAGGGTCTTATAGTTTTCATCATATAGGTCCTTCACATGTTTCGTTAGATTTATTTCCTAGTTTTTAAATTCTTTTTGTTGCAATTGCAAAAGGAATTATTTTTCCATTTCTTTTTCTGACACTTCATTATTAGAGTATAGGAACGCTATGGATTATTGAATGTTGATTTTGTATCCAGAAACTTTACTGGATTTACTTATTGTTTCTAGCAGTGTTCTCGTGGGGTCTTTAGGGTTTTCTATATAGAAAATCATGTCATCTGCACAGTTTGACTTCTTCGTTTTCTATTTGGATGCTTTTTATATCTTTCTCTTGTCTGATTGCACTCGCTAGGACCTCCAATGATATATTGAATAACAGTGGCGATAGTGGACAGCCTTACCTTTTTCCTGATCTTAGAGGGGAGGTTTATTCTTTCACCATTCAGTGTAATATTGGCTGAGGGTTTGTCATATATGGCCTTTATTATGTTAAGTTACTTTCTTTCTATACCAATTTTGTTAAGTGTT
>NW_006437008.1:0-391 GCF_000325575.1 Pteropus alecto
GAAAGAGTCTGTATTTTCAAAGAGCTGCCTCGCCTTGCACATTTCCATGAAATGACATGAAGCAGAAGGCAGCGTTAGCCGGACAGTGCAGGCCGCTGTCTGCCTCGGTGACCCCGCCACATCGTCCAGAGGCGGGGGCAGCAGGGTGCCCCTGATGCCAATTCACCAACTGCCGGCGAGCATGCCATGCAGCTCCTTAGCAGAGGTGGCCCGTGTCCTCAAGGGGAGGCCACAGTCATGGCCACGTGCTCTTGCCAGGGCGGGGCTCCAAATGCAAGCACAGCCCAGGGCACGTGAGCACACGGCACACGGGCACACGGCACACAGCACACGGCACACAGGCACAAGGTACACGACACACGGGCACACGGCACACGGCACACGGCACACA
>NW_006437009.1:0-968 GCF_000325575.1 Pteropus alecto
TGATTGGATTGTTTGTTTTTTGTTGTTGTTGTTTTGAGTCGTATGAGTTCTTTGATATTTTGGATATTAGGCTCTTATCCGAGGCATTGCTTGCAAATATATTTTCCCATTCAGATGGTTGTCTCTTTACCTTGCTGAGCAGAAGCTTTTTAGTTTGATGTAGTCCCATTCATTTATTTTTGCTTTTACTTCCCTTGCCTTTGAGGTCAAATTCATAAAATCCTCTTTAAGTCCAACGTCCTTGAGTTTTTTTCCTATGTTTTCTTCTATGCATTTTATTGTTTCAGGTCTTATATTCAGGTCCTTAATCCATTTTGAGTTAATTTTGGTGTGTGGTGATAGACAACAGTCTAGTTTCATTCTTTTGCAGGCAGCTTTCCAGTTTTCCCAGCACCATTTATTGAAGAGGCTTTCCTTACTCCAATGTATGTTTTTGCCTTTTTTTGTCAGAAATTATTTGCCCATATAAATATATATTTACTTTTGGACTCTCGATTCTGTTCCACTGGTCCGTGTGTTTGTTTTGCTGCCAATACCATGCCATTTTGATTACTGTTTCTTTGCAGTATAGTTTGAAGTTGGGCAGAGTGATGCCTCCAGCCTCATTCTTTTTTCTCAAGGTTGCTATGGTGATTCAGGGTCTTTTGTGCTTCCATAAAATCTGATGATGTTTTGTTCTATGTCTTTAAAGAATGCCAATGGGATTTTGATGGAGATTGCATTAAATTTGTATAATGCTTTAGGTAATAAGGTCATTTTGGTTATATTGATTTTTCCAATCCAAAAACACGGAATATCTTTCCAATTCTTTATATCTTCTTCGATTTCTTTTAATAGGGTCTTATAGTGTTCATTATATAGGTCCTTCACATTTATTTAGATTTTCCAGTTCTTCTTGACTCAGTCTAAAAGGTTGTATTTTTCTAAGTACTAGACCATTTCTTCTAGGTTATTAAATTTGGTGTTAT
>NW_006437010.1:0-611 GCF_000325575.1 Pteropus alecto
TTAATCTATTTTAAGTTAATTTTGGTGTGTGGTGAAAGACAACGTCTAGTTTCATTCTTTTCCAGGTGGCTTTTCAGTTTTCCCAGCACCATTTATTGAAGAGGCTTTCCTTTCTCCACTGTATGTTTTTGGCTCTTTGGTCGAACATTATGGGTTTCCTTCTAGACTCTCGATTCTCTTCACTGGTCTGTGTGTCTGTTTTTCTGCCAGTACCATGCTGTTTTGATTACTGTCACTTTGTAGTATAATTTGAAGTTGGGCAGAGTGATGCCTCCAGCCTCGTTCTTTTTTCTCAGGATGGCTTTGGCAATTTGGGGTCTTTTGTGCTTCCATACAAATCTGATGACTTTTTGTTCTATTTCTTTAAAAACTGCCTATGAGATTTTGATGAGGATTGCATTAAATCTGTATAATCCTTTAGGTAATAATACAGAATATCTTTCCATTTCTTTATATCTTCTTCAATTTCTTTTTAAAAAAATTTATTTATTTAAATTAGTTTCAAGTATATAGTACATTTGTTAAACATCTATATAGTTTGTAAAATGATCCCCCCAATTACTCCCTCCCTCCCCCTTATTCTTTTTGTTGCAATTATAAAAGGAATTATT
>NW_006437011.1:0-517 GCF_000325575.1 Pteropus alecto
CTGCACCCTCCGCCCACTGCAGGGCGACTTAGGAATATCACCCGCCAGCTCTCCCTCTGCCTGCTCTCAGTGTTGGACTTGCACTGGGGCCTGACAGCGTCTGCAGGCTCCTCTGAGCTCTCAGCAGTTCTCTACAAGTGTGGAGCTTTCATAACAAAATACGAGTGAATGTTCCAACGAAAGTCATCTGTCGCCGAAGCTGCTTTTCATAAGGCCTTGACCACACCCCTTCTGTAAATGTCTGATAAAATGAACCTGCTTCTTCTGAAAACATAGAATGCTACATGAAACGGTCAGTTCCTTGTGAAAACATGGCTGGCCTCCTCTCTCCGTGTTTTTCAGTCCCCACTAATCTAGTTGTTGCTCTCAGGTATTCTCCATGTTTGTTAAAATCTGTAATCCATGTATTCTAAGTCAAAATTTATCATAAATAATCTGATCTGGGCTGACCCAAACACCCCCGAATGGCATGGATTTCCATAGTGGACAGCGGCTTCAGGTTTTGCGGACACTTCCA
>NW_006437012.1:0-1216 GCF_000325575.1 Pteropus alecto
AAATACCTAGGAATAAATCTAATGAAGCATGTGAAAGACCATATAATGAAAACTACAAGACCCTTTTAAAAGATATCGAAGAAGATACAAAGAAATAGAAAGATATTCCGTGTTCTTGGATTGGAAGAATCAACATAGTTAAAATGACCATATTACCTAAAGCATTCTACAGATTTAATGCAATCTCCATCAAAATCCCATCAGTATTTTTTAAAGAAACAGAACAAAAAATTATCAGATTTGTATGGAAGCACAAAAGACCCTGAATAGCCAAAGCCATCCCGAGAAATAAGAACGAGGCTGGAGGCATCACTCTGCCCGACTTCAAATTATACTACAAAGCGACATTAATCAAAACAGCATGGTATTGGCAGAAAAATAGACACACAGACCAGTGGAACAGAATCGAGAGTCCAGAATAAACTCATATTTATATGGGCAAATAATTTTAGACGAAAATGTCAAAAATATACAATGGAGAAAGGAAAGCCTCTTCAATAAATGGTGCTGGGAAAACTGGAAAGACACCTGCAAAAGAATGAAAATATACTGTTGTCTATCACCACACACCAAAATTAACTCAAAATGGATTAAGGACCTGAATATAAGACCAGAATATAAGGACCACAATAAAATGCATAGAAGAAAACATAGGAACTAAACTCAAAGTAAAGAAGATTTTATGAATTTGACCTCAAAGGCAAGGGAAGAGCAAAAATAAATAAATGGGACTACATCAAACTAAAAAGCTTCTGCTCAGCAAAAGAAACCATCAACAAGGTAAAGAGACAACCATCCAAATGGGAAAATATATTTACAAGCAACACCACCAATAGGGACCTAATATCCAAAATATCCAAAGAACTCATATGATTCAATAACAAAAAAACCTCAAACAATCCAATCAAAAAATGGGCAGAGGAACTGAACAGACATTTCTCCCTAGAGGACATACAAATGGTCAACAAATATATGAAAAGATGCTCAACATTGCTTGCTATTAGGGAAATGCAAATCAAAATCACAATGAGATACCATCTCACCTGTTAGAATGGCTATAATCAACAGGACAAGTAATAACAAATGTTGGAGAGGATACGGAGAAAAAGGAACTCTCATACACTGCTGGTGGGACTGCAAATTGGTACAGCCACTATGGAAAGTGGTATGAAGGTTTCCCGAAAAACTAAGAATTGACCTATCATATGATCCAGCA
>NW_006437013.1:0-319 GCF_000325575.1 Pteropus alecto
CCCTGTAAGTCCCTGGTGCCCCTTGCGTGCAGCCAGAAGGGCCCTGGTGCTCAGAGGGAGCAGGTCTGTTACCACTAAAAGCTGCTCGTGGATGCGGCCCCTTTAAGAGGCGTCTGCTGCTGCTGCCTCCATCTCAGTCACTTGGGATGGGCAGCCCCGCGTCCTCACGCCGTCCTACCTTCTGCCATTGCAGAGTGGTTTCTTAGACTTCTCCTCGGTTGTATGGCTTGTTCCTCTAGATCCCAGGTGATTTTTCCTTGCTGCTGCTCTCTGTTTCCATCACTACTTTGATTTGGTCGCCAGAAGGATGAACAGAGCC
>NW_006437014.1:0-1166 GCF_000325575.1 Pteropus alecto
ATTAAAATCAGCACCTACTGGGCCTTGAGATCTCAACAAGTCTTCATCAAAGCCCCAAACGAAGGTTCAGACAAGAAATAAGCCAGACAGGTTCATTAACTTGCCCAAGGCCACACAGCTGGTAGATGGCTGAGCCAGGGCTGATAACCAGGCCTGATCCCCAGCATGCAACCCTCTACCAGGCAGGCCCCCTGACTGCTGTCTCCACCATGTCTCCCCTCTCCTCAAGTCCTCATCTGCAGCTCAGATTGCACACCTCCAAGTGCAGGTGTTTTAAAATACGGTATGAGAGTGGAAGTGTGTGTTTGGAGAGGTGGAAGCTGATGAGGTCTCCATTTGTTTCATGTTAGGATACTTATTTCCTAAACTACTCTGAGGATAAGAATCACCTGGAATGCTTGTTAGAAACAGGATCCTTGGGCCTCAGTGAGGACCTATTGAGTCAGACTTCCCGAGGAGAGGCCGGTCTGTGATGCTTATCAGAACAATTTGGGGACCACTGGGCTACGTGAATTATCACACAATTCAGGAAAAGATCTTTGAAATACTAATATATGTGTAATGTTCCCAGATTCTTGTGATAAGCACTACATGTATTACCTCATATAACTCTCATTTGTACCCTCTGAGAGAAGTACTACTATTATCTCCATTTTACAGAAGAAGAATTTGAGGTACAGAACATATCACCCCAAGCAATTGTTAAAAATACACAGTACCCACTGAATTAGAATCTCCAGGGAAGGGGCCATGGCCTTAATATTTTAAAGCCAACCCCTGCTTATTCTGTGGATCAGGTATGTTTGGGAAACAATGGGCTAGATGCTTGGCCACTAGGAGTCAGAAGCCAGCAACAGGTTCTGGTGGCAAAGACGGTTCATCCTCTCTCACTGGATGGTGCCATTCATTGCCGCCCCCACTGGGGATGCCTTTGTTCTCTTCCCCCACAGTAACCAGAGCACCACCCCCGCGGGAGCCTGAGCCCCAGCCCGGGCCCCAGCCCCAACGCCAGCCTCAGCCTATCAAAGAGGAAGTTACACCTCCACCTCCACCTCCACCTCCATCTCCACCAAAGGTTATCATGGTTCTGGAACGGACTGTCGGCATCAATGAGTAAGTCAGCCCTGGTGTCTGGGCCCTTCCTGAAGCCGTAGGGCCCAGCCTTT
>NW_006437015.1:0-371 GCF_000325575.1 Pteropus alecto
CATCCCAGGAATAAATCCAACTTGATCGTAGTGTACGATATTTTTAATATATTGCTGAATTGGGTTTGCTATTATGTTGAGGATTTTTGCATCAATGTTCATAAGAGATATCGGCCTATAGTTTTCTTTTTGTAAAGTCTTTGTCTGATTTTGAAATCAAAGTAATGGTGGCCTCACAAAAAGAGTTAGAGAGCCTTCCCTCTTCTTGAATTTTTGGAATAGTTTGAGAATAATAGGTGTTAATTCTTTGAATGGTAAAATTCACCTATGAAGCAATCTGGTCCATGACTTTTGTTTTTTGAGAGGTTTTTGATTACGGATTCTATTTCATTGGTCATAATTGGTTGGTTCAGATTTTCTATTTCTTCTTG
>NW_006437016.1:0-973 GCF_000325575.1 Pteropus alecto
GCTATGAATTTTTGAACATTGATTTTGTATCCAGACACTTTCCTGTATTTGCTTAATGTTTCTAGTAGTGTTCTTGAGGAGAATTTAGGGTTTTCTATATAGAGAATTATGACCACTTTTGCCTGCCCCCAAAGTTTTGATATATTGTACTATCATTATCATTCATTTCTATGTATCTCTTGAACTCTCTTTTTATTTCTTCTCTGACCCAGTTATTCTTCAGTAGTATGTTGTTTAATTTTCATGTATTTGTTGTTCTTCCTGCTTTGTTTTTTTTTACAGTTGATCTCTAGCTTCAAAGCATTATGTTCAGAGAATATGGCTGGTATGATTTCAATCCTCTTATATTTGTTGAGGCTATCTCTGTGTCCTAGTATGTGGTCAATAATTGAGAATGTTCCATGTACACTGGAGAAAAATATATACGCAGATGTTTTGGGATGAAAGGCTCTGTAAATGTCAATTATATCCAGTTGGTTTAATGTGTCATTTAGGAATGTTATTTCCTTATTGATTTTCTGTTTGGATCATCTGTCCATATCCAACAGTGGGGGTTTAGGTCCCCTGCTACAATAGTGTTTTGGTGTGTTTTTCCCTTTAGTTCCGTTAGTAATTGCTTTACATATTTCAGGGCTCCCTGATTGAGAGCATAGATATTAATAAGTATTATATCTTCTTGGTGCATGATTCTCTTTATCATTATAAAGTGTCCCTCAGTATCTTTCTTTACATTTTTTATTTTGAAGTCTATTTCATCTGATATTAATACCACTACTCCTGCTTTTCTCGGAATGCCATTTGTTGAAATATCATTTCCTAGCCTTTCACTTTGAGTCTATATTTGTCTTTGGAACTGAGATGTGTCTCCTGAAGGCAGCATATGGTTGAGTTTTGTTTTCTGGTCCTATCTGCAGGCCTTTTTATTGTGAGTTCAGTCTATTTACACTTAAGGTGATTATTGAAATATGAGGTC
>NW_006437017.1:0-554 GCF_000325575.1 Pteropus alecto
TGATCAGTTCTAACAGTTTTTTGGTGAAATCTTTAAAGTTCTCTATAAAGTATCGTGTCATCAGCAAATAACGAGTTTTACTTCTTCCTTTCCAATTCGGATGCCTTTTATTTCTCTTTCTTGTCTTATTGCTCTGGCTAAGATTTCCAATACACTATTGAAGAGGAGTGGTGAAAGTGGGCATCCTTGTATTGTTCCTGATCTTAAGGAAAATGTTTTTAGCCTTTTCCCATTGAGTATGATGTTAGCTGTAGGTTCGTCAAATATGGCCTTTATTATGTTCAGGTATGTTCCCTGTATTCCCACCTTGCTGAGAGTTTTTATCATAAATGGACGTTGGATTCTGTCAAACACTTTTTCTACATCTATTGATATGATCATATGGTTTTTATCTTTCGATTTGTTAATGTAGTGTATTACATGAATTGATTTGGGGATATTGTACCAACCTTACATCCCAGGAATAACTCCAACTTGATCATGATGTACGATATTTATGACATATTGCAGAATTCGATGTGCTAATATTTTGTTGAGGATTTTTGCATCAGTGT
>NW_006437018.1:0-294 GCF_000325575.1 Pteropus alecto
TCTCATATGGTTTCTGCTTCTTTGGCTTCCCATTTGGCTGTCTTTCCATGTCTATTTCTATGTGTGAAGCAAACCTCATAAGTCTCCCAGTCTTATTAGTGTGGATTTGTGAAGTAGGTATCCAGTGGCACAGTCCCGAGAGGGGCAAATTTAGCCCAAATTTAGCCCAAGCCTCTACCTCTCCAAGGCCACCTGTTAAGATTCAGCAAGCAGTCCACAGATGCTGTGCTCAAAAAGCCACACCAGAAACCAAGGTCATCTGCCTGCACCAGTGTGAGTCTCAGCAAGGAGCAC
>NW_006437019.1:0-200 GCF_000325575.1 Pteropus alecto
TCTCCAGGTGGCCGGTGCCGCGGGCCAGGTAGGCCTCGCCGTTGCAGTCCGCGCCGTCCAGGTAGCTGTCGTCCTCCGGGCAGTAGCGGATGTAGTAGGTGACGCCCTCCTCCTCCTCGGGCAGGCCCTCGTCGTAGTCCTCCTCCTCCGAGGTGTTGTTCACGTAGTCGGAGCTGGAGTCCCCGTCGGGGCTGTGGTCG
>NW_006437020.1:0-233 GCF_000325575.1 Pteropus alecto
TATTTCTGCTCTGATCTTTATTATTTTCTTCTTTCAACTCACTTTGGGCTTTTTTTGCTCTTCCTTTTATAGTTCCTTTAGTGTAATGTTAAATTGTTTATTTGAGATTTTTCCTGTTACTTGAACTGAACACCAAATTGCTATAAATTTCCCTCTTAGGACTGCTTTCTCTGTGTCTCATAAATTTGGGATTGTTGAGTTTTCATTTTAATTTGTCTCAAGGTATCTTTTTA
>NW_006437021.1:0-720 GCF_000325575.1 Pteropus alecto
CTCAACAAAAAGCACCCAAACTGCACACTAGCACGCCTGAGCATGGGATCTACGCATAAGAGCTACCACAGATCGGAACCCTGCGTGTTGGGTGGTGGACTGGGAAGATGTAAAGAAGCTGCCTCTCGAGCAAGAGCTCCCTGTAGGAGGAGCGGAAGGGGAGATATTGTGGTGAGTTCCCTGAACAGCCCTGAGCTATGAGCTCCCCGCAGTTGGCTGCAGAGCCTAGTCATCAGGAAAGAAAGCAGAGAAGTGGGGACAGCAAAGAAAGAACAGTTGATTTTTATCAGGCATGGAGACAAAACTCGAGGCTGAGCAGCAGCCCCCATCCACCAATGCGGAGGGCTCCTCTCCCCATATCCTCTGAGACCGAACACTGCGGAACCCCAGGGGAATCTGAGCAAACGCTACCGAAACTGTTGCTAACACTGACAGGTACTGAAACTGAGGGTAGTGAGCGTGATCGAACACCTATAAGAAAAATAAAGGGATTTCTAAGGCATTATATAAAGCAGAGATCCAAGAGGCTTAGAGGCCACCTACTGGAAACCAAAAGAAATGGTCTAAAGAGAGACATTTATATAATAAATCTTTCTGGAAAAAAAGCAGAATACATTTCCATTAATGCCCAGGTGGAGAAATAGTCCATTATACACCATGAACAGCCAAGTGTCAAGACATTTCAGAAAGAAAGATAATAATCACTGGAAAATAAGCTTA
>NW_006437022.1:0-396 GCF_000325575.1 Pteropus alecto
AGTGAGTCTAGCCAAGGGTTTGTCAGTTTTATTAAGCTTCTCAAAGAATCAGCTGTTTGTTACATTTATTTTTTCTATTTTTTTTGTTTTCAATTTCATTTATTTCTGCTCTAATTTTGATGATTTCTTTCCTTCTGACTTTAGGCATCATTTGTTCATCTTTTTCTAGTGTTTTAAGATGAAGGATTTGGTTGTTTATTTGGGCTTGTTCTTGTTTTTGGAAGTAGGCCTATAATGATATAAACTTTCCTCTTATGACTGCTTTCGTTTGCTGTGTCCCAAAAGTTTTGATATGTTGTACTATCATTATCATTCGTTTCTATGTATCTCTTGATCTCTCTATTTCTTCTCTGGCTCAGTCATTCTTCAGTAGCATGTTGTGTAATCTCCATGTAT
>NW_006437023.1:0-562 GCF_000325575.1 Pteropus alecto
CCTATTCATTGTTTAGAAGCATGTTGTTTAGCCTATATGTGTTTGTGTATCTTCCAGTTTTTATCTTGTAGTTGATTTCTAGTTTCATACCATTGTGGTCAAAGAAGACACTTGATATGATTTCAGTCTTCTTAAATTCATTGAGACTTTTTGTGCAGCCTAACATGTGATCTAGCCAGGAAAATGTTCCATGTGTGCTTGAGAAGAATGTATATTCTGCTGCTTTGGCGTGACATGCTCTGAAGATATCAATCTAGCGTGTCATTTAAGACTGTTCTTTCCTTATTAATTTTCTTTCTGGAAGATCTGTCTATTGGTGCCAGTGGGGTGTTAAAGTCTCCTTCTATGAGTATATTACTGTCAATCTATCCTTTATGTTGGTCAATAATCGGTTTATATATGCAGGTGCTCCTATGTTGGGTATGTATATGTTTACTAGGGTTATAGCCTCTCATTGTATTGATCCTTTATCGTTATGTAATGCCCCCTTTGTTATTATAGCCTTTATTTTAAAGTCTTTTGATTGAAGCATTTTATCCATTTACATTTAAAGTGATTATTG
>NW_006437024.1:0-459 GCF_000325575.1 Pteropus alecto
CCTTATCTCCATTCTCCTTTGCGAATTTGGATATTCGAATCCCCCCTTATTCAGTCATTATTATCTCAATTTGTTCCTATGAATGTTGAACATTCATTACTATCTTGCTATAGCAATTCTCTTCTTATTATTTAAGCTAATTCCCTGTTCTTAGTAAGAGTTGCACTCTTCTGCTTCTGTTTTCCCTATTATCGCTTTACTTCTAATCATGTATTTTTTTGTGTGTGTCATTTTATTTTAGGTGAACTGATGCCTTTCAGAATTTCTTGTAGTGCAGGCCTCGTAGTGGAGAATTCCCTCAATTTTTGTATGTCTGGAAAAGTTTTAATTTCTCCTTCTTATCTAAAGTAGAGCTTAGCTGGATACATTATTCTAGGCTGGTAGTTCCTTTCACTTAATAGTTTAAATATTTGATTTCATTTTCTGGCTTGTAAGGTTTGTTCTGAGAAGTCTGAGGAT
>NW_006437025.1:0-841 GCF_000325575.1 Pteropus alecto
AGTTCAAATCATTACAGGCCTATCTCCAAAACCAAAAACTAGCCCTAAAAACAACCTAACATTTCATCTTAAGCAACTAGAAAAGGAAGAACAAATGAAGCCCAATGTCATCAGAAGGAAAGAAATAATCAAAATTAGAGCAGAAATAAATGAAATTGAAAAACAAAAAAAAATTAGAAAAAATAAATGCAACAAAGAGCTGGTTCTTTGAGGTTAATAAAATTGACAAACCCTTGGCTAGACTCACTAAAGAAAAAAGAGAAAGGACACAAATAAACAAAATCAGGGATGAAAGAGGAGAAATTACGACTGACACTGCAAAAATACAAAGGATCACACAAGAATACTATGAAAAAGTATATAAAACCAAATTTAATAACCTAGAAGAAATGGACCTGTATTTAGAAAAATACAACCTTTCTAGACTGAATCAAGAAGAACTGGAAAATCTAAATATATCAGCAGTATGAAAATGGAAACGATCATCCAAAACCTACCAAAAAGTAAAAGTCCAGGACCACATGGCTTCACCAGTGACTTCTACCAAATAAAGAATATTTAATACCTATTCTCCTCAAACTCTTCCAAAAAATCAAAGAGGAGGCAATACTTCTCAACTCATTTAATGAGGCCAATATCACCCTGACACCAAAACCTGGTAAAGATAACACAAAAAAAGAAAACTACAGACCAATATCTCTCATGAACACAGATGCAAAAATCCTAAATAAGATGCTGGCAAACCGAATACAGCAACATAATTAAAAAATTATACACCATGACCAAGTGGACTTCATCCCACAGGTACAGGGATGGTTCAACATACACAAATCGATGAATG
>NW_006437026.1:0-538 GCF_000325575.1 Pteropus alecto
ATTGTATTAAAGTTATCAAAAATCAACAATAAAGACAGAATTCTCCAAGCAGCCACGGAGAAGAAAACAGTAACATATAAAGGAAAACCCGTTAGATTATCATCAGACTTCTCAGCACAAACCTTACAAGCCAGAAAGGAATGGAATCAAATATTTAAACTATTAAGTAAAAAGAACTACCAGCCTAGAATAATGTATCCAGCTAAGTTCTCCTTTAGATATGAAGGAGAAATCAAGACCTTTCCAGACATACAAAAATTGAGGGAATTCTCCACTATGAGGCCTGCACTACAAGAAATACTGAGAGGGGTCAGCTCACCTAAAACAAAATAACAACAACAACGAAAATGCATAATTAGGAGTAAAGTGGCTATCGGGCAAATAGAAGCAGAGGAGTGCAACCCTTATTAAGAGCAGGGAATTATAGCTTAAATAATAAGTGAATTGCTATAACAAGATAGGAATAAACATTCATCATACATAGGGACAAATGAAGACAAGAGTGACTGAAAAGTGTAGGATTCAAAGATCCAAATTT
>NW_006437027.1:0-399 GCF_000325575.1 Pteropus alecto
CCCCTTTACCCACTTCACCCTCCCCCTACCCCCTAAATTTGACCCCCTTTACCCCATCTCCTGCCCCACTCTTCCACCAACCCCTACCCTCTGGTAACCACTAGTCTATAGTCCATGTCCATGAGTCTCTGTTTGTTCTATGCATTTGTTGCTTTTAGGTTTATATAAGTGATATGTGATTTTCAACTTTTTCTGTCTGGCTTATTTCGCTTGGCATGATTATCTCGAGTTCTATTCATGTTGTTGCAAATGGCTGTATTTCATCTCTTCTTACAGCTTAGTAATATTCCATTGTATATATGTACCACAGCTTCTTTAGCCAATCATCTATCATAGGATGTTTCGGTTGCTTCTATGTCCTGGTCACTGAATAATGCTGCTGTGAACATTGGTGTGCAA
>NW_006437028.1:0-1119 GCF_000325575.1 Pteropus alecto
TGCTCTGTAGGGTCAGCCCCTGCACAACCGCTCCTTCACTGGTCCTGACCAGTCATCACGGACGATCGGCCTGAGGGTCAATCCCTCCCACTGATGAGCACACAGCAACCAAGGCTCAACTACAACAGGAGGGCAAACACAACCCATACAAGGGACATACCTGCAGCACCTGGCTCAGGTGACCAGGGAAGACTGTGCCACTGGGCCCTACAGTACACGTACTACATAAGCCACTCTACTAAGATCAGGAGACATAGCACCCCTACCTAATCCATAGAAACAAGCACAAATAGGTGGCCAAAATAGGAAGACAAGGAAACATGTTTCAAATGAAAGAACAGAACAAACCTCCAGAAAGTACTAAACAAAATGGAGACGAGCAATCCACCAGATGCAGAGTTTGAAACACTTGTTATAAGGATGCTCGATGAACTTAGGGAAAGAGTAGATGAACTCAGTGAGAACTTTAACAAAGAGATAGAAAACATGAAAGTGGAGATAGAAAACAAGAAAGAACCAGTCAGATATGAAAACTACAATAACTGAAGTGAAGAATACCTTAGGAAGAATTAACAGTAGATTAGATGAAGCGGAGGATAGAATTAATGATTTAGAAGATAAGGTAGCAGAAAACACCCAATCAGAACAGCAACAAGAAAAAGTCCAAAAGCATGAGGATAGTTTAAGGGGCCTCTGCGACAACTCGAGCACACCAACATTTGCATCTTAAGGGTACCAGAAGGAGAGAGAGAGAGAGAGCAAGGAATTGAAAACCTATATCAAGAAATAATGACTGAAAACTTCCCTCACCTGGTGAAGGAAATAGACATACAAGCCCAGGAAGCTCAGAGAATCCCAAACAAGATGACCCAAAGAGACCCAGACCAAGACACATCATAATTAAAATGCCAAAAATTAAAGGCAGAGAATCGTAAAAGCAAGAGAAAAACAGATCGTTACCTATAAAGGAACATCCATGAGACCGTCAGCTGATTTGTCAACAGAAACTTTGCAGGCCAGGAGGGATTGTCAGGAAATGTTCAAAGTGATGAAAAGCAAGGCCCTACAAGCGAGATTAGTCTATCCAGCAAAGCTACCATTTAGAATCAAAGGACAGAT
>NW_006437029.1:0-463 GCF_000325575.1 Pteropus alecto
AAAAGCAGCAAGAGAAAAACAGATAGTTACTTATAGGGAAAACCCATAAGACTTGCAGCTGATTTCTCAAAAGAAACTATGCAGGACAGAAGGACTTGGCAAAAAATATTCAACAGGATGAAGACCCAGGATCTACAACCAAGAATAATTTATCTAGCAAAGCTATCATTTAGAGTTGAAGGGCAGATAAAGAGCTTCCCAGGCAAAAATAAACTAAAGGAATTTATCACCACCAAGCCAGAATTACAGGAAATGTAGAAGAGACTTCTTTAAGAAGAAAAATATGTATCAAAAAGAGAAATAAAGAATGGTAACAACTATATTCCTATCAATAAGTACCTTAAATGGAAAGAATTAAGTGCTACAACCAAAAGATAGAGTGGCTGAAAGGATAAGAAAACAAGACCTCTACATATGAAAAGGATAGAAATGGAAACAGATATTGCTTGGATGAATCTAGAAG
>NW_006437030.1:0-920 GCF_000325575.1 Pteropus alecto
AGGTTGCTCCACCCAGAAGATTCCCTGAAACTCCGCCTCCGCTAACTTGTGGCCCCACCCAAGCCACATCCAGTTATGTCCTCGGAGAGTCCTGTGCAACTTGCTGAGCAGCACCAAGACTCACACTGGTGGCAGGTGGCCTCGGATTCTGGCGTGGTTTCTTGAGGCAACTATAAGCATGGCATCTGTGCATTGCTTTCTGAATCTTAACAAGTGGCCCCAAAGGGGCACAGGCTGGAGCTAAACCTGGCCTGCAGCTGAACCCCTCTCAGGACTGTGCCACAGGAAACTAACTACACAAAGCCACGCTAATAAGACTGGGAGACTTAGGAGCTTTGATTAGTACATAGAAACAGACACAGAAAGGCAGCCAAAATGGGAAGACAAAGAAGCAGAAACCATATGAGGGAACAGAACAGAGATCCAGAAATAATGGATCCAGATGCAGAGTTCGAAACATTGGGTATAAAGATGCTCAATAAACTTAAGGGAAGTGTAGATGAACTCAGCGAGAACTTTATCAAAGGTAAAAAACATAAAAATGGAAATGGAAATTTTAAAAGGGAACCTGTCAGAAATGAAGAATACTAATCTGAGATGAAGAGGATATTAGAGGGAATAAACAGCTTGGATAAATAAGATAAATGAACCACTACTATAGAGGATGGGGAAACCAAGGACACTCAATTGGAATAGCAAAACAGATGCCAAGACTATAATAATAATTTAAGGAGCCTATGGCAAAATTAAATGTAAAACTACCCATGTCATAGGGGTACCTTAAGGAGAACAAGAAGTTGAAGCTCTATTTGAAGAAATAATGATGGAAAACTTCTCTAACCCGGTGAAGGAAATAAGCATACAACCCCAGGAAGCTCTGAGAGTCCCCAAAAAGATGACTCCAAAGAGGCCCACACCAA
>NW_006437031.1:0-2252 GCF_000325575.1 Pteropus alecto
GCAGTAATTTTTCAGCCAGCACAGTAGAAGCATCACAGCGCCCTGGCTTCACTTTTCCTTGCCATATAACTTAACAATAGATCGTTCCCAGTGGTTTGACCCAGATCTTGGAATGTCCCCTGCTGTAAAAAATTGCCCTCAAACTTATGATTAATGCCCTTATGCTTACTGATCACAATTCTTCTGGTCTAGCATTCTTTCCAAACAGCTTCCATTTTTGTTTCTGGGTTGCTAACACCACCAGAGGACCATTTTGCCAGAGGAATGGTCCCGCGAAGCACGACAGACACTTGGAACCTCCATGTAGCCCCCAGAATAATGCCCAGATTTTCACTTAAACACCCTATGCTGGACTGAGAAGGGAAGGTAGTTTTGAAGGTGTTAACCTGCTGCCTTCTCAGATCACTGGTGCTCTGACAATAAACTCTTATTCTACATATCCCAACTCCTGTGTCAGTCTATTGGCTGAGTGGCACAGGCAGTGTGAGTCCTGGCCTCGGTTGCCCTCTGGTTTCAGTGTGAGACAGCACTGGATTGACTGGGAGCAAGGACACATCTTATATTTGATACCGACTGTATGACTTTGAGCAGCTCCTGAGATTTGCAGGTCTCAGTTTCTTCATCTAAAAATGATGGTTTTAAACGTGATTCTTAAGCTTTGGTCAGCTCTGAAATTCAAACAAAACTTTGTTTTTCAACGACAAAGTAAAACAAAACGCTCTGAAGAGTGTCTGAGACAAGGAAAGAGAATTTGCTTTATTATTCTTATTTTTAAGACAGTTGATTCTGTTCAGTTTTTGTGAGTAGGCCAAAATAGCATGAGATATATACAGGGTTAAACACATTCCTCTTAAACATAAAAAATATATTCCTCTAGATAAATTTTTTAAAATTAATTAATTAATTAATTGATTGATTTCTGTGGTGACATTGGTTAATGAAATCCAATAAGCTTCATCTTTACATTTTACCAGTAAGGCATATATATATTTACATTGTGTGTTCACTTCCCATAGCAAACATTTTTAAGAACCTTCTAAACTGAGCACCAAAAATAATGATGATGATGATGATGATGCTACCGAAATAAGGGGGTTTGTATTGCCTGCACACTTTAATGCCATATGAGACATGAGCAGGGGTTTGCAGCAAAAAAAGTAAAGGTTTATTTACGAAAATGTTACCAAACTCGGAGACACAGGAGAGCTAGCACTTAAAGACCTGGCTCCTCAATGGACTCTAGGGGATAGATTATATAGAGGAAAACTCATTAGTGATGGTAGCTAAGGGAGTTGGGATTATGGGCTCTACTGATTGGTCAGAGTTAAGTTAGGAGGCAGTTGAGCATTGCACCAAATCTGGATGTCAGTCATGGCATCATGCTGTCTGGATTCAAGGGGATGCTAGTTGGGTCATTCAGCCTTCATGGGTCTGGAGCTGAAACTCAACTGAGGTCAAGATGTTATCTTTAGTTTGACTTTAACTGTTTCTATGATCAATAGACCTGAAGCAGCTCTGAAAGCTGAGCAGAAGCTACCCTTTTGTAAGGAACATTTATTTACATTTATAAGGAAATCTTCATTAGTACATGTACTTGGAAGAGGAGGATCACTCTAAATCTCTGTAAACTTTTGAAAGGAGAAGGCCTTGACTTAAATCTGCATAACAACTGTAATCTTATTTACTGTGCTTTGCCTCAAAACCTCCCACAACTGGCTTCCCTCCAATCAACATTTACATCTTTTTTTTTTAAGCTGAAGATGGTATTTAAAGTGATAACATGGGCCATTTCTGGGAAGTTACTCAGTTTTCCTGGGTCTCTTCCATGTATAAGGAAGTATACATATTATTAAACTTGTTTGTTTTTCCTGTTAATCTGTCTTTTATTATCGCAGAGAGAGGGGGTTGGTCTCAGCCAAGAACCTAGAAGGGAAGAAGAAAATTATTTTTCCTCCCCCATGCTCATTTTCTCTGAAATTGATCTCCTGGTGTGATGGTTACTCTTTCAGCTCCGGGAGTCTACGAGCTGAAGTGAGTGGGGAGGAAAAGCCTCTTTTTAAAAACTTATACTTTGCTATTTGGCCACAGTCCAATACTACCCTCATTTTACAAGATCTGTCACCCTTATAAAACTGCTGGTCCTCTATCTATGTCAGATTTCATTATCAAACTGCTCTCACATCTTGTATTTCTCAGAGGTATTTCTTAGCTCTGATATGCTGGTGGCACTCCTATGATTCTAGGGTTAATGC
>NW_006437032.1:0-911 GCF_000325575.1 Pteropus alecto
CCTATTTGGGTGCCTTTTATATCTTTCTCTTGTCTAATTGCCCTCCTAGGACCTCCAATGTTATCTTGAATAACAGTAGCGATAGCCTTGCCTTGTCCCTGATCTTGGAAGGTTTTTAGTTTTTCACCATTTAATATAATGTTGGCTGAGGATTTGTCATATATGGACTTTATTCTGTTAAGGTACTTTCCTTCTATTCCAATTTTTAAAAGTGTTTTGATGATAAATAGCAGCGGTATCTTGTTGAAGGCTTTTTCTGCATGTATTGATATGATCATATGATTCTGATTTTTTAATTTCTTTATGTGGTGTATCACATTAATCGATTTGCATATGTTGAACCACCCGTGGTGTATAATTTTTTTAATATGTATTTATGAGAGATATCAGTCTGTAGTTTTCTTCTTATGTGTTATCTTTAACAGCCTTTGGTATCAGGGTGATATTGGCCTCATAAAATGAGTTGGAAAGTATTACCTTGTCTTAATTTTTTGCAAGAATTTAAGGAGAATAGTTATTGAATCTTCTTTGAATGTTTGGTAGAATTCAATGGTGAAGTCATCTGGTCCTGGACTTTAACTTTTTGGTAGGTGTTTGATGATTATTTCAATTTCCATACTGCTGATCGGTCTATTTAGATTTTCCAGTTCTTGATTCAGTCTAGGAAGGTTGTATTTTTCTAAGTACTGGTCTATTCCTTCTAGGTTTTTAAATGTGGTGTTATAGACCTTTTCATAGTGTTCTTGTATGATTCTTGCTATTTCTGCAGTATCTGTTGTAATTTCCCCTCTTTCATCCCTGATTTTGTTTATTTGTGTCCTTTCTTTGTTCTTTAGTGAGTCAAGCCAGGGGGTTGTCAATTGTATCGACCTTCTAAAAGAACCAGCTCTTTGTTGCATTTACTTTTTCTA
>NW_006437033.1:0-5870 GCF_000325575.1 Pteropus alecto
TGATTTTATTAAGCAATGTCACCCCAATAATTTTATAATAAAAATATTTAAATATATTAAAAAATATATAGTAGAATCTCAATAAATCCTTTTGCAGTCACATAGCAAGTAATAGGTATAAGCACAAGTTTCCAAAATTCATTTTGAATTTTAAGTTTTTTAAATTAGAGTTGACATTCAATATTATATTAGTTTAAGGTGTACAGTATAGTGACTAGAAATTTATATAACTTATGAAGTGATCACTCCAATAAGTCTAGTATTCACCCGTTATCTTACATAGTTATTACAATATTATTGACAATATTGACAATATTCCCTATGCTGTACTTCACATCCACTTGACTATTTCATAACTGTCAATTTCTACTTCTTAATCTTTTTATCTTTTCATACAGCCTCCTAACCCTCCTTCCATCTGGCGAGCATCCGTTTGTTTTCTGTATCTATAAGTTTGTTCCTGTTTTTTTTTTGTTTTTAATTGTTGTTCTTTAGATCCCACATGTAAGTGAAATTTATAGGATGTTCGTCTTCCTTTTTTTGACTTATTTTACTTAGCATAACACCCAATAAGTTTCTCTATGTTTTCACAAATGTAAGATTTCATCTTTTTATGGCTGAGTAATATTCCATTATATATATATCTCACTTCTTCTTTATCCAGTCATCTATTGATGAGCGTATTGATTTCTTTCATGTCTTGGCTATGGTAAATAATGTTGCAATGAATATAGGGGTGCACATATTTTTTCAAATTACTATTTTTGATTCTTTTGGATAAATATCTAGAAGTGGAATTGTTGCATCATAGCTCTATATTTCATTTTTTCAGGAATCTCTATATTTTGTTCCATAGTGGCTGCACCAAATTACGATACCATACAGTACATGAGAGTTTCCTTTTCTCCACATCTACACCAACACTTGTTATTTTTTGATTTATTGATGATAGCCAGTCTGACAGGTTTGAGAATATCCTATTGTGGTTTTAATGTGCATTTCTTGATGATTAATGATGTCGAACATTTTTTTATATGTCTGTTGGCCATCTGTATGTCTTTTTGGGAAATGTTTATTCAGGTATCTACCAATTTTTTAATTCGATTGTTTGTGAAGGTTTTTTTGGTGTTAGATTGTAGGAGTTCTTTATACATTTTGGATATTAACCTCTCATCTAATGAGTCATTGGTGAGTATCTTTTGCCATTTAGGAGGTTGCTTTTCTGTTTTTTTGATGGTTTCCTTTGCTCTCCAAAAACTTTTTAGTTTCATATACTCCCATTTGTTTATTTTTTTTTCTTTTGTTTTGCTTGCCTTAGGAGATACAGCCAAAAAAAAATGTCAGAGAGTTTGCTGCTGATGTTTTCTTCTAGGAGTTTTATGGTTTCAGATCTTACATTTAAGTCTTTAATCCATTTTGATATTATATTTGTATATGGTGTGAGAAAGTGGTCTAGTATCATTTTGCATGTATCTGTCCAGTTTTATCAACACAATTTATTGGATAGACTAGTTTACCTCATTAAATATTCTTGCCTACTTTGTTGTTTTTGCTCTTTAACTCAAGCAACTTGTCATAGCATGATTAACTGTACAGGTGTGAGCTTATATCTGGGCTCACTGTTCTGTTCCATTGATCTGTTTTTATGCCAGTACCAAGTAGTTTTGATTACGATAGCCTTATAGTATATTTTGGTATCAGGTTGCATAATACCTCTAACTTTCTTTTTCTTTCTCAAGATTATTTTGGCTACCTGGGGTCTTCTGTGGTTCCATATAAATTTAAGAATTATTTGTACTAGTTCTGTGAAAAAATGCCATTGGTATTTTGATAAAGATTGAATTAAATCTATTGCTTTATAGATTGCTTTGGGCAGTATGGACCTTTTAATGATGTGAATTATTTCTATCCTTGAGCATGGTATATGCTTTCACATATTTACATATTCATTAATTTTTTCAGTGTTTTATGATTTGCCTAATACTGGTTTTTTACCTCCTTAGTTAAATTCATTTGTAGGAGCTTTATTATTTCTTTAACGTAACGTAAATGAGATTGTTCTCTTAATCTCTTTTTCTGATAGTCTGTTATGGTGTATAAAAATGCAACTGATTTCTCAATATTAATTTAGTATCCTGCTAGTTTACTGAATTTGTTTATCAGTTCTAATAGGTTCTTGTGGAATCATTAGGGTTCTCTCTATATAGTATCATATCCTCTGCAAATAATGACAGTTTTACTTATTCCTTCCCAATATAGATGCTCTCCATTTCTTTTTCCTCTGTGATTGCTGTGGGTAGGACTTTCAATACTATGTCGAATAAAAGTGATGAAAGTTGACATTTATGTCTTGTTCCTGACCTCAAGAAAAACACTTTTAGCTTTTTCCTATGGAGTATGATGTTAGCTGGGAGTTTGTCATATATGGCCTTTATTTTGTTGAGGTATGTCCTCTCTATTTCCATTTGCTGAGTTTTTGTTATAAATAGATGCTGGATTTTGTCAAATGCTTTTTCTTCATTTATTGATATGGTCATATGATTTTTATTCTTCATTTTGTTAATGTGGTGTATCACATTAATTGATTTGCAGTTATTGAACCAGTCTTGTATTCTAGGAATAAATCCTACTTGATCATAGTGTATGATCTTTTCAATTTATTGCTGATTTTAGTTTGCTAGTATTTGCTTTAGGATTTTTGCATCTATGTTCATCAGGGATATCAGTCTATAATTTTCATTTTTTTTTTGTAATGTCTTTGTCTGGTTTTGGATTCAGGGTAATGTTAGCCTTGTAAAACGAGGTTTTGAGTCTTCTTTATTTTTGATATTTTTCGAGTATTTTGAGAAGAATAGGTGTTAATTCTTCTTTGAATGTTAAGTAAAAATCACCTGTGAAGCAATCTGGTCCTGGATTTTTTTTGTTGAGATTTTTTTTTAATTATTGGTTTCATTTCATTAGAAGTTATTAGTGTGTTTACATTTTCTGTTTCTTCTTGATTCAGTCTTAGGAAATTATATGTACCTAGGAAATATCCATTTCTTCTAGATTGTCTGATATGTTGGCATACCATTGTTTATAGTATTTTATTATAATGTTCTGTATTTCTGTGGTGCCAGTTATCACTTCTCTTTTATTTCTTTTTTTATGAGGGTATTCGCCATTTATTTATGCACAAGTGTTAAAGTACACATAAAATTTGCAATTTAAACTATTTTGAAGTATACAATTTAGTAGTATTTAGTATATTTACAGTGATGTGTAACCATCACCTCTAACTAGTTCCAGATCTTTATCACACCAAAAGGAAACCCCATAGCTATTAATCAACACTCCCTCTTTTCCACTTCTCCCTGCCCCTGGCAACCACTATTCTGCTTATCTGTCCCCAAGAATTTCCTTATTCTGGATATTTCTAACAAAAAGAATAGTGTAATATGTGGTCTTTTGTGTCAAGCTTCTTTCAAGTAACATGATATTTTTGAAATCCATCCATGCTGTAGCATGTATTATTAGCACTCTGTTCTTTTTATGGATGACTAATATTTTATTGTATAGATCATGGTTTATTTATTCATTCATTAGTTGGTAGACATTTGAGTTGGTTCTACCTTTGGCTATTGTGTATAGAGCTACTATAAACATACATGTACAAGTTTTGTATGAATACCTGTTCTCAGTTCTTTGGGGTAAATTCCCAGAAGTGGAATTGCTGGGTCCTAAGTGAACTCTAAGTTCTACTTTTTATTTTATTTTATTAATTTCAAGTATATATTACTTAGGTTAGACATTTATATAGTTTATAAAACAATCCCCCTAATTGTACATTCTCTCCTCTGGCTCTGTATCGAGCCAGAATATTCATGTTAACCACATTCTCTATGCCACACTCACCATTCCCATGACCATCTATCAATAACTATTTTTACTTCTTTAACACTTCACTCATTTTCCCAGTCTCATTTTCCCCTCTGGCTTTCACCAGATTGTCCTTTATATTTGTGAGTCTGTTTTTGATTAGTTTGTTCTTTTTGTTCCTTAGATTCCTTAAATAAGTGAAATCACATGGTATTTACCTTTCTCTATCTGACTTATTTCACTCAGCATAATAACTCTAGGGATTCATTTCATTACAAATTGTAAGATTTTATTTTCTTAATGGTTGAGTAACATTCCATTGTATATATGAACCATAACGTCTTTATCTAATCGTCTCTTGATGGGCATTTAGATTGCTTCCATATCTTGGCTATTGTTAATTGTGCTGCCATGAATATTGGGGTACATAGATCTTTACCAATTATTGTTTTGGTTTTCTTTGGATAAATACCCAGAGGTGCAATTGCTGGTCAAAAGGTGTATCTTCTAAAAAAATTATTTGAAGAAACTACAGAGTGTTTTCCATAGATGTTGTACCAATTTGTAATCTCATCAACAACGTACAAGGGTTCCCTTTTCTCCTTTACCTCGCCAGCATGGTTTATTGGTTTATTTGTTTTATCGATGATAGCCATTCTAACAGTGTCAAGTGATATTTGTTGTGGTTTTAATTTGCATTTCTCTGAAGATTAGTGACCTTGAGCATCTTTTCATATGTCTATTAGCCATTGTATTTCCTCTTTGAAGAAGTACCTGTTCAGGTCTTCTGCCCATTTTTTAATTGGATTGTTTATTGTTTTGTTGTTGAGTTGTATGAGTTCTTTATATATTTTGGATATTAACTTCTTATCAGATGTATCATTAGCTAATATCTTCTCCCAATCAGTCGGTTGTCTTTTGGTTTTATCAATGGCTTTCTTTGTTGTACAAAAACTTTTTAGTTTGATGTAGTCCCATTTGCTTATTTTTTTTCCTTGCCCAAGGAGATATATTCTAAAAGAAATTACTGTTAGCAATATCAGAGAGTTTGCTGCCTATGTTTTCTTCTAGAAGTTTTATGGTTTCAGGTCTTACATTTAAGTCCTTAATCCATTTTGAGTCTATTCTTGTATACAGTGTTAAAAGCGGTCCAATTTCATTTTTTTACATGTATCTGTCTAATTTTCCCAACACTATTTATTGAAGATACTGTCTTTACCTCATTGTATATTCTTGCCTCCTTCATCATATATTAAGTGAATGTATAGTCATGGATTTATTTCTGGACTCTATACTCTGTTTCATCGATCAATATATCAGTTTTTATAACAGTACCATGCTGTTTTGATTACTGTAGGCTTATAGTATAGTTTAATATCAGGTAGTGTGATCCCACTAACTTTGTTCTTCTTTCTTAAGATTGCCATGGCTATTTAGTTTTTTTTATGTTTCCATAAAAATTTCGGGATTATTTGTTCTAGCTCTCTGAAAAATGTCATATGTATTTTGATAGGGATTGCATTGAATCTGTGGATTGCTTTGGATAGTATGGCCATTTTAATGATATTGATACTTCCTACTCATGAGCACAGTATATGCTTCCATTTATTTGTATCTTCTTCAATTTCTTTTTTAATGACTTATCATTTTCTGAGAACAGGACTTTTGCTTCCTTGGTTAACTTGATTCCCAGGTATTTTATTGTTTTTGATACAATTGTAAATGTGATCGTTTTCTTAATTTCTCTTTTTGAAAGTTCATCACTGGAGTATAAAAATGCCACTGACTTCTGAATGTTTATTTTGTAACTTGTTACTTTACTGAATTCATTGATCAGTTCTAACAGTTTTTTTGTTGTTGTTGTTGGAATCTTTAGGGTTCTGTATATAGAGTATCATGTCATCAGCAAATAACAAGTTTTACTTCTTTCTTTCCAATTCAGGTAACTTTTATTTCTTTTTCTCATCTTATTGCTGTGGCTAAGACTTCCACTACAATGTTGAAGAGGAGTG
>NW_006437033.1:5990-7080 GCF_000325575.1 Pteropus alecto
ATCACATTAATTGATTTGTGGATATTGTACCAAACTTGCATACCAGGAATAAATCAAACTTGATCATTGTGTATGATAGTTTTAATGTATTGCTGAATTCGATTTGCTAATATTTTGTTGAGGATTTTTGCATCAATAGTCATAAGAGATATCAGCCTATAGTTTTCTTTCTTTCTTTTTTTTTTAATAAAGTGTTTGTCAGATTTTGGAATCAGGGGAATGGTGGTCTCATAAAAGGAATTAGGTAACCTTCTCTTTTCTTGAATTTTTGAGTATAGTTTGAGAATAGGTGTTAATTCTTGGAGTGTTTGGAAAAATTTACCTATGAAGCCATCTGGTCCAGGACTTATGTTTTTGGGGAGTTTTTTGATTACTGATTCAATTTCATTGGTGAAATTGGTCAGTTCAGATTTTCTGTTTCTTCTTGACTCAGTCTTGGGAGATTGTATGTTTCTAGGAATGTGTCTATTTCTTCCAGATTGTCCAATTTGTTGGCATATAATCATATAATTGCTCATAATCCTTTCTTATGATCCTTTGTATTTCTATGCAGTACTTATTTCTCCTCTATCATCTCCAATTTTATTTATTTTAGTCTTTTCTCTTTTTTTCCTTGATGAGTCTGATTAAGAGTCTGCCAATTTTGTTTGTCCTTTCAAAGAATGAGCTCTTGGTTTCATTAATCTTTTGTATTGTTTTTCTAGATTCTATTTCATTTATTTCTGCTCTGGTCATTATTATTTCCTTCCTTCTATTCACTTTGGGCTTTGTTTGCTGTTCTTTTTTTTTTTTTTCCTAGTTCCTTTAGGTATAAGATTAGATCGTTTATTTGAGTGTAAGGTGATTTTTTTATTGGAGCTTTGTATTTTTTTTTTTTGAGGTTGGTTTGTCTTGCTATGAATTTCCCTCTTAGTACTGCTTTCACTGTGTCGCATAGACTTTGAGTGGTTGTGTTTTCATTTTTATTTGTCTCTAGGTATCTTTGATTTCTTCTTTGATCTCATTCATTGTTTAATAGCATGTTATTTCGCCTCCATGTGTTTGTGTAATTTCCAGTTTTTTGTTTTATTTATTTATTTATTTATTTATT
>NW_006437034.1:0-908 GCF_000325575.1 Pteropus alecto
ATTAAAAAATAAGAATTATATGATCATATCAATAGTGGCAAAAAAGCCTTCGACAAGGTACAGCATCCATTTATGGTCGAAACATTTAACAAAATAGGTATAGGAGGAATGTACCTTAACATAATACAGGCTATACATGACAAACTCTCAGCCAACATTATACTTAATGGCGAAAAACTAAAAACCTTCCTTCTAAGATCAGGAACGAGGCAAGGCTGTCCACTATCGCCACTGTCACTCAATATAACATTGGAAGTCCTAGCAAGTGCAATCAGGCAAGAGAAAGATATAAAAGGCATCCAAATAGGAAATGAACAAGTCAAACTGTCACTATTTGCAGATGACACGATTCTCTATATAGAAAACTGTAAAGACTCTAAAGAACATTACTAGAAACAATAAGCATAGACACTAAAGTCCCTGGATACAAAATCAACGTTCAAAAATCCATAGCTTTCCTATACTCTAATAATGAAGTGTCAGAAAAAGAAGTGGAAAAAATAATTCCTTTTGCAATTGCAACAAAAAGAATAAAATACCTAGGAATAAATTTAAGGAAACAAGCCAAGGGCCTATGTAATGAAAACTACAAGACCCTATTAAAACAAATCGAAGAAGATACAAAGAAATGGAAAGATATTCCGTGTACTTAGATTGGAAGAATCGACATAGTTTAAATGACCATATAAGCTAAAACATTATACAGATTTAATTCAATCTCCATCAAAATCTCATCAACGTTTTTTAAAGAAATAGAACAAAACATCGTGAGATTTGTATGGAAGTACTAAAGTCCCCAAATTGCCAAAGCCATCCTGAGAAAAAAGAACGAGGCTGGCGGCATCACTCTACCTGACTTCAAATTACACTATGAAGCGGTAGTAATCAAAACGGCATGGTATTGGCAG
>NW_006437035.1:0-950 GCF_000325575.1 Pteropus alecto
TAACTGCCTAAAAGAAGTTAAAGAGTACCTGCTCCGTAAAGGGTCCTGTTATCATAGATACCTAGTTTCATATGAAGTAGTTATGATAGACAGGGAGAAAACAGCAAGGCCCATTTGATCTAAGTCTTCTCTGTATCCCATTGTTAAAGATGGCCCAACAAATATTTGTTTTACAACATATGATTTTCTATCTCCATGTGAATTGCTGTCCTACCCTTTGAAGTCCAAAACCACAACCCCTCACTTCTTTTTAGCTCCAGATATCCTGTAAGACTTAACTATGTATTCTGTCATCTGGTCTCACATTCTTATGGAACACTTGTATTTACATGCATAATAAATTTGGTCGTATTTGTCCCATTTATTTCTCATATCAATTTGATTTCTAGTTCTTCCAGAAGACCTTAGAAGATAGAAGGAAAATTAACTTTTCCACCCTGCTGCGCATGCTCTGAAGTTTTCTATCAATGAAATGTGGTCATGTCATTTATTGCTCCATTGAACTTTACCTTTCTACATTTATTATTTATATACAAAAATCATATTGTACTTACTATTAGTGCCTGTTATGTATGACTTTGGCTAAAATTTATGAAATTATGACTTGCACTAATAGAATCATAATTTTATACTTCTCAGTGATTACGAATTGTATTACACTTACAAAGACATTTACGAATTAAACATATGAAATACTAATAAAATGCTAGACATATGACCAAATAACAAAACTACTGCCTTCTATGATATAAATGGTAAATATATGTATAATACAGAATAGTGTAATTGTGCTATTTTTGATCCTGAGATCAGATATTACTTATTATCTTTGGTTATATTACATGGATTGGTAAAGCTTTAATGCGTCTTCTCATAAATATTATCACTCTTTAATTAATGCTAGTGTTCTAACTGACAATGATGTAAAATCAATATAATTTATATAAGAG
>NW_006437036.1:0-504 GCF_000325575.1 Pteropus alecto
TAGATTTATTTCTAGGTATTTTATTCCTTTTGTTGAAATTGCAAAGGGAATTATTTTTTCCACCTCTTTTATTGACATTTCTTTATTAGAGTATAGGAATGCTATGGATTTTTGAATGTTGATTTTGTATCCAGAGACTTTACTGTATTTGCTTATTGTTTCTAGTAGTGTTCTTGTGGAGTCTTTAGGGTTTTCTATATAGAGAATCATGTCATCTGCAAATAGTGAAAGCTTGACTTCTTCATTTCCTATTTGGATGCCTTTTATATATTTCATTTGCCTGATTGCACTTGCTTTGTTCCTGATCTTAGAGGGAAGGTTTTTAGTTTTTTATCATTAACTATAATGTTGGCTGAGGGATTGTCTTTATTATGATAAGGTACTTTCCTTCTATACCGATTTTGTTCAGTGTTTTGATCATAAGTTGGTGCTGTACCTTGTTGAAGGCTTTTTCTTCATCTATTATATTATTCTTAGTTTTTAATTTGTTTATGTGGTGTATCA
>NW_006437037.1:0-1151 GCF_000325575.1 Pteropus alecto
GGTGAGGGGAATTGAGAGTGGATAGTAGAGGAAAAAGACACTGAGTATCCGTTCTGACCACGAGACCACCTACAGTGGCAGAAGCTCTAGTTCTTCCCACGGACCTACCTCTTTTTCATGTATCTCACTCATCCTCTCCTCTGAAAAAGATCCATTGAAACCACAGAAAAGCTTTGCCCCAAAATTATGCAAAATAGTTGATCCAAGTAAAGGCAAAACATATAAGATAAAATAAACATGCGAGATCATATCCTACTAAGAAGCTTCTGCACAGCAAAGGAAACCATCAACAAAATAAAAAGACCATCTACCAAATGGGAGAAAATATTTGTATATCATATATCTCCCAAGGGGTTAATATCTAAAATATATAAACAATTTATGTAATTCAATAGCAAAAAGATAAAAAAATCCGATTTAAAAATAGACGGAGGATCTGAATAGACACTTTTGCAAACAAGACATATATATGCTGACAGGCACATGAATAGGTGTCAACACCACTAATCTTCAAAGAAATGTCAATCAAAAGCACAGTGAGATATCAACTCATACCTGTTAGAATAGCTACAATCAAAAAGACAAGAAATAACAAATGTTGGCCAGGATGTGGAGATCACAGAACCCTAATGCACCGTTAATGGGAATGTAAATTGGTAGAGCCACAATGGAAAAGTGTGGATGTTCCTCAAAAACTTGAATACCGAACTACCATATGATCTTGTAATTTCACTTCTGGGTATTTATCCAGAGGAAACGGACACATTAACTTGAAAAAATATCTGCAGTCCCTCGTTCACTGCAGCATTATTTACAATAGCGAAGCATTTATAGAATGAGAAGAACCTAAGTGTTACCTATGAATGAATGGATAAAGAATGTGATAGATAGGTGATAGATAGATAGATAAATGGATAATAGATGATAGATAGAGATATAAATAATGGAATATATTCAACCATAAGAAATTCTGTCATTTGTGACAGCATAGATATAACTTGAGGACGTTCTACTAATTTGGAGTAAGTCTGAAAGAGAAAAACACATACCGTATAGTCTCACTTATATGGGAATTCTCAAAAACAACAGCAACAACAAGAACAACTGAACTCATATATACAGAGAACAAAATGAGAGTTTCCAGAAGTGAG
>NW_006437038.1:0-637 GCF_000325575.1 Pteropus alecto
TTAATTTATTTTTAATTATTTAATGTCACCACATACTTGACCCCTTTTATCCCATCTACTTTCTCCCTCCTCCTTACCCCCTACCCTCTGGTAACCACTAGACCATTGTCCATGTACATGAGTCTCTGTTTGTCTTGTTTGTCTTGTGAGTCTCTGTTTGCTGTTTTTAGGTTTATATCCCACATTTAAGTGAAATCATGTAGTTTTCAAATTTTCTGTCTGGCTTATATCACTTAGCATGATTATCTCAAGGTCCATCTATCTATGTTGTCACAAATGGCAGTATTTCATCTCTTCTTATGGCTAAGTAATATTCCACTGCATATATGTACCACAGCTTCTTTATCCAATCATCTATCGTAGGACACTTCAGTTGCTTCCATGTCCTGGACACTGTGAATAATGCTGCTATGAACATCGGTGTGCAAATTACTTTTTAGATATAGGTTTTCAAGTCTTCGGGGTAAATACCCAGAAGGATTGCTGGATCATATGGCAGATCAATTCTTAGTTTTTTGAGGAACTTTCATACTGTTTTCCATAGTGGCTGCATCCATTTGCAGCACTCCCACCAACAGTGTATGAAGGTTCCTTTTTCACCACATCCTCTCCAACACTTGTTATTACTTGTTCTATT
>NW_006437039.1:0-249 GCF_000325575.1 Pteropus alecto
TTAGATTCTCTTTTTGGTAGAGACTGGCATTTTCAGGAAGTATACTTAGTGTCCTTCGATATTTTTTACATGTCTGTTTTTTTCCCTCTACTAGATTTCAGATATTTTGGAAGGTATCCTGTTTTATTGAATTCTCTATCTCCCCACTTGATACCCTCTTAATTACTACTATTAGGAACATAATTAATGAAAAAAAATAAAATGTTAAATAATAAAAAAAATTAAAAGTGTAAATATATTTGTGTAAAT
>NW_006437040.1:0-652 GCF_000325575.1 Pteropus alecto
ATCCTTAGCACCTAGAACGCTGATGTCCAGTAAGCGTTTGAATGAGCGAGTGATATAGGGCAATGAGTAAAAAGCCAAAACAGACAAAATGCCACGCCTTTTCCTTCTGCCAAGACCACTGGCTCACTTGCAGTCTTGTCACACGGAGTCTGAAGCACGCTAATGTCCCCTCTGACCCGTGTGCTCTTTCTAAATTCTCCGGCTTGATTGCGGTGTCACCGTTTAGCCAAACGGAACGTCAGCCTCGAGTTAGTCTTCCTGGTGGCTTGGCCGTGCTCGAGTCTCACGAGATCCCTTTGGACTGGTCTGCGTCACCACCTTCCTTCGGGCCACGGCCACGTCTTCGGCTCACTTGCTCATTGCTTCGCATCAGCTTGGTGGCTGCAGGTTCTGAGCTGGTTTCGATGAGGCCACAGCGTCTGCTGTTCCTCTGGCACCCCATTCCCAGCATCACATCCCTCCTTCCAGGGGTTCTCAAACCTGGCCCTTTCAGGAAATGTGCTAAAACACATCCGAGGAACAGCCAAGCCTCAGCCTGTAGAACGAGATTTCTGGAAGGGCTTAGCACGCGTATCGTCCAAACACCACACGGGGGAGTCTGATGGGCCAGGGCGGTCCAGCCTCCGTCGTGCGCAGTTCGGGGTGGTTTGAG
>NW_006437041.1:0-684 GCF_000325575.1 Pteropus alecto
TAGGGATGCATAGATCTTCACAAATTATTGTTTTGCTTTTCTTTAGATTAGTACCCAGAGGTACAATTGCTGTGTCAAAAGGTAAATTCATTTTTAACTTTTTGAGGAACCTCCAGACTGTTTTCCATAATGGCTGTACCAATTTGCAATCCTATCAACAGTGTATAAGGGTTCCCTTTTCTCCACATCCTTGCCAACGCCTGTTCTTCTTTGATTTATTGATGATAGCCATTCTGACAGGTGTCAGGTGATATCTCATTGTGGTTTTAATTTGCATTTCTTTGATGATTCGTGACATTGAGCATCCTTTCGTATGTCTATTGGCCATCTGTATTTCCTCTTTGGAAAAATATCTTTTTAGATCTGCCCATTTTTTAATTGAACTGTTTGTTTTCACTTTGTTGTTGTTGTTAAGTTGTATGAGTTCTTTATATATTTTGGATATTAACCCCTAAATGAATATCTTCTATTCTTGTATACAGTATAAGAAGGTGGTCCAGTTTCTTTCTTTCTTTCTTCCTTTCTTTCTTTCTTCCTTCCTTCCTTCCTTCCTTCCTTCCTTCCTTCCTTCCTTCCTTCCTTCCTTCCTTCCTTCCTTCCTTCCTTCCTTCCTTCTTTCCTTCCTTTCTGTTCCATTGATCTATATCTATGTTTATGCCAGTATCATGCTGTTTTGATTACTAT
>NW_006437042.1:0-2551 GCF_000325575.1 Pteropus alecto
ACGCTGCAGCAGGCGCGTCGTGCGGGCGGCGGGGGGCGGTCTCCCTGGCAAGGTGGCGGTCAAGCGCAGGCTGGCAGCGGCGAGGGAGAGCACTGCAGGCCGAGAGGCCCCGGCGCAGCAAGGCGCCTCGGGCCGCCTGGGAGCCACGTGGGCTCGCGGCTACCGAACCGGACAGGCGGCTCCAGGTTCGTGTCATTTTTCTGTCTCATTTTACCAGAGAAATGTTTTTGTCCAAAACTTCTGTTGCTAAATGATTCTAAGTGGAAATCTCAGTCAGGAGGTGGGGTTTTCATTTCACACAGTCCATTTAGCAGCGAAGCACATGAATTGCTGTCGCTTCTCTCTGTCGAGAAAGGAGACCTTAGCCAGTAGTTCCGAAAGCCTTTCGATTACCGGTCGTGCCGGCGGAAAATATTTGAGAACGGTGTTGCTAAGGAATCAGAGTTGTACTGGAAAATGAACTCGGGCTTTGTTTCAAACACCTTCGTGTTATCTGTAGTTTTCAGAGCCGACTCCTAATAGATAATGACCCCCCAGGGACACTGTCCAGCTCTCCACGTAGTGAGGCTTGTGGTTTCCAGGAGCACAGTCCTGACGGTAAAAACGTTCAGACCCAAATGTGTTGGTCCCCAGGAAGGCTTGCGATCACCCTGTGGGCTGGAGCTGGGGTGCACTGGACAAGTGCGCTCGGTGGGTGTCTCCGTGTATGCCGCACGGGGTGTGTTGACGAAGCAGGCCAGCGAGAATTCACTGGGGGAAATCCTCGGGTGCCGACGAGCTGGCGAGGCCGGGCAGACCTGCTCACCGGGAAACCCTTGGTGCAGAGACAAGGTCACAGGAACGCAGCCTCTTCTTTATTAGGAAGCATTGCTTCAGCCTCCGGTGACTTTCAAACGCTGATTGTTAGTGACAGTAAAACTAAAGAGAGAAGAGGCGCTGTCCTTGGCTCATCAAGAAAAGGGGCCTCAGACTTCCCGTTCCGCGCGACGAATGAGTTTGGAGACCCCACACAGTGCGGTGCCCCTAGCCCACGGCACTGTGCCTTAGAGTTTGCCAAGAGAGGTCTCATGTTCAGTGCTGTTACCACGCCAAAAATATGACAACAACAACAACAATAATAATAATAAAGGGGTGGGAGGGGACATCGGGAGGTGACGGTGTGTTCGTGGCCTCGGTGATGGTGGTTTCATAGGTGTTACTCCTCCCCACACTCTCTGAGTTGTGTACAGTGGATACGTACAGCTTTTTCCACGCCAGTCAGCTCAAGTGGAGTGGTTTAGAAATAAACCCAGAATTATAAAAACAAACAGACAAACAAACGGGCTATGATAAAATTACGGTTTTGGTTCTTTGTTCTAAAACATTTCTGGAAAACTGAAATAATAAGACAGCACACCCCGTCAGCATGAGAATTAGATGCACTTTTTCCATACTCTGTCGCTCACGAGGACATCGTTGGCGGCGCACGTGCACTTGCCGGGGCGTGGGGACAAGTTCCTCGTGGACAGTGACGTGTTCCCGTAGCTGCTGCCGGCTCTGGGAACTGGGGCTCCCATCTCGCTCGGCCTGCCCACGTCCTGGGGAGCCCGGAGCCGCCTCAGCCTGTGTCACGGCTCCTCACTGGCTGGGTCAGGGTCAGTCTGCTATGCGGGGTGCGTGGAGAGGGGGGCCCCGACACGCTGGAGCGGGTAGACGCCCTGGGTCCCCGTGCCTGTCGGGTTCCAGCCCCCCACCCCATTCCGAGGTGCCTCAAGCTTTTAAGTAACAGAACATTATGAAAAATCCCCAGACCCCACCCCAGGAAAAGACACACACACATATCCCCAGTTTGCTCACCTTATCGCGGCCGTCAGAGACCTCCGAGGTGCGTTGGTGGGCCCGAGGTTAGGGACCGTGTCCCGACCTACTGAGGCGGGGGCGTCTCAGGAGTGGGCTTCTGCCTTAGGTGCTGGGCTTTGGCTGCTGCCTGGGGCCAGGAACCTTGCTGGTCCCCCCTGCCCCGCACCCCCACAACCGCAGCTGCTCCGGGTTCAGGACTCCAGCTCCAAATTCTGAGCCGGCCGCAGGACCCCGGTGCCGTCCAGATGGCCTGGAGGAGCTGGACTCAGCCATGGTTTTGTGACAGCAAACTCGGTTCCAGAGCGAAAGTGATTTCCGGGAGTAAAATCGTGTGGCGTCCCCAATCGTGTGGCGTCCTCACGCCGTCGTTTCAAAGCTCTGAACCGTCCTGCGCTCCTGCAGCCGCGGCCCACCTCCCGCTCCGAGGCTCCGGCGCGTGCTTACGGCTTCCTCTGGCGCTGCATGGACCATGCAGCACCTGCGGCCCGGCCCCTCCCCGTCCTGCTGTCCTGTGGCCCTGGGCTTTGTGGTTTCTTGATGGGCAGGCTCTCTGCTGCCTCGGGGCCTTTGCACGGCTGCTGTCTGGAGCCCGATGTCCTCCCCGCTTCCTCCTCACAGCCGTCACGTGGATGTCAGGGGCCTCGCGGGCTCGCCTGCAGGGGAAGGCCCCTCGCTGTGCTTTCTCCGCAGCGCCGGTTCTTAGCCCCGCGAG
>NW_006437043.1:0-464 GCF_000325575.1 Pteropus alecto
AACCAGCTGTTCAACATCTTGTTTTCCTTTAGGTACGTTGATCAGACAGATATTTTGACACTTAATAGGGTCCCATGTACTCCTTAAATTATTTTTATAGTCTTGGCATCTTATCTCTTGCCATTCTGATTGAGTGTCCTTGGCTTTCCTGTCCTCTAGATAGGGCATTTGATCCCTTTTCTTTATTCACTTTGTTGATTTCTTTGTTTATTCCATTTAATATATTTCTCATCTCAGATAATGTGTTCTTCATTTCAGACTGGTTCCATTTTATAATTTCCATTTCCAATTTTTTGTCTCTTTGTTGAAGTTCTCACCAAATTTCTCTACACTCCCCAAAAGTTCATTGAGCATCTTTATAACTAGTGTTTTGAACTCTTCATCTGTTAGATTACTTGACTCCATTTTATCTGGATCTCTATCCTGTTTTGTCATATGGTTTCTGCTTCTTTGTGTTCCCATTT
>NW_006437044.1:0-568 GCF_000325575.1 Pteropus alecto
CATATTTGACCCCTTTTACCCCATCTACCTCCCACTCCCCCCTGCCGCCCTACTAGTAACCACTAGTCTATAGTCCATATCCATGAGTCTATTTCTTTGTTCGGTTCGTTTGTCACTTTTAGGTTTATATCCGACATATGAGTGATATCATGTGGTTTTCAACGTTTTCTTTCAGGCTTATTTTGCTTAGCATGACTATCTCCAGGTCCATCCATGTTGTAGCAAATGACAGTATTTCATCTCTTCTTTTGGCTGAGTAATATTCCATCGTATATATGTACCACAGCTTCTTTAGCCAAACATCTAACGTAGGACACTTCGGTTGCTTCCATGTCCTGGCCACTGTGAATAATGCTGCTATGAACATCAGTGTGCAAATCTCCTTTTGGATATGAATTTTCAAGTCTTCAGGATAAATATCCAGATTAAGGATTGTTGCATTCTATGGTAGATCACTTCTTAGTTTTTGGAGGAACCGCCATACTGGTCCGTGTGTCTGTTATCTACCAGTACCACACTGTTTTGATTACTACCACTTTGTAGTATAATTTGGAGTTGGGCAGAGTGA
>NW_006437045.1:0-236 GCF_000325575.1 Pteropus alecto
ACCTAAAAGCAAACAAGCAGAGACTCATGAACATGTGCAATAGACTAGTGGTTACCAGAGGATAAGGGGAAGGGGAGAGAGGGAGGTAGATGGGGTAAAACGGGTCAAATATGTGGTGACAGAAAGAAATCTAACTATGTGCTGTGAACACAGAATGCAATATATATATATGCCTTATTGTTGAATTGTATGTCTGAAACCTATTGAATTTCATTAACCAATGTCACCATAATAAA
>NW_006437046.1:0-1344 GCF_000325575.1 Pteropus alecto
AAGAGCTGGTTCTTTGAGAAGGTTAATAAAATCGAAAGACACGTGAACCAATGGAATAGAATCAAGAGTCCTGAACGAAACTCATATTTATATGGGCAAATAATTTTTGACCAAAAAAAAAGCCAAATACATATAGTAGAGAAAGAAAAGCCTCTTCAATAAATGGTGCTGGAAAAACTGGAAAGCCACCTGTAAAAGAATGAAACTAGACTGTTGTCTATCACCTCACACAAAAATTAACTCCAAATAGATGAAGGACCTGAATATGAGATCTGAAACAATAAAATGCATAGAAGAAAATATAGGAACTAAACTCAAGGATATTGGAATTAAGGAGAATTTTATGAATGTGACCTCAAGAGCAAGGGAAGTAAAAGCAAAAATAAATGAATGGGACTACAACAAACTAAAAAGCTTCTGCTAAGAAAAAGAAACTGTCAACAGGGTAAAAAGACAACCATCTGAATGGGAAAATATATTTGCAAGCAACACCTCCAATAAGGACCTAATATCCAAAATATACAAAGAACTCATAGGACTCAATAACAACAAAAACAAAAACATATGATCCAATCAAAAAATGGGCAGACGACCTGAACAGACACTTTCCCCTAGAAGACATACAAATGGCCAACTAATATATAAAAAGATGCTCAACATCACCTGCTATTAGGTAAATGCAAATCAAAACCACAATGAGATTTCATCTCATACATGTTAGAATACATATAATCAACAGGACAAGTAGTAGCAAATGTTGGAGAAGATGCAGAGAAAATGGAACCCTCATAGATTGTTGGTGGGACTGCAAATTGATACAACCATTATGGAAAACAGTATGGAGGTTCCTCAAAAAACTAAGACTTGATCTACTATATGATCCAGAAATCCATCTACTGGGTATTTGCCCCAAAGGCTTGAAAACCCATATCTGAAAAGATATTTGCACATCGATGTTCATAGCAGCATTATTCACAGTGGCCAAGACATGGAAGCAATTGAAGTGTCCTACGATAGATGATTGGCTAAGAAAGCTGTGGTACAAATATACAATGGAATATTACTCAGCTTTAAGAAGAGATGAAATACTGTCATTTCAATCAACCTGGATGGGCCTCGAGATAATCATGCTAATTGAAAATAGCCAGACAGAAAAAGTTGAAAATCACGTGATATCACATATATGTGAGATATAAACCTAAAAGCAACAAATGAGCAGGACAAAAAGAGACTCATGGACATGGAATATAGACTAGTGGAAAAGCTCCAATTGTAAGGGTGTCTCCCAAGTTGTACTAGGAAAAGGAGAGTGACCTTTTCTCTAGAAGTTCATCAGTGAAGAAG
>NW_006437047.1:0-506 GCF_000325575.1 Pteropus alecto
TAGAGTAATCTTGGTTGTAGGTCCTTGCTTTTCATCACTTTGAATATTTTGTGCCAATCCCTTCTGGCCTGCAAAGTTTCTGTGGAGAAATCAACTGACCGCCTTATGGGAGCTCCCTTGTAAGTACCTAATTGCTTTTCTTTTACTGCTTTTAAGATTCTCTCTCTGTCTTTAACCTTTGACATTTTAATTATGATGTGTCAGTGTGAGCCTCATTGGGTTCATCTTGTTTGGAACTCTGCACTTTCTGGGCTTATATGTCTATTTCTTTAGCCAGGTTAGGAAAATTTTTCAGCATTATTTCTTGAAATGGGTTTTCAATTCCTTGCTCTCTCTCGTCTCCTTCTGGTATCCCTAAGATACGAATGTTGTTACACTTGCTGCAGTCCCAGAGTCCCCTTAAACTATCATTTTTTTTATTATTATTTCTCATTGCTGTTCTGATGGGGTGTTTTCTACTACCTTATCTTTTAAATTGCTGATTTGATCCTCTGCTTCATGTACTC
>NW_006437048.1:0-455 GCF_000325575.1 Pteropus alecto
TGATCTATAGTTTCAAAGCATTATGATCAGAGAATGTGGTGTGATTTCAACTCTGTTATATTTGTTGAAGCTATCTCTGTGTCCCAGTATGTGGTCAATTTTTGAGAATGTTCCATGTGCACTAGAGAAGATTGTATAAGCAGCTGTTTTTGGATGGAAGACTCTGTAAATGTCAATTATGTTCAGTTAGTCTAATGTGTCATTTAAGGATGTTATTTCCTTATTTTTTTTTTCTGTTTGGATGATCTGTCTCTATTCGACAGTGGGGCATTTAGGTCCCCTATTACGATAGTGTTTTGGTCTGTTTCGCCCTTTAGTTCTGTTAGTAATTGCTTTACATATTTCTGGGTTCCCTGATTGGGAGCATAGATATTAATAATTGTTATGTGTTCTTGGCGCATGATTCCCATTATTATTATAAATTGTCCCTCAGTATCTTTCTTTACCTTTTTATT
>NW_006437049.1:0-698 GCF_000325575.1 Pteropus alecto
GGATAGTTATATATATACAGTCATCCATTTTCTTCACACCTGCCTTATCTCCACTCCCCTTTGGATGTTTGAATTCACTTTTTAGTCATTGTTGTCTCAATTTGTCCCTATGTATGCTGAATGTTCGTTACTATCTTGCTATAGCAATTCTCTTCTTATTTGTGCTTATAGTGCCCTGTTTTTAGTAAGGGTTGAACTCTTCTGCTTCTATTTGCCTGATAGTCACTTTACTCCTAATTATGTTTGTTTGTTTGTTTGTTGTCATTTTTTTTTAGGTGATCTGACCCCTTTCAGTATTTACTGTAGTGCAGGCCTTCTAGTGGAGAATTCCTTCAAGTTCTGTATGTCTGGAAAAGTTTTAATTTCTCTTTCATATCTAAAGGAGAGCTTAGCTGGTACACTATTCTAGTCTGGTAGTTTCTTTCACTTAATATTTTAAATATATGATCCTACTCCTTTCTTGTTTGTAAGGTCTGTGCTGAGAATTCTGAGGGAATCTAATGAGTTTTCCGTTTTAAGTTACCATTTTCTTCTCCCTGGCTGCACTGAGAATTCTGTTTTCTCATTGATTTTTGATAATTTTAATACAATGTGTCTTGGTGAAGACCATTTGGGGTTGAGATAATTGGGTGTTATGTTGACTTCTTGCATTCCAAGCTCCGCTCATTCCTTAGATTTGGGAAATTCTCGTCCAGTAT
>NW_006437050.1:0-560 GCF_000325575.1 Pteropus alecto
TTGCACTCGCTAAGACCTCCAATGTTATATTGAATGACACTGGCAATATTGGACAGCCTTGCCTTGTTCCTGATCTTAGAGGGAAGATTTTTAATTTTTCACGATTAAGTCTAGTATTGGCTGAGGGTTTGTCATATATGGCCTTTATTATGTTAAGGAACTTTCCTTCTATACTGATTTTGTTAAGTGTTTTGATCATAAATGGATGCTCTATCTTGTCAAAGGATTTTTTTGCATCTATTGATATGACCATATGTTTCTTATTTTTTAATTTGTTTATGTGGTGTAGTTGATTTGCATATGTTGAACCATTCCTGTGCCTCTGGGATGAAGCCCACTTGATTGTGGTGTATAATCTTTTTAATATGTTGCTGTATTCGGTTCGCTAGTATCTTATTTAGAATTTTTGAACCTGTGTTCTTAAGAGATATTGGTCTGTATTTTTCTTTTTTATGTGTTATCTTTACCAGGCTTTTGTATCAGAGTAATATTGGACTCATAAAATGAGTTGGAAAGTCTTGCCTTCTCTTTGATTTTTTTTGGAAGAGTTTGAGGAGAAT
>NW_006437051.1:0-331 GCF_000325575.1 Pteropus alecto
AATTCTACCAAACATTCAAAAATGATTTAATACCTCTTCTTCTCAAACTCTTACAAAAAAAAGTTGAAGAAGAGGCAATATTTCCTAACTAATTTTATGAGGCCAACATTACCCTGATATCAAAACCTGGTAAGGATAACAAAAAAAGAAAACTAGAGACCACCATCTCTAATAAATACAGATGCAAAAAATCCTAAACAAAATACTAGCAAATTGATTACAATAATACATTTTAAAAATTATACAGTACGATCAAGTGGGGTTCATTGCAGGGATGCAAAGATGGTTCGACATATGCAAATTGATCAACATGATACACCACATAAACAAA
>NW_006437052.1:0-1401 GCF_000325575.1 Pteropus alecto
TGGCTAGAGATAAGATGCCAAGACTATAAAAATAACTTAAAGAGCATATGAGACATTATTAAGGGTCCATATCCTACATATCTGTCTGATCAGCATATCTGAAGAAAATCAAATGTTGAACAGCTGTTTGAAGATAATGATGGAAAACTTCCCTAATCTGGTGAAGGAAATGGACATAAAACCCCAGGAAGCTCAGAGAATTCCCAAACTCTGGGATCCAAAGAGGCCCACAGCAAGACACAGTTTAATTAAAATACCAAAGGTTAAATACAAAAAAGAATATTAAAAGCAGCAAGAGGAAAACAGATAGTAACCTACAAGGGAACATGCATGAGACTCGCAGCTGGTTTCTGAAAAGAAGCTATCCAAGACAGAGGGGCTGGGCACAAAATATGGGACTTCATGAAGACAAGGATCTACGACCAAAAATAATTTATCCAGCAAAGCTATCATTTAGAGTTGAAGGACAGATAAAGAGCTTCCTGGACAAAAATAAGCTAATAGAGTTTATCACCAAAAAGCCAGTATTACAGGAAATGTTGGAGGGATTTCTTTAAGAAAAAAAATCTTGTATCAAAAAGAGGAAAAAAGAATGGTAACAACTACATTCCGGTCCATATGTACTTTAAATGGAAAAGAATTGAGTGCTCCAACCAAAAAATAGAGTGGCTGAAACAAGACTCCTACATATGAAAAGGAAGGGGATTTGAAAAGATATTGCTTTGAGGGACCTAGAAAGTGTTTAAGTCAGACAGAGAGAGATGAACACTATATGACTTCACTTATATGAGGAATCTAAGGAATGAAAAGGACAAACTAATCAAAAACAGAATCACAAACATAGTGGACAATTTGATGTCAGACAAAGGGTAAGGGTTTTGGGGTCTGGGAAAATGGGGTGAAGGGCTACAGAAGTACAAATTATTAGCTGATGGATGCTCACGGGGATGCGGAACACGGCATAGGGAAAGCAGACATCAGTAAGGTAATGGCTATGTGTAGAGCCAGAGGGAAGGTAGAGCAATCAGGGGGATCATTTCATAAACTACATAAATGTCCAATCAAGATACTGCATACTTGAAACTAATAAAAATAATACTTAAACGCATAGTCTCTTTGAGCCAAACTAACAACAATTGCTGGGAAATGAGGTCTCGAAAGTTCTCCAGAGGAATGACGGTTTTGCAGTTCCTTTTCTACACTTGCAGTTCAGGAGGAAACGTAAGGAAGATTTCAGGAAGGTGGAAGAAAACAGGGTGGGTGAATTCTCTATGATTCGATGACAGGATAGTTAACAAGATTCTATGCTCTCCTGGAGGTGGTTATGCCTCTGAGGTGCTTGAAACCATGAAGATACTTCTGGCGATTCAATGATGTGTTAACCTAAGTGAAGAAGAAAAA
>NW_006437053.1:0-456 GCF_000325575.1 Pteropus alecto
ATTAGTGTGGATTTGTGAAGTAGCTGACCAGTGGCACAGTCCTGAGTGGGATTCAGCTGCAGGCCAAATTTAGCCCCAGCCTCTGCTCCTCCGGGGCCACCTGTTAAGATTCATCAAGCAGTCCACAGGCGCTGTGCTTATAGTTGCCTCAAAAGGCCACACCAGAAACCGAGGCCATGGACATGATTCCATAGTGTAGCAATTAGCACATCTGCTTTACACGCAGAAAGTCCTGGGTTCGTGCCCCAGTGGAGCCACAGTCCATGGTCTACGACCATGCCACCCTGAAAGAGCCCGATGTCTGATCTCAGAAGCTAAGCAGAGTTGGGCCTGGTTAGTACTTGGATGGGAGACCACCTAGGAAGACCAGGTGCTGTAGGCATAAATAATAATAAACAATTTTTTAAAAAAAAGTTAAAATAAACCGAGGCCAGCTGCCTCCAGTGTGAGTCTGGG
>NW_006437054.1:0-379 GCF_000325575.1 Pteropus alecto
TCTGGCTCTCCACCTAGCCAAAACATTAATGCTAATTACATTTCCTATGCTGTGCTCCTCACCTCCATGACCATTTGGCAATAGACAATTGGATAAAGAAGTTATGGTTCATATATACAATGGAATATTACTCAGCCATTAAAAAATGAAATCCTACCATTCACAACAACATGGATGTACCTAGAGGTTATTATACTGAGTGAAATAAGTCAGTCAGAGAAAGATAAGTACCATATATCACTGATATAAGGAGTTTCAAGGGGAAAAAAACTAATGAAAACAAACTCACAAATATAAAGGACAATCTGGTGACTGCCAGAGGGATGGGGAGTTGAGTGGCTAGGAGAAGGGGGTGAAGGGTTAAAAAAGTACAAATTAG
>NW_006437055.1:0-468 GCF_000325575.1 Pteropus alecto
AATTGCTCCCTCCCTTCCCTGACCCTCCACCTAGCAAACATATTAATGTTTACTGCATTCCCTATGCCCTTCTCCCGATCCCCATCCATCAGCTACTAATTTGTACTTCTTTAATACTTCACCCCATTCTCCCAGCCCCCTAAACCCTTCTCTCTCTGTCTGTCACCAAATTGTCCACTATATTTATGAGTCTGTTTTTGATTAGTTTGTTCTTTTTATTCCTTAGTTTCCGCGTATAAGCGAAATCATGTAGTGTGTATCTTTCTCTGTCTGACTTAAATACCTTCTAGGTCCATCGAAACAATATTTTTTTCCATCCCCTTCCTTTTCATATGTAGGGGTCTTGTTTTCTTATCCTTTCAGCCACTCTTTTGATTGGAGCACTTAATTCTTTTCCATTTAAGGTATTTATTGATAGGAACATAGTTACAACTACATTCTTTATTCCTGTTTTTGATACATGTTTTT
>NW_006437056.1:0-1301 GCF_000325575.1 Pteropus alecto
CCTAAATCTAACCCTAACCCTAAACCTAACCTTAACGTATCCCTAACCCGAACCTGAACCCGAACCCGAACCATAATCCTAACTCTAAACGTAACCCTAACCCTAACACTAACAGTAAACCCTAACCTACACTAACCTGATCTTTAGTAGCCCTAACCCTAACTCTAACCCTGGCCTGTAACCCGAACCCAAAACCTAACCCTAACCTTAAATTTTACGCTAACAATAAACCTAACATTAACCTGTGACTCCAAACGGAACCCACACTAATTTAACTATAAAAAAAGTCGAAACCTAACCCTAACCCTAAATCTAACCAAAAACTTAAACGTAATCCTAAAATTAACATTAATTCAGATTGTAATCCTAAATCTAAAGCTAATCCTAACCCTATTTCTAACCCTAAATCTAAACCTAATGGTAAACTAAAACCTAACCCTACTTCTAACCCTAATTTTAAATCTAAACGAAACATTAAATCAAACCCTAACATTGACCCTAACCCTGATCCTAACCTTAAATCTGAAGATAATCCTAACTCTAACTCTAGCCATAACCCTCACCATAATCATAACCCTAACCCTAACACTAACCCCAATGCTAATCCTAAACTAAACTCTTATCTTAACCCTAAACCTAACTGTAACCCTAACAGTAAAGCTAACCATACACTAATCCTATTCCTAACCCTTAACCTAACCCTAAACCTAACACTTTAACATTAACCTTAAATCATAACACTCATCCTAACCCTTACCCTAACCTAACAATAACCCTAACCCTCACCCTAACCCTAACCTTAAACCTTACTCTAACCTTAAAGTAAACCTGACTAACCCTGACCCTGACACTAAACCCTAATCCTAACTTGAGCCTAACCGTATTACTAACCCTAACACTACTCCCAACTCTTAACTCTTACCCTAACACTACTCCCAACTCTTAACTCTTACCCTAACACTATCCCTAACCTTCACACTAACCTAACCATAACCCCAACCATAACCGTAAACTAATCTTTACCCTATTCCTAACCCTAACACTAACTCTAACTGTAACATCATATCCTAACATTAAACATAACTGTAAACCTAACCCAAACCATAACGCTAAAACTAACGCTACACCTAACTCTAACTCTAACCCTAATACTAATTTTTCCACTAAAAAGAACTCTAACATTAACTCTTCATCCTAATTCAAACTCTAACCCTAATTTAACACTAAAACTAACTCTAACCTTAATCCTAACCCTAAATCTTACCAAAACCTGAAACGTAACCCAAACACTATCCCTAACC
>NW_006437057.1:0-587 GCF_000325575.1 Pteropus alecto
CATTTATTTCTGCTCTGATTTTGATGATTTCTTTCTGCTCTGATTTTGATGATTTCTTTCATGCCGCTGACTTTAGGTTTCATTTGTTCTACCTTTTCTAGTTTTTTAAGATGAAGCGTTAGGTTGTTTATTTGGGCTCGTTTTTGTTTTTGGTGATAGGCTTGTAATGATATGAACTTTCCTCTCATGACTGCTTTCGCCGTGTCCCAAAAGTTTTGATATGTTGTACTATCATTATCATTCGTTTCTATGTATCTCTTGATCTCTCTTTTTATTTCTTCCCTGACCCAGTTATTCCTCAGTAGCATGTTGTTTAATCTTCATGTATTTGTGGTTCTTCCTGATTCCTTTTTGCAGTTGATCTCTAGTTTCAAAGCATTATGATCAGAGAATATGGTTGGTATGATTACAACTCTCTTATATTTGTTGAGGCTGTCTCTGTGTCCCAGTATGTGGTCGATTCTTGAGAATGTTCCATGTGCACTAGAGAAGAAAGTATAAGCAGCTGTTTTGGGATGGAAGGCTAGTATGTCAATTATGTCCAGTTGGTCCAAAGTGTCATTTAAGGATGTTATTTCTTTATTGAT
>NW_006437058.1:0-1726 GCF_000325575.1 Pteropus alecto
TTCCTGGCTCTGGAACCCTGGGCTGGGGCACCCAGTGTGGAGCTGGGACCTCTTGCTCCCCGGGGCGGGAGGGCTGTGGGGCTCTGCAGCCAAGATAGCCCTCCCGATTCTCGACGTGGAGCTGGGGCCTCTTGCTCCCCGGGGTGGGAGGGGTGTGGGGCTCTGCCAAGATAGCCCTCCTGATTCTCGACCACCACACACAGTTGTGGGACTGGCCTATTTCGTGTTTCCACCCCTTTTATCTGTATGATTTCTGCTCAGCCAGTCCTCAGGTGACTCCCATTGATGGTTGTTCTGTAGTTCTGTTGTAATTTTAATGTGGTCATGGGAGTTGGTGAGCACAGCGTCTACCTTCTATATCATCTTAAACAGAATGATCCAATATCAAGTATTCTTAAATCACTATTCAAATATAAGCAAATATTGTTATTTGGCTTCTGTAAGAGACACCAATTGTGCTATCTGCTTAAATGTCCCTTCTTTTCCAAGATGTGCTCCTATAGCCAAATCCACATGGTAACATAGGCGCACCCCCTGCGCAAGCACACTTTTAGCCATTTGGGTTGTTTGAGCCAGATGCAGGCCCCCTGGCCTAAGCTGGTCCACATAGGCACTCTGGGTTTAGAATGGAAATGAACGTAACTCAGTCTCAGCCATCCTGGACTCTTGAATAGAGGAGATACAAACACTGGAGGCATGATTTTCTGAAAAGGTGGACCGAAAATTAAAGAATGAAAAACTGCTACATTTGAATAGAAGAATGGAGGAGAGTTCAGAGAAGAGGGAAAATAAGAGGCAGAGGTCTTGGTTGAAGTTGGTCCCTGCCTGTCAGAAGAGACATCTCAGCAAGGATGATCTTTTTGCTAAAGACAGCATGGATAAACCTCAATCACCTACAGCTCAAAGATTCAAAATTAAGTATTTCTAAACTAATTTAATTCAGGCTAATGTAGAACAGAAGTCCTTTCTTAGCTCATGGAACAGCTGTGTCACTCATTCATTCAGTCACTCAGTCAATCAATGAATATTATTGAATGCCAAATATTTATAAGGTTCATAAGAAGAAAAAATCGTTGACTTCACCCTCTATAATATAAACCAACCACTGACCAGCCAGCCCTCAAAGCTCCTGAAATTACCCAGCTGTTCAAGGGAGCATTTTGTTGATGCCCGAATTTGCTGTCACTTGTAGTTATCCCTGAGAAGTTCTGGAGCCTAAGAGTCTGTAATATTTATCTGCCCATCATCTTACTCCTCAACCCCACTGCTACCACACACACACATGCATGCATGCATGCACTTCTGTGGGGCTGCCCCACCCATTCCATGCTCCTCCAGTGGGGCTGTTAATCACAGGACTCCTCCCCTGACCACAAGGTAGATATAGGACCTAAGCTGAGCAATCAGAATTTCATTCTGGTGAACCTGAATTTTGAGCTGAGACAAATACAGAGGGACATCTCACAGCAGCACAACAGAGAAAAGGCCCCCAGGTGGCCTGATGAATCAGGGCAGCCCGCTCTCTGGACTCAGTTGTTTAGTTGTTCTTTTAAAGCTGTCGCTGTTCCAGTATCCATCACTCGAAAAATAAATACATTTTGAAGTAAACTAGCCAATCAGTTATTTGTAACCAAAGAGTCTGGACACATCACCTTTTAAGATAAAACCTTTCTTTTTGTTTAGGGCCATAGTACCCTGAACAAGCCCGATCCCATCTGATCTCAGA
>NW_006437059.1:0-443 GCF_000325575.1 Pteropus alecto
GTATATTGCATTGTGCGTTCACCACTCAAAGTCAAATCTTCCGTTACTGTGTATTTGACCTTTTTTTTACCTTTTTCTGCCTCGCCCTCTCCACGTTCCTTCTGCTAACCACTAAATGTTCTCCGTGTCTTTGAGTTTTTGTTTGTTGTTTGTCTCGTTTGTTCATTTGTTGCTTTTTATATCCCACGTATGAGTGAAATCATGTGGTTCTGACTTATTTTACTTAGCATAATAATCTCAAAGTCCATCTATGTTGTCACAAATGGCAACACTTCAAATCATAGCACCTGGGATAAGATATTCAGAGTAAAAGCTGTACCAGAAGAGGCTGGGATGCTGTGGGCCTTCATGGTAGGCCTCTAGCACTCATGCCGGTTTTCCAGGTGGGGTCAAATAAGCACGGTCGAATGGACAGTGTCCCCCAAAGGTGTCCCAGTCCTAAT
>NW_006437060.1:0-356 GCF_000325575.1 Pteropus alecto
CCAGCCCATCTTTGCTTTTGAATGGGAAGACCCAGGCAGACTTTACTCAGGACAGTTGACTTGGACTGGACTGCTAGTGGCTTTTGCTAGTGGCTGAAACAGAATTAGAGTGTAAACAGGCTACTGAGGACCTACTCCAGGAGTTAGACAAGAATGGGTACCGGGTGTCTAAGAAGGCTCAACTTTGCACTCCCCAAGTGACATACCTAGGGTACAATCTACAGAAAGGAAAAAGGGCCCTGTCCTCTAGTCGGATTGAGGCTATTCTGAGGATACCCCAGCAGCGCACCAAGCGACAGGTTCGAGAGTTCCTGGGAGCGGTAGGTTACTGCAGGCTTTGGATTCTGGGTTTCACA
>NW_006437061.1:0-345 GCF_000325575.1 Pteropus alecto
AAAAACTTTTCTTTCCATCGAGAGTGTGTCAAGAACGTGATCTACTAACCAGCCTCTGCTATGGCTCAGAAGCTTCCACTAAGCAAATGGCATGCCTTTTTAGAGGAGACGAGTGCTTGTCACATAGTCCTGTTTCTCTAGAGATGCTGTCAGACTCTGTTGAATTTATAGAACGTCCAAGCGCTCCTGGCCCTTGTCGAATCCTGTAACATGCGAAGAAGGAACAAGGGAAGTTCTGCTGGAGCTTAATGTCCCGATGGCTGTAGCCGAGTTAGCCTCTCTATCTTCTTTTGAACCACCCACTGATATTATCTTGGAAAAAAGAGGAAAAAATCACAGGAACCA
>NW_006437061.1:386-612 GCF_000325575.1 Pteropus alecto
GGACAGGCTATTCTAAGTGGATTGATTCTGCGGTGAGGACAATGGGAGGTGGAGGTGGAGATGATCATGACGAAACTTCTTTGAATGTAAGAAACATGAAAAGGTATCTGTGATCACATCCTAGAGCCCGAGGTGGATCTCATTGTGTTCTACGTCCCTGCTCACAAGGCATCCACACCTCGAGGTGATCTGGAAGCAGATGCCCGGGCAGATATACATACTTTAG
>NW_006437062.1:0-2327 GCF_000325575.1 Pteropus alecto
CTCTGTGGATACTGCAACTATTTGCTCAAGGTCCTTGGAAATTTCCAGGGCCACCTCTGGATCCCTATGTATGTCATTATGTAATGACGAACTTAAATAGGTAACGGCTGTGACAAGGCCATGTCGCTTTCGTTGAAGTTTCACGTTTGGATGCTGGGACGCAGGCTGTTTCACCATGTGCTTTAAAAAGTGTTATTTCTGTTCAGGGCACATATACCACAGCCAGGGCCTGATGTTCTCCCATGAGGATTGCAGTGTATTCATTATCTGCTGATAAATATAACAATTAACCCATCAAATACCAGTAAGGGCTGTGGGGGGAGAAAAAAAAAAAGACTATTGATGCAAGGAAGAGAATCAAATACATAAAACAGACACCAAGCTAAAATTACAATGAACAGGTTGAAGAAATTGAACAACTACAGAAAATCCAGGACATGCAAGATAGGAAGCAAAATGTTCCTGTCACATGCACCCACTGAGCATGCAAAGGAAAACAGTTGGGAAATAAAATCATACAAATATTACAACAGGATGTGGTCATGGACGTTGTTTTGGAAAATCTTACTGTCTGTAACCGTTTCTACAAGTGCTCTGGAAAATCTTCTTTAGAGACTTAGAATGTGTAAATTACTGATTGATTTTTTACATAAGGTGACTCAAATAAAAAGGTGATGAAGAACACATCCTCTATATTGCTATCAGCAAGTATCGTATATTATGCTAGAGTACCACTCTATGTCAACATTCCGTCTGGATGTACAGACGGAAACCATGAGATCAAGAGAAGACTGACAGGAAAACAGCAGTGTCAGGGAATATGCCATGCGAATTCCCCTTAGCCAAAGATCTTCAAATTCCAGCCTAAGAGCGCAAGGGTCCAAATCCCATCAGCCTTGAGGGACATCGAAGCTCGTCACCTTGAGGAAACGAACCCAGCCACATCCTCTAAACTGGAGGGACCTAAATCTCATCGTCCCGACAAACCTCAGCAATGTTTAGACCCCAGCAAACACTGTAAAAACAATTGCCCTCAGCCCGAGGCAACCTCAAACCCCTCATCTTGGGAACACTACTTATAGCACCTATTGGAAGACCAAACTCACAGAGTCAGATATCTGAAATGTCCTCATCCAGGAACTCTTAGTCCTGTCTGCTTCAAAGGCCCCAACTTCACACAGTGTCCGGGAACCTAGAGCGTCTTAATGAGAATCCTCACAATTCATCAGCCTGGAAGATCCCAACTCTCTCACCCTGAGCGTACCAATGGCTTCCTCATATCTTGTCCCAAGAGACTACAAATACCGCTAGCACGATGGACCTCAAATCATATTTGCTTTATGGCCAGATTTCCCAGCAACCTCAAGTAGGGTTGCTACAACCCCCTATGAGACATACGCATTTTCGATCTCTGCAAGGGCATGCTGATGGTCAGTCCCATCAAATTACCAGAAGCAGGTGCCTCCAAGTTTCCTTCGTGCTCCTGTGGCCTCTAACCTCTGGGCTTCCCCGAACTACTCACCGCTATGTCCGTCCTCCTGCCTTTGCCCCCTTTCCTGAAATGGGCCCAGCTTCAGGAGAGCAATCGGTACTTTCTCCCACGTGCACAGATCCTCTTAGAGTCTCCGCATCTCCCTTCTCTGGTCGCCTTACCAGATGGAGAAGACAGATCTGGCTCTGGGTAGTGGTCTGTAGTGTCAGCCCTTCTCAGCACCTTCTCCACAACAGGCCTTAGGGCTGGGAGACTCAGTGGGACTTTGTGGTCCTGGCAGCATGAGACAAGGAGGTTAGGGTGTAAACTCAAAGTGAGTTGAGGGAGGCAAAGCCAGCCTCTAAGCAGGATCTGATGGTGCAAGGGGCCTGGAGACAAGGAGCTGGTAGCCAGAGGACCACAGACTCCTAGCCTGCACTGGCAGGTGACCCTCTCTCTATATGTACACAGAATAGGGTGTTATGTCCTGTCAGGTGCATTGGGGATGGGTGGGGGGGCTGGGAGGGAGGGAGCCAGGATAAGAGCAACAACACCAGCTCTGTGTCAGGGGAGAGACAGGAAAGTGTTCAGTGCTTGCTCAGGTATCAAGACAGGGTTGTGAGGGAGAGAAATCCTTCAACCTTGTTTTACATAAATCACCCAGAGATCTCAGTCCATACCGTGCACGCAGCTCGAAGACCCAGCTCGAAGTTCTGACATGTATTCTGATGTTATTGATGGAATCTATCATTTTCTCTGGACCAACAATGCTTTCCAAGACATTAACATACACTTCTTCAAGAAGAATAGAAAGACATGGCAGACTGGGAGAAAATCTATTCCAGGAATGTGAAAA
>NW_006437063.1:0-453 GCF_000325575.1 Pteropus alecto
TAGCCCCATTCATTTATTTTTGCTTTTACTTCCCTAGCCCTTGAGGTCAAATTCATAAAATTCCCTTTAAGTCCAAGGTCCATAAGTTCAGTACCTATATTTTCTCCTGTGCAATTTATTGTTTCAGGTCTTATATTCAGGTCTTTGATCCACTTTGAGTTAATTTTGGTGTATGGTAACGGTAGTCTAGGTTCATTTGCATGTGGCTTTCCAATTTTCCCGGCCTCATTTATTGAAGGGGCTTTCTTTTCTCCATTCTGTTTTTGGCTCCTTCGCTGAAAATAATTTGCTCATATATGTGGGGGTTTAATTCTGGACTCTCAGTTCTGTTGTATCGGTCTGTGTCTGTTTTTTTTTTTTGTTTTTGTTTTTTTGCCAATAACATGCTGTTCTAATTATTGACGCTATGTAGAATAAACTGATGTCAGGCAGAGCGATGCCTCCAGCCTTGTT
>NW_006437064.1:0-271 GCF_000325575.1 Pteropus alecto
TATTTGTGGATAACATGATTCTCTATATAGAAAACACTGAAGACTCCACAAGAATACTGCTAGAAACAATAAGCAAATACAGTAAAGTTTCTGGATACAAAATCAACGTTCAAAAATCCCTAACGTTCCTGTACTCTAATAATGAAGTGTCAGAAAAGAAGTGGAAAAAATAACTCCTTTTGCAATTGCACCAAAAAAGACTAAAATACCTAGGAATAAATTTATCGAAACATGTCAGAACCTATATAATGAAAACTATAAGACTCTATTA
>NW_006437065.1:0-515 GCF_000325575.1 Pteropus alecto
TTGTTCTGCTCATCTAGTTGTTTTTTCAATTCCTGGTATTGTTGATGAATTATTTTGGACCTCATTGATTTTTTTTTCAGGGTGCCATCCTGAATTCTCTGTCATTGAAGTTGCATACTTCTATGTCTTTAAGCTTATTTTCAGATTTTTCTCTTTCTTTCTGAGCTACCTTATCACCTTAGTTGTTCATGGTGTTTAATGGACTATTTCTCCATCTGGACATTATTGGAAATGTATTCTGCTTTGGTAGCTCTTATGAGCAGATCTTACTCTCAGATGTGCTGTTGTGCAGTTTGGGTGTTTTTTGCTGAGTTTTAGATGTTCAAGTTATTGTTGTTTAGAAGGGAGAGATCTGGGGACATCTCTCACTCCGCCATGTCTGGCCACCTAAATAACTTTTCCTGATGTATTCAAGTGCAATAAATTTTGCTTATACAACTTCCTTGCATATTGACTTTTACAAGTCCTCAACACGTATATTTTTTTACCTTATTCTTTTTAAATTTTAATTTAAT
>NW_006437066.1:0-1189 GCF_000325575.1 Pteropus alecto
TATAAAATACCTGGGAATCAAATTAACCAAGGAAGGTAAAAGTCCTGTTTTCAGAAAATTATAAGTCATTGAAACAAGAAATTGAAGAAAATACAAACAAATAAAAGCATATACCTTACTCGTAGGTAGGAAGAATCAAATGTTTGGAGAAATACAGTGCAGCGAGAAACATCCCCAGATCTCACCTCTTGAAACAACAATAAACTGAACATCTAAAACACAACAAAAACACCAAAACTGCACACGGCACGTCTGAGCATGGCATTTGTGCATAAGAGCTACCACAAGTCAGACCCCCTGGTGTTGGGTGGTGCACTGGGACAAACAAAGAACCTGGCTCTCAGAGCCAGAGCTCCCTGTAGGAGGAGAGAGAGGGAAAAATGTGCTGCGAGTTCACTAAACCACCCTGCCTGGGAGAGCTGTGAGCTCAAAGTGGCCGGAGGCAGAGCCCAGTCATCAGGGCAGAAAGTAGAGAAGTAGGGACAGCAGAGAAACAACAGTTGATTTTTCCCAGCCGAGGTTGCAAAACCGAGGCTGAGCAGCAGCCCCTACCCCTCAACCCAGAGGGCCCATCCCCCATATCTTCTGAGACCGAGCCCTGCAGAACCCTAGGAGAATCTGAACAAATGCTACTGAAACTGTCGCTAACACTGAAAGGGACTGATACTGAGGGTTGACAGCATGACTAAACATTTATAAGGAAAAAAAGGTATTATTAAGACTTTATATAAAGCAGGAATTCAAGCGGCTTAGATTCTACCTACTGGAAAACAAAATAAAATGCCTTCTTTCCAACAGGCTAAAGAGAGAGATCTTTATATAATAAATCTTTCTGGAAAAAAAAAAAAAGCAGGATACACTTTCATTAATGCCCAGGCTCAAAATAGACCATTAAACACCATGAACAACCAAGGCAAAGGGCATCTCAGAAAGAAAGAGAAAAATCTCCAGAAACTAAGCTTACAGACATAGAAATATGTGAATTAAATGACAGAGAATTCAGGATGGTACATCTAAAAAAACTCAATGAGATCGAAAACAACTCAAATCAACAATTTCAGGAATTAAAAAAAAACAACTAGATGAGCAGAATAAGGAGATTGACACTCTCAAAAAGAACCACATAGAACTTCTGAAGATGAAGAACACACTTCAAGAAATAAAAAATGAAATAGCAAGCTTGGGAAAT
>NW_006437067.1:0-1005 GCF_000325575.1 Pteropus alecto
CGATTCACGTCCGGAAAAGTCAAGAATCGACTGAGTTATTCACAAGCATTTAATATCCAGCGAAATGATTGGATATTCATTTTTTACAAAAGCGTTCAATTCAGATGGATAACTCTCACCAAGAACTGGCATGAGTACGTGTATAATGCGTGGTCTCATATGCTTGAAGGTTTCTGGCCTAATAGATTCTTATAAATATTACGAAATGTAAGTGACGCTTATTTAGAAACCATTTATTGAGAACGTAGTTCACTAGGCAAGGTGCTCTAACCCTTGTTCTAAGGCCTTTTGTGAAAATTGGCATGGGGACGGAGTGAATTTACCTCGGGGAGGTTATGGAAATCTGTGAAGCTAGTGGACATTTGAGCTGGGGTTTTAAGACTAAGTAGAAAAAGCTTTTCCAGGTAGAAATGGGGGCAAAGCGTGATAGAATCAGAAAAGAAAATATACAAGAATAGCAGGGAGCCATAAATGCATATCCTGTTCATTCAGGGTTGGACCGTGTCCCCCCCACCCCGAATATGTCGAAATCCTAACTCCGAGTATCTGTGAATAGGGCTTCATTTGGTAATAGGATCTTTGCAGATGTAATTAGGTGTAAGGTGTGGCGGGGTCTCACTGGATTAGAGATGGCACTCGAACCAAGATGACTGGTGTCCCTATAAGAAGACAAACACACACACACACTCACACGCACACTCACACACACTCACACTCAATCACACTCACACATGCACGCACACACACACACACACTCACAGCACACCATGGGAAGAAACACACACTCACACTCACACACACTCACACACACACACGCACACACACTCACATACACACACTCACGCATACACACACACACACTCACGGTGCACCGCGGGAAGACACACACACACTCACACACACACACTCACACACCCACACTCACACACCCACACTCACACACACACTCACGGCGCACCACGGGAAGACTCACACACACACACTCACGGTGCACCGCGGGAAGAC
>NW_006437068.1:0-529 GCF_000325575.1 Pteropus alecto
ACATCCTGCACATCTAAATCTAAACTTTACCTGTAGTGCCCATGATTTCGCCACATATTGCGACACTACTATGAAACCTACCACGCTACTCCTAGCCTAAACCTAACTCAAATCTCAGTATATTTAACTGTGAAAACAAACATCAATGGTATACCAACATCCAACTTCGAGCCTTGAATTACATATTTTACTCTATACCCGAAGCACCCTAAGCTATGACGCTAATCGTAACCCTAAATCTGCTATGTCCTCTAACCCTGATGCTAACTCAAAATAGCTTAGCTATTTCTACACTCATATTCGCATGATCTGACTTCCAACAGTAATCATAACCCTAACTTCAATCCTCGATAACCCCACTACAAATGTGACTAAGATGCTCTATAAAAATAGAACCTTCGCCCTAACGCTAAAATCTGAGTTCTCACCGTAACTCCATAACACAAAACCCGAACACTTAACCTCTAACCCAATCCCCACCATAACCGTTATTCAAACCTAACCCTGACCCCTAACCACTAACATGCAA
>NW_006437069.1:0-310 GCF_000325575.1 Pteropus alecto
TTTTAGGTTTATTTTTAGTGTAAAATTTAGGGTTAAGGTTAGTTTTAGTGTTCAGGTTAGAATTAGGTTTAGGATTAACTTCAGTTTTAGTGTTAGGATCAGTATTAGAGTTAATGTTAGGGTTATAGTTAGGGTTAGGGTATGTTTTAGACTTAAAGTTACATTTAGGGTTAGGTTTAGTATAAGGAGTTAGGGTTAATTTTATTGTTTCTCTAAAATTTACGGTTAAGGTTAGGGATTAATTTTAGTATTAGGGTTAGCGTTAGGGTTAGAATAAGGGGTTATGGTAGGGTTAGGACTAGTGTTAGGA
>NW_006437070.1:0-309 GCF_000325575.1 Pteropus alecto
AGAATCATATGATCATATCAATAGATGAAGAAAAATCTTTGACAAGATTCAGCATCCATTGTGATCAAAACAGTTAAAGAAGTCGGTACGGAAGGAAAGTACCTTAACATAATAAAGGCCATATACAAAACCTTCAGCCAACATAATACTTAATGGTGAAAAACTAAAAACCTTCCCTCTAAGATCAGAAACAAGGCAAAGCTGTCCACTATCACCACTGTTATTCAATATAACATTGGAGATCCTAGTGAATGCAATCAAGCAAGAGGAAGATAAAAAGGCATCCAAATAGGAAACAAAGAAATCAAA
>NW_006437071.1:0-1344 GCF_000325575.1 Pteropus alecto
AAATCAGGAAGAACCACAAATACATGGAGATTGAATGACATTCCACTGAAGAATACCTGGGTCAGAGAAAAAATAAAGGAGAGATCAAGAGATATATAGAAATGAATGATAATGATAATGCAACATATCAAAACTTTTGAGACGCGGCAAAGGCAGTCATAAGAGGAAAGTTCATATCATTATGGGCCTATCTCCAAAAACAAGAATGAGCCCAAATAAACAACCTAACATTTCATCTTTAAAAACTAGAAAAGGAAGAACAAATGAGGCCTGAAGTCAGCAGAAGAAAGGAAATCGTCAAAATTAGAGCACAAATAAATGAAATTGAAAACAAAACAAAACGAAAAAACAATAGACAAAACAAATGCAACGAGGAGCTGGTTCTTTGAGAAAGTTAATAAAATTGACAAATCCCCGGCTAGGCTCACTAAAGAAAAAAGAGAAAGTACATAAATAAACAAAATCAGGGATGAGAGAGGGGAGATTATGACTGACATCACAGAAATACAAAGCAGCATGCAAGAATACTATGAAAAATATACAATAAAAAATTAATAACCTAGAAGAAATGGACCAGTACTTAGAAAAATACAATCTTCCTAGACTGAATCAGATCTGGAAAATCTAAACAGACCAATCAGCAGTATGGAAATTGAAACACCAGTCAGACAGCTATCAAAAAGTAAAAGTCCAGGACCAGATGGCTTCACCAGTGAATTCTACCAAACATTCACAGAAATTTAATACCTATTCTCCTCAAACTCTTCCAAAAAATCAAAGAGGACGCAACACTCTCCAACTCATTTTATGAGGCCAATACTATTCTGCTATCAAAACCTGGTAAAGATAACACAAAATAAGAAAAGTAAAGACTAATATCTCTCATGAAAACAAATGCAAAAATCCTAAATAAGATACTAGCAAACCGAATACAGCAACATATTAAAAAGATTATACGCCACGATCAATTAGGCTTCATCCTAGGGGCACAGGGATGGTTCAACATATGCAAATCAACTAATGTGATAGACCACACAGACATATTAAAAAATAAGAATCATATGATCATATCAATAGATGCGGAAAAAGCCTTCAACAAGATACAGCATTCATTTATGATCAAAACACTTAACAAAATCGGTATAGAAAGAAAGTACCTTAACATAAGAAAGGCCACATATGACAAACCCTCAGCCAACCAACATCATACTTTATGGTGAAAAACTAAAAACCTTACCTCTAATCTGAGGAAGAGGGCAGGGCTGTCCACTATCGCCACTGTTATTCAATATAGCATTGGAGGTCCTAGCAAGTGCAATCAGACAAGAGAAAGATATAAAAGGC
>NW_006437072.1:0-719 GCF_000325575.1 Pteropus alecto
ACACTCTTCGTGTCCTAACTGCACATAATTGGGTCTGTCCCAGAACGTGAAGTATCTTTAAGTGCTATTTCCGTTTTTTTTTATCATTCTGTTTTTAAAACTTCCTCTCAGCTCTCATTTTACTATAAGCAGTCAGGAGGAGCCAAGCCCCTTCCACTCTTGGCTTAGAAATCACTTTAGCCAAATATCCAATTCCATTGCTCACAAGGTCGTCCTTCCACAAAACCCTAAAACGGGAGCAGCGTTCAGCCATGATCTTGCAGCTTTACAACAAGGACGCCTTTTAGGGAATTCTGACAGCATCGCCCCTACTTCTCAGGATCCATTTCTGTCTTGCTCTGTTCCCACTGCTATAACAAACAACCTTACACTGGGTGTTTGATAAACTGCTCTTGATGCTGGATGTCCAAACTTTGGAGCACAGGACCCAGCTCACTCCGAAAGCTGCAGGAAAGCCTCCCTCGCCTCTTCCTGGCTGCTGGTGGATGGCCGGCAACCTCCGGCGTTCCTTGGCTTTCAGCCGTGTGAGCTCAGTGTCGGCCTCCATCCTCACACGGTGTTCTCCCTGCATCTCTCCATCTCCACACGGGCCTCTTCTTAAAAGGACACTGGTCATATGGCATTAGGAGGCCACCCTTCCCAAGGACCTCCTCATCTTCACTCATTACATCTGCAGTGACCCCATTTTCAAATATCTTCCTTAGTTCTTCAGTTAGAAC
>NW_006437073.1:0-484 GCF_000325575.1 Pteropus alecto
TAGTGACATCATAACTATTCTAACACAGTAGGACAACACATTACTCATGTGTTTGTGGAGATGCCGCACTGCCAGTTGTATAACACATACAGTTATGTACAGTACATAATACTTGCTAATGATAGTAAATAACTATGTTACTAGTTTATGTATTTACTATTATCATTATTTTAGAGTGCACTCTTTCTACTTACAAAAAAGTTTGCTATAGAACAACATGCTGTGTTAAGCCAGCAGCAACCTCATACATCTTGTGTTTACTGTGTCTCTTGATTGTATCATTATCTCTTGTTTTAATTAACCTCGTTTTGTTTTGTACAGTAACATGCTGTACAGGCTTGTAGCCTAGGAACAGTAGGCTGTAACATACAGCCTAGGTGTGCAGTAGGCTAGACCATCTAAGTCTGTGTAAATGCACTCTGTGATGTTTGCATGACAAAATCACAAAGTGATGCATTTGTCAGAACGCGTCCCAAACATATCC
>NW_006437074.1:0-1115 GCF_000325575.1 Pteropus alecto
TTGGGGTAAATACCTAATAGAGGGATTGCTGAATCTTATGGCAGATCATATCCTAGTTTTTTGAAGAACCTCCATACTGTTCTCTGTAGTGGCTGTATCAATTTGCAGTCCCACCAGCAGTGTATGAGGGTTCCTTTTTCTCATCATCATCTCCAACATTTGTTATTACTTGTCCAGTTGATAACAGCTATTCTGACAAGTGTGAGATGGTATTGCATTATGTTTTTGATTTGTATTTCTGTAATAGCTAGAAATGTTGAACATCTTTTCAGGGGTTTGCTGGCCATTTGTATGACCTCTAGGGAGAAGTGTCTATTCAGGTCCTCTGCGTATTTTTTGATTGGATCATTTGGGTTTTTTTTGTTATTGAGTTATATGAGTTCTTTGTATATTTTGGATATTAGGCCCTTATGGGAGGCGTTGCTTGCAAATATATTTTCCCATTCGGATATTTGTCTCTTTATCTCGCTGACGGTTTCTTTTACTATGCAGAAGCTTTTTGACTTGATGTAGTCCCCTTCATTTATTTTTGGTTTTACTTCCCTTGCCTTTGAGGTCAAATTCATAAAATCTTCTTTAAGTCCAAGTTCCTTGAGTTTAGTTCTTATGTTTTCCTCTATACATTTTATTGTTTCAGGTCTTACATTCAGGTCCTTAATCCATTTTGAGTTAATTTTGGTATGTGCTGACAGACAACAGTCTAGTTTCATTGTTTTGCAGGTGGCTTTCCAGTTTTCCCAGCACCACATAATGAAGAGGCTTTCCATTCTCCACTGTATGTTTTTGGCTCTTTTGTAGAAAACTATTTGCCCATATAAATATGGGTTTACTTCTGAACTCTCAATTCTGTTCCGCTGGTCTGTGTGTCTGTTTTTCTGCCAATACCATGCCATTTTAATTATTGTCACTTTGTAGTATAATTTGAAGTCGAGCAGAGTGATGCTTCTAGCCTCGTTACTTTTTCTCAGGATGGCTTTAGCAATTCGGGTTCTTTTGTGCTTCCATACAAATCTGATGATTTTTTGTTCTATTTCTTTAAAAAAATGCCAATGGGATTTTGATAAGGATTGCATTAAATTAGTATAATGCTTTAGATAATAAGGTCGTTTTAACTA
>NW_006437075.1:0-317 GCF_000325575.1 Pteropus alecto
AAATACAAAGGATCATATAAGAATACTATGAAAATATATAAAACTAAATATAATAACCTAGAAGAAATGGACGAATACGTAGAAAGATACAACCTTCCTAGACTGAAACAAGAACTGGAAAATCTAAATAGATCAATTAGCAGTATAGAAATTGAAACAATAATCAAAACGTACCAAAAAAGTAAAAGTTCAGGACCAAATGACTTCACCCATGAATTCTATCAAACATTTAAAGAAGATTTAATACCTATTCTCCTCACTCTTACAAAAAATCAAGGAGGGGGCAATACTTACCAACTCATTTTATGAGGCTAATA
>NW_006437076.1:0-496 GCF_000325575.1 Pteropus alecto
ATGGCAGGATTCCCTTCTTTTTTTTTGTGGCTGAATAATATTCCAGTGTATGTGTGTGTATCATATTTACTTTAATTCACTTCTTGATGGACATTAGGTTGTTTCCATGTCTTGGCTGTAGTGAATAATGCTGCAGCAAACATAGGAGTGCAGATATCTCTTCAAGATCCTGATTTCATTTCCTTTGGATGTATACCTAGAAGTGAGATTGTTAGATCATGTGGTAGTTCTATTTTTAATTTTTTGAGGACCTTCCATACTGTTTTCCGTAGTGGTTGTACCAGTTTACATTCCCACTAACCATGCACAAAGGTGCCTTTTTCTCCATATTCTTGCCAATACTTGATATCTCTTGTCTTTTTGATGATAATCATTATTAACAGGTGTGAGGTGATATCTCTTTTTGATTTTGATTTGTATTTTCCTAATTATTGAGCATCTTTTTATATATTTTTTGTCCATTCAGAAAAATATCTGTACATTTTTTAAAAGACTT
>NW_006437077.1:0-413 GCF_000325575.1 Pteropus alecto
CAATGAAATAGAATCAGTAATCAAAAACCTCCCCATAAATGAAAGTCCTGGACCAGATGGCTTCATAGGCAAATTTTTCAAAGAATTAATAACTATTCTTCTCAAACTATTCCAAAAAAATTCAAGCAGAGAGAAGCATCCTTTTATGAGGCCACTATTACCTTGATTCCCAAACCAGGAAAAGACAATATAAGAAAAGAAAACTATAGGCCAATATCTCTTATTAACATTGATGAAAAAATCTTCAACAAAATATTAGCAAACCAAATTCAGCAATACATTAAAAATATCATACACCATGATCAAGATAGATGTATCCCTAGGATGGTTCATATATACAATGGAATATTACTCAGCCATTTATTTTGTAACCTACTGCTTTACTGAATTCATCGATCAGTTCTAACAGTTTT
>NW_006437078.1:0-404 GCF_000325575.1 Pteropus alecto
AGGTCCACCCATGTCATTGCATATGGTAAGATTTTATTTTTTTATGACTGAATAACATTCCATTGTGTATATCTTCTTTATACAATTGTCTATTGATGGGCACTTAGGTTGCTTACATATCTTGGCTATTGTAATTAGCGCTGCAGTGAACATAGGGGTACATATAGCCTTTCGAATTAGTGTTTTGGTTTTCTTTGCAGAACTACCTGGAAGTGGAATGCTGGATCATAAGGTACTTCTGTTTTCAATTTTTGAGAACCTTCCAAACTGTTTTCCATAGTGGCTGTACAAATTTGCAATCCTACCAACAGTGCATGAGGTTTTTCTTTTTTCCACATTCTCACCAACACTTATTTTTTAAAATTAATTAATTATTTTTATTATGGTGACATTAGTTAATGAAA
>NW_006437079.1:0-1210 GCF_000325575.1 Pteropus alecto
TTTTTTCTCTGACCCAGTTATTCTTCAGTAGTATGATTTCAACTGTCTTATATTTGATGAGGCCACATCTGTGTCCCAGTACATGGTCGATTGTTGAGACTGTTCCATGTGCAATAGAGAAGAATGTATAAGCAGCTGTTTTGGAATGGAAGTCTCTGTAAATGTCAATTATGTCCAGTGGGTCTAATGTGTTATTTAAGGATGTTATTTCCTTATTGATTTTCTGTTTGAATGATCTGTCCATATCCAACAGTGAGATATTTAGGCCACCTACTACAATAGGTCTGTTTTTGGCCTGTTTCTTCCTTTAGTTTTGTTAGTAATTGCTTTACATATGTCGGGGCTCTCTCATTGGGAGCGTAGATATTAAGAAGTGTTACGTCTTCTTGGTGAATGGTTCTCTTTATCATTATGAAGTGTCCCTCAGTGTCTTTCTTTACACTTTAATTCTGAAGACTATTTCAGCTGATATTAGTACTGGCACTTTAGCTTTTCTCTGAATGGCATTTGCTTGAAATATCATTTTCCACTCTTTCACTTTGAGTCTATATTTGTCTTTGGAACTGAGATGTGCCTTCCGGAGGCAGCATATGGTTGGGATTTGTTTTTTTGATCCATTGTGCAACTCTGTGCCTTTTTATTGGTGAGTTCAGTCCATTTACATTTAGGGTGATTATTGAAATATGAGTTCTTCTTATAGCCATTTTACTTTTGCTTTCTGGTAGTTTGGTGTTTCCATTGCTTTCTTGTCCTTTTGTTTCTGATTTCATTATTTTGGTTGGCTTTTGTGGGTTTTCCCTCTGGTCTTTCTACTTTTATGTTATATATTTTGGTTCTGAATGTTTGGCGTGTGGTTACCATTACAAATATATAAAGGATAGTTTATATATATACAGTCTTCAAGTTTCTTCTTCACATGCCTTATCTCTATTCCTCTTTGCGAATTCGGATCTTTGAATGCTCCCCTTTTCACTGTTATCTCAATTTGTCTCTATGTATGTTGAATGTTCATTATTATCTTGCTATAGCAATTCTCTTATTTTTTAAGCTTATAATGTCCTGTTCTTAGTAAGGATTGCACTCCTCTGCTTCTATTTGCCTGACAGTCACTTTACTACTAATTATGAATTTTTAAAAAAAATTTTTAGGTGATCTGATCCCTTTAAGTATTTCCCGTAATGCAGGCCTCATAGTGGAGAATTCCCTCAAT
>NW_006437080.1:0-1148 GCF_000325575.1 Pteropus alecto
TCTGTTGACTTTCAGTCTGTGTGTGCCGTCTGATCGGAGGTGAGTCTCTCGTAGGCGGCATATGTCTTGCTTTCTTATCCACTCTGTCTCCTTTGACTGGAGCATTCAGTCCTTTTCCATTTAAAGTGGTTATTGATAGGCACACAGTTATTGCCATTTTATTATTCGTATTTATGTTTTAATTTGTTTTTTATTTTTCAGCTCAGTAGCTGAGAGCCTTTGGTAGTGAGTTGGATGGGTGAGGGCGGGGCGGTCTCAGGGAGTCACAGGGTGGAGCGAGCCAATCTCATCAGGCCAGTGCACGTTTAGATTCGGTGCCAGTGCCGAGCGTGGGGCGTCTCCCAAAAGTTTCAGATCACACTGAGGCCTGCCGTTGCCCATCTCAGGCAGGCTCTGGTCACCTGCCGCCTGAAGTCTCTCCCGAGATGCGTGAACCAAACTAGGGCCGGATCCAGCTGTGGACTGGGAATGCTGTTGAATGCACCAGATACTGAGAGCGCAGGGCGGGGCTGGTTGCCATGCAATGAGTTTGGTAATGTGGGAAGGGTGGGCGGGGTCTCGGGGGGTCACGGGGCGGAGCTGGCTGATTGGCCAATGCAGATTCAGAATTGGCCATGTGGGCGGGGAAGGGGCGTTCAATGCAGGCAAGATGGCGCCGGCAAGATGGCGCCAGCAAGTTGGCGCCGGGCTGCTGGCCGCGCAGGCCGGGCCGATGAAGAGACAATGATGCCGTCCCTCCAGCCCTCGCCCTGTCGCTTCTCAACTCAGTGTCTTCCTGTATGTCCCCTGTGCCTCCCGAGCTGCTGACCCTCCGCCAGCGCCCTGGGTGAGTGTGGCGGGCCCTTTAAGGGGACGTCTGGGTTTCCAGGTTTCTTCCATCTCACCCGGAGGGCCGGAATCCCCACTGACTTTCGCAGTCAGATTTTGTGGGAACTCCTCCTCCCGGGGCTGGAAACTGGGCTGGGGAGCCCCTGTGGGGGGCCGGGGCCCCTCTCTCCTTCAGTGGCCTCTGCAGCTGCGCTCTCCCTCCTGGTGCTCCACCGCCATGCTCAGCGCGGGCCCAGCCCGCTTGCGTCTCTGCCCTCCTACCAGTCTCATATCTTATATCCTCAGATGTGTTATGATCAGCTAGACTTCAGGTGGTTCTC
>NW_006437081.1:0-701 GCF_000325575.1 Pteropus alecto
GTGTGTATCTTTTAATCTGAAGTGAATCTCTTATAGGCTACATGTAAGGGTCTTGTTTTCTTTTATCCTTTAGTTGGAGCCATTCTATCTTTTAGTTGGAGCACTTAACTCTTTTCCATTTGAGGTACTTATTGATAGGAATGCATTTATTACCATTCTTTATTCCTGTTTTTGATACATGTTTTTTCTTCTTAAAGAAGTCCCTTCAGCATTTCAACACTGGCTTGGTGTTGATAAATTCCTTCAGCTTATTTTTGTCTGGGAAGCTCTTTATCTGTCCTTCGACTCTACATGGTAGCTTTGCTGGATAAATTATTCTTGGTTGTAGATCCTGGGTTTTCATCCTGTCAAGTATTTTTTGCCAAGTCCTTCTGTCTTTTGAGAAATCAGCTGCCAGTCTTATGGGTGTTTCCTTATAAGTAACTATCTATTTTTCTCTTGCTGCTTTTAATATTCTTTCTTTGTGTTTAATCTTTGGCATTTTAATTATGATGTGTCTTGGTGTGAGACTCTTTGGATCCCTGATTTTTGAAATGCTCTGAGCTTCCTAGGGGTTTATGTCCATTCTTTCACCAGGTTAGGGAAGTTTTCCATCATTATTTCTTCAAACAGCTGTTCAACATCTTGATTTTCTTCAGTTATGCTGATCAGACAGATATTGGACCTTTAATAGTGTCCCATATGCTCCTTATTTTTATAGT
>NW_006437082.1:0-609 GCF_000325575.1 Pteropus alecto
TAACATTGATTAATGCAATTATATAATTTTCAGGTACATATTATAATTTCACATCTATATATTCTATTGTGTGATTGCCACCTAGATTCTAGTTTCCTTCAGCTATCATATATTTGATCCCCTTTACCTACCTCACCATCCCCTTACCCACCTACATTTGATCCCCTTTACACCGACTACTTCTTCCCTCCTCCCCCACCCCCTACTCTCTGGCAACCACTAGTCTATTGTCCATGTCCCAGTCTCTGTTTGTACTATTCATTTGTTGCTTTTAAGTTTATATCACACATATAAGTGATATCATGTGATTTTCAACTTTTTCAGTCTGGCTTATTTTGCTTAGCATGATTATCTCAAGGTCCATCCAGGTCGTTGCAAATGGCAGTATTTCATCTTTTCTTATGTCTGAGTAATATTCCATTATGTGTGTGTGTGTGTATATATACACAGCTTCTTTAGCCAATCATCTACCGTAGGACACTTGGGTTGCTTCCATGTCCTGGCCACTGTAAATAGTGCTGCTATGAACATCGGTATGCAAATATATTTTTGGATATACATTTTCAAGTCTTTAGGATAAATATCCAGTAGAGGGATTGCTGGATTATA
>NW_006437083.1:0-636 GCF_000325575.1 Pteropus alecto
TACTTTCTGGATAGAGGAACAATGCTTGGCCATGCGTCCAAGCTCCCCAATCACGTTCCTGAGAGAACAGTCCAGTCTTTGTTCCAAGTATCGATGTGCTCTCACTCTCCTCTATTACCAAGGAAAAGGCTTGGTGCTATAGGTTACGATACCTTTCAGTACTTGGCAAAAGAGAAAATTGGTGATGTGAAAATGAGTTGTGCTGAATGGAATCTTAGAATGATAATAGTTTGGTGCCTTAAGGCCCAAAATTCTATCGGAAAAGCTTTAAAGTGAGGACAGTCTTGGTGCCATGAACCGAGTTTTTATTCTTCCTTCTCCTAGCAGATGACATCCTGCTTCAGTGGGCCAAGGTCTCCCCAAGAGTTTCTAGTACAATGACCAGGCCGTGTGTTGTGGGCCTATGTCTTCAAATTGGAATTTGTTACCAATTTGATGGTCTTGACCTTGTGGGCTTTTGTATAGAAACTAGTTCATTTTAGAAGGTTGAGGCTTGGTGGGATTTGCACAGCCTAAATGTTAATTTCTCTCCCATCAAGAAGGCTTCTTGCTGTGTGCCTCGGACTGCAGGCAACAATGGTTTAGAGAGAACAGGTCTTGAAACATGGGCCCTGGCCACCACTTCAGTCTCTGTTA
>NW_006437083.1:692-1459 GCF_000325575.1 Pteropus alecto
GAAAAGGTGAAGGGATTGGAGCTGCTAACCAATGTCAACACTCTGGTTCTGATTAGAAATCCAGGCAGGATACAAAGTCCTAGGCATCGAGATAAGATTCTTTGACCTGAAGACAGGCTTGCCCTATGGGCAAATTCTCCTATCTCCTAGCTTCCAGAGAAGACAGGTGTATTGCGATGGGTCCCATTCTCCTTTGTACTTATTGTTAGGAAAAGACAAGTTTTGTTCCCTGGCATGTGTCAGCACTCCATCTCCTTTCAAGGAATGACAGTGATGCTGGAATAAAGGAGGCCTCCATACATCCTTTTGTTCATAAAAGACAGCTTTGTTTGTGGGCCAAAATCTCCGCACGAGTTTCTGTTCACATGTGCTCCCTTGGGTTTAGTATGAGTAGTTGATTCATCTAGTCTGTGATGGCATAGAGGGTCCTGACTCTGGGAGCCCAGGCCTCCAATCTAGGTCCAGCGAGGAATGTCCAACCTGGTTTCCCAGGCCTAGTCCTCCATTCTAGTTTCCCTTGCATAAAGACAGGCTTGTTGCTGTGGGCCTAATGTCACTTGACATTAGTTGAGGGAAGACAGGCTTCGATCAGTGGCCCCAGGCCACAGCTTCAGTCTTTCTTAGGTAATGACAGAAGAAATGCTATGGATCTAGGTCTCAGCTCTACCTCCTGGACAAAGTGAAGGCTTCGGATCTGTAAGCCAAGCCACCACACTCGCTCCTAAGAGAAATTTTACACATGGAGACTTTGTTCTAGTTCTCCATGA
>NW_006437083.1:1501-2381 GCF_000325575.1 Pteropus alecto
AGCTTTTCAGACTAATTTTCAACGAAGACAGGCTTGATGGCTTTAGACCAGTGTTCCGTTTTATTAGTGTTAGGAGAGAATGGCTTTGTGTCACAGGGCCCGTGACTCCAGTCTAGATCATGTGAAGGGAGTACAGTACTGTTACCATGAACACAGGTCTCTTTTATTTTCTGTAGGTGTGGATGGTTTTGTTCTGTGGGCCAGGCACCTCACAAGAGATTTTTTCATAGGATCTAGGTTGTTGGTAATGTTAGTAAGTCTTTTGCCTAGTCTATTCAAAATGAGACAGTGTTAACCTTGGAACCATAGCCCCGTGAGAATCATGACAGAATCGCGTGACCACCCCTTGGTGATCACGTGAATCTCAAGAGACTGGCCTTTATAGAGCACAGGGACACCATGCGACATGGGGCTGACCTAGTGCTCTCTTTGGATGAGGAGTGCATATCACTTGATAAAATTCACATAAACACTGAGAAACATTATTCTCTACGTAGTAGATAGAGGCTGACACAGCCTCCTAACTGATTTCCAATGGAATGTCCTGTCCATGGTACAAAACCTCCTTGAGGTCAATGATACATGTGCCAAAGTATAATCTTTAATTCGCTTCAGAATTTGTCTGCTGTCAGGAAATGTGCGTTAGGGCACTGGAGGCGGCCGTCGCATATTGGCCGCATTGAAACCTGGGGGCTGAGTGTGCTTTGAGGAAATGACTGGATAGTGGCGGAAAAATAGCTGAAATTTTGCTCTATTGTAGGTAAAATGATGAGTCATTGAGAGGATAACTCTTTGGGGCGGAAATAACTGCTGCCTCAGATTCCTCTGTTGGAAACCTCAGACTGCAAATTCTGAGAGGGACTGGCTTAATGACCAAAAA
>NW_006437084.1:0-523 GCF_000325575.1 Pteropus alecto
CTTTGGCAATTTGGGGTCTTTTGTGCTTCCATACGTATTTGATGATTTTTTCGTTCTATTTAAAAAATGCCAATGGAATTTAGATGGGGATTGCATTAAATTTGTATAATGCTTTAAGTAATATGGTTATTTTAACTATGTTGATTCTTCCAATCCAAGAACACAGAACATCTTTCCATTTCTTTGTATCTGCTTCGATTTCTTTTAATAGAGTCTTGTAGTTTTCATTATATAGGTCCTTACATGTTTTGTTAAATTTATTCTTTTTGTTGCAATTGCGAAAGGAATTATTTTTTCTCCTTTTCTGACACTTTTGTTGTTAGAGTATAGGAATGCTATGGATTTTTCAACTTTGATTTTGTATCCAGAAACTTTACTGTATTTGCTTATTGTTTCTAGTAGTAGAGGATTTTCTATATAGAGAATCATGTCATCCATGAATAGTGACAGTTTGACTTCTTTGTTTACTATTTGGATGCCTGGATGCTTTTCTCTTGTTTGATTGCACTCGCTAGGACCTCCA
>NW_006437085.1:0-708 GCF_000325575.1 Pteropus alecto
AAGAATAATGGGCATTCTCGATGGGGAGAGAAAGAAGCGAAGGCTAGAAAGTATTTTCAGACAAACAGTTGATGAGAACTTCCAAAAGATAAAGAATGAGCTGGAGCTTGGAATTCAAGAAGTCAACAGGACACCTAATTATCTCAACCCCAAAAGACTTTCACCAACACACATTGTATTACAGTTATCAAAAATCAATGACAAAGATAGAATTCTCAAGGCAGCCAGTGAGAAGAAAATGGTAACATATAAAAGAAAACCCATTAGATTATCCTCAGACTTCTCAGCACAGACCTTACAAGCCAGAAAGGGATGGAATCAAATATTTAAACTATTAAGTGAAAGGAACTACCAGCCTAGAATAATATATCCAGTTAAGCTCTCCTTTAGATATAAGGGAGAAATCAAGACCTTTTCAGACATATAAAAATTGTGGGAATTCTCTACTATGAGACCTGCACTACAGGAAATACTGAAAGGGGTCATCTCACCTAAAACAAAACAACAACAACAACAACAACAACAACAAAAAATCCATAATTAGAAATAAAGTGACTAGCAGGCAAATAGAAATAGAGGAGTACAACCCTTATTAAGAGCAGGACATTATAGCTTAAATAATAAGTGAATTGTTATAACAAGATAGTAATGAATGTTCAACATACATAGAGAAAAATTTAGACAACAATGACTGAAAAGGGGAGGATT
>NW_006437086.1:0-449 GCF_000325575.1 Pteropus alecto
AGTACATTGGTTAGACATTTACATAGTTTATAAAAAGATCCCCCTAATTCCTTCTTTTCTCCTCTGTTTTTCCACCTAGCCTTTACATTAATGCTAATTGCATTCCCTATGCCATGCTCCCCATCTCTGTGACCATCTATCAACTACTAATTTGTACTTCTTTAACCCTTCACTCCATTCTCCTAACCTTTAACGCCCCCCACCCTCTGTCCATCACCAAATTGTCCCCTATATTTGTCAGTTCGTTTTTGATTAATTTGTTCATTTTGTTCCTTAGATTCCACATATAAGTGAAATCATATGGTATTTATCTTTCTCTTATTTCACTTATTTCACTTATTTCACTCAGCATAATAACCTCTGGGTCTATCCGTGTCATTACAAATGGTAAGATTTCATTTTTTTTTTAAATGACCGAGTAATATGCCATTGTATATATGAACCATAAC
>NW_006437087.1:0-506 GCF_000325575.1 Pteropus alecto
AAGGTTGACCAAATTTTCAGGTATCTCCTGTTCAATTACATGAACATGGTATGATTACATAGCACTTATTTTATTAAATTCACTAAAATATGTTTATTAAGTGAAAGTGTTTTAATTACATGTGAAGGATACATACATATGAAATATGACTTCTAAATTTTCTTTAACTACAAAATATCAATAGGGAGTAATAAAATCTGTTTTTTATCAAAACATTGAGCAATGAGTGCGCACCAAACCAGAAGCTCAGTATTTCTTCCTGTTATACATATGTTTAAGTTACATGACACTTAAGATTTATTTAAATACCTTTCTCATGAGATTAAAACCAGTTAATCCCAATATTCTATGGTATAAGTAACTTTAAAAATACATCCTGTCATTTCATTATAACTCTGAATATGACAATAAAATAATGTCTATTTGCTTAAATTTCTCTGCTAATTTTGTCCATTATAATATTCTCATAATTTTTGATTTTTCTGATTTCATCTGTAGTGCAAGAA
>NW_006437088.1:0-467 GCF_000325575.1 Pteropus alecto
AACAGGTGTGAGATGGTGTCTCATTGTGGTTTTGAATTTCATTTCCCTAAGAATTTGCGATGTTGTGCATCTTTCATGTATTTATTAGCCAATGTATGTCCTGAAGAGAGAAGTGTCTGTTCAAATCCTCTGCCCATGTTTGGATTCGATCATTTATTCTTTTGTTGTTATCAAGTCATATGAGTCTTTTTGTATATTTTGGATATTAGTCCCTTAGCAGAAGCATTGCTTGCAAATATGTTTTCCCATTCAGATGCTTTTCTCTTCACCTTGTTTACGGATTCTTTTGCTGAGCAGAAGCTTTTGAGTTTGATGTAGTCCCATTCATTTATTTTTGCCTTTACTTCCCTTTCCTTGGAGTTCAAATTCAAAAAATCCTCTTTCAGTCCAAGGGCCTTGGGTTTAGTTCCTCTGTTTTCTTCTGTGCATGTCATTGTTTCAGGTCTTATATTCAGGTAGGTACTTCA
>NW_006437089.1:0-778 GCF_000325575.1 Pteropus alecto
GGCATTTTTTAAAGAAATAAAAGAAAAAAAATCATCAGATTTGTATGGAAGAAGAAAAGACCCTAAATTGCCAAAGCCATCGTGAGAAAAAAGAACGATGCTGGAGGCATCACTCTGCCTGACTTCAAATTATACCACAAAGCAACAGTAATCAAAACGACTTGGTATTGACAGAAAAACAGACACACAGACCAGTGGAACAGAATCGAGAGTCCAGAAGTAAACCCATATTTATATGGGCAAATAATTTTCAACAAAGAAGCCAAAAATATACAGTGGAGAAAGGAAAGCCTCTTCAATAAATGGTGTTAGGAAAACGGGAAAGCCACATGCAAAAGAACTAGACTGTTGTCTATCACTACACACCAAAATTAACTCAAAATGGATTAAGGACCTGAATATAAGACCTGAAACAATAAAATGCATAGAAGAGACTAGAAAACATAAGAATGAAACTCAAGGACCTTGGACTTAAAGACTATTTATGAATTTGACCTCAAAAGCAAGGGAAGTAAATCCTAAAATAAATGAATGGGACTACATCAAACTAAAAAGCTTCTGCTCAGCAAAAGAAATCGTCAACAAGGTAAAGAGACAACCATCCGAATGGGAAAATATATTTGCAAGCAACACCTCAATAAGGGCCTAAATATCCAAAATATACAAAGAACTCATACAACTCAATAACATAATATAAACTAATGATCCAATCAAAAAGTAGGCAGAGGACCTGAACTAAACTAATGATCCAATCAAAAAGTAGGCAGAGGACCTGAAC
>NW_006437090.1:0-565 GCF_000325575.1 Pteropus alecto
GGATTAAAGACTGAAATGTAAGACCCAAAACCATATAACTTCTGGGAAAAAAACACAGGCAGTAAACTCTCTGATACTGCTAACAGTAATTTCTTTTCAGATATATCTCCTTGGGCAAGGGAAACAAAAGAAAAAATAAACAAATGGACTACATCAAACTAAAAAGTTTGCATACAGCAAAAGTAACCATCGGCATAACAAAAAGATGGCCGACTAATTGGGAGAAGATAATTGCTAATGATACATCTGATAAGAAGTCAATATCCAAAATATATTTAAAAAAAAAACTTATAGGACTCAACAACAAAAAAAGCAAACAATCCAATTAAAAAATGGGCAGAAGACTTGAATAGACACTTCTCAAAAGAGATACAGATGGCTAACAGACATATGAAAAGATGCTCAAGGTCGCTAATCATCAGAGAAAAGCAAATTAAAACCACAGTGTCACCTCACACCTGTCAGAATGGCTATCATCAATAAATCAAAAAACAGCAAGTGTTGGCGAGGATGTGGAGAAAGGAAACCCTCATATGTTTTTGGTGGGATTGCAAATTGGTACAGC
>NW_006437091.1:0-363 GCF_000325575.1 Pteropus alecto
AAAAGATTATACACCATGATGAAGTGGGCTTCATCTCAGGGGCACAGGGGTGGTTCTACCCATGCAAATTAGTTCATGTGAGACACCATATAAACAAATTAAAAAATAAGAATCATATGATCCTATCAATAGAAGCAGAAAAAGCCTTCGACAAGATATAGCATCCAGTTATGATCAAAACACTTAACAAAATCGGTATAGAAGGAAAGTGCCTTAAAATAATAAAGGTCATATATGACAATCTCTCAGCCAACATTATACTTAATGGTGAAAAACTAAAAACCTTCTCTCTAAGATCAGGAACAAGGTAAGGGTATCCACTATCACTATTGTTATTCAATATAACATTGGAGGTCCTAGCAA
>NW_006437092.1:0-456 GCF_000325575.1 Pteropus alecto
CTGGTGATTTCTCTCTAATTTCATTTCCTCTCTTAAGAAGGGAGGGGTCTGGACTGTCACCATGTGTCTGCCCTGCAGTGCATTTTAGAATGAAGTAACTGGTCTTCTAGGACCACAGCTCTGCAAGTGGAGGGGATTCTGCCCAGGTTGCATCCACCCATCCTCACTGACACCTGAGGTAGAGATTAGACTTGGGACTTTGGACAAGATGCTCTTCGGTATTTTGGGCTTCAGGACATGCTTTAATGAGTCGGCTTTGGGGATGTTGGGATGTGCTTAGTGGAACTGGCCTATGGGATGGATGTGAGTATTCAGAGGGCTGTTTCAGTCGCTTTGTGTTCAGAAGCTGTGACTGTTCCAGGGGGAAAATGCACGTTGCCATTCCAGGACCATTAGACGTCTTCAGGTAAATGGCTGCCCAGACCGGCGGGACAAAACAACGCGGGACGAGGAGGA
>NW_006437093.1:0-380 GCF_000325575.1 Pteropus alecto
CAAACATGTCTACAGAAGCAGAAGAAAGAGCTGATTACAGAGTTAGCCATTTGAGTGGGAAATTCCTCTTCATCCCCCCCGTTTTGATGTCCTTTAAATTCTTATAGGGCATCAACCTCCTGATCTTCCTGGCCAGGGGCTGGTTTAAGAGTGGTCTTGATGTCACAACCATCTGTAACTTCATGGCTTCTAGGCGTGAGGAGACAAACTTGACAAGACAGTTCAGTATACAGGGACCAAATAAGAGAGCTATGAAGAGCATGAGGAGAGCACCTGCAAGTGGGAGAAGGCAGGATCCCCAATTCTATATTCTGGACTAGGACCCCCATGAATCATTCAATTGCTGACCCTGTCGGAAGCCAGCCGACCAAGTCAAACCG
>NW_006437094.1:0-631 GCF_000325575.1 Pteropus alecto
CCCGTATCAGTGTTTTTAGGGTTGACTAACACGACTTAAAAGTTTCCATTGCAGTGTTGGCTAGAAGGTATAAGTGGTGTGAATCTATTGTACCTTAGATGGGCAGTTAAAATTATTTGCTTCCTTTTGGAGCTCTAGGGTTGTCTCGATGGAGCTTTTCCTTCCAGAAATGATCCTTTCCTCCCCTACATCTGTTTTTTTGTGTGTTCTTTGCCATAAGGAGGTACTGTAGGGATAGAACAGAATCATAGTTCCCTATGAACCTGCTATTCCAGGTGGCCTCTGGGATTCAGGAGTGAAATGATTATACATTGCTGTCTGTGGAGATGATGTGGGTTCTCTTTATACCAGATGTGGTTTTTTTCTGTCTTGTCCATGTTATAGGAGTTTGGTTTGGTGTCAGCCATCTGCAAGGTGCACTGATCCTGGTGCACCCGGTGGCTGGCCTTGATATCTCTCAGGGGAGGGTGCCATGAGGGGCCTCAGCCCAAGAGACCATTCTCAACTCCACCTTTCATTACCTTTCAATGCTGTATAAGTGCTATTATGGTAAAGCTCACCCAGAGCCATGAAAGAGCTGGTTTGTGGTCGGAGAAATCCGAGACACCATGTGCACTCTGCCATCCTGACA
>NW_006437095.1:0-861 GCF_000325575.1 Pteropus alecto
ATGTGGTATATCGCATTAATTGATTTGCATATGTTTATCCATTCCTGTGTCCCTGAGATGAAGGCCACTTAATTGTGGTGTAAATCTTTTCAATATGTTGCTGTATTCAGTTCGCTAGTACCTTATTTAGGATTTTTTCATCTGTGTTGATGAGCGATATTGGTCTATAGTTTTCTGTTTTTGTGTTATCTTTACCAGGTTTTGGTATCAGGGTAATATTGGGCTCATAAAATGAGTTGGGAAGTATTGCCTTCTCTTCGATTATTTGGAAGAGTTTGAGGAAAATAGGTATGAAATTTTCTTGGAATGTTTGGTAGAATTCACTGGTTAAGCCATCTGGTCCTGGACTTTTACAACTTTTTGGTAGGTTTTTGATGATTGTTTCAATTTCCATACTGCTGATCGGTCTATTTAATTTTCCAGTTCTTGAGTCAGTCTAGGAAGATTGTATCATTCTAAGTACTGGTCCATTTCTTCTAGGTTATTAAATTTGTTATTATATACTTTTTCATAGTATTCTTGTATGACCCATTGTATTTCTGCGGTGTCTCATAATTTCTCCTCTTTCACCCCTGATTTTGTTTATTTGTGTCCTTTCTCTTTTTTCTTTAGTGAGTCTAGCCAGGAGTTTGTCAATTTTATTAACCTTCTCAAAGAACCAGCTCTTTGTTGCATTTATTTTTTCTGTTGTTTATATGTTTTTAATTTCATTTAATTCTGCTCTAATTTTGATTATTTCTTTCCTTCTGCTGACTTTAGGCTTCATTTGTTTTCCTTTTCTAGTTTTTTAAGATGAACAGTTAGGTTGTTTATTTGGGCTTATTCTTTTTTTTTGGAGGTAGGCCTGTAATGATATGAACT
>NW_006437096.1:0-508 GCF_000325575.1 Pteropus alecto
TTAGAACAGCAACAAGAAAAAGGAATCCAAAAAATGAAGATAGTTTAAGGAACCTCTGGGACAATGTCCAGTGTAACAACATTGGCATCATAAGGGAACCAGCAGAAGAGAGAGAGCAAGGAATCGAAAATCTATTTGAAGAAATAATATGGAAAACTTCCTTGACTGGTGAGGGAAATAGACATATAACCCCAGGAAGTTCAGACAGTCTCAAACAAGAGGAACCCAAAGAGTCTCACACCAAGACAGATCATCATTAAAATACTAGAGGTTAAAGACAAAGAGAGAATCTTAAAGGCAGCAAGAGAAAAAGCCTCTAGTTACCTATAAGAGTGCCCCCATAAGACTATCAGTTGAAGTCTCAACAGAAACTTTACAGGCCAGAAGGGCTTGGCACAAAATAAGCAAAGCGATGAAAACCCAGGATCTACAACCAAGATTACTTCACTCAGCAAAGCTATCATTTAGAATTCAAGGACATATAAAGAGTTTCTCAGACAAGAAAAAG
>NW_006437097.1:0-984 GCF_000325575.1 Pteropus alecto
TCTCTAAAGGCAGTAGACTTTCCAAGAACACATCTCAGCTAGGAAGAGAGACAAAAGGTATCCTTACATGAAATTTAAAATACTGACTGATATATTGAATTAGAGAATCTTTTATTTTTAAAACTTATCATGCTCATAGTACTTTCTCTTAAGTAGAACCATGTTTTTTGGAACTCATGGGATTGTTTTGAGCTTTCGCTCAACAGCAGAATAAAAGACTATCTCGAATCAGCAGAATACAGGAGATCATAGAAAAGAAAGAAATAGACTTTTCTGATTATATTTCATATGTCCTTATTAAACATACTTATATTTCAGTGTGGCTTATGAGCAGAATATAGTCGAAACATTTGCATTGAATTTAAACTCCATGAGGGCAGAGTTTTTTGTCTATGTGTGCTGATATATCCCAATAGCTTAAAATGTGCAGCACATGCATATACTCAATAAAGGATTGTCCAATAAATTAATGAGTCTGGAAAGTTAAAGCCAGATTATGAAGGAATTTGAATAGCAGGCTAACGGTATGCAAATATGCAGCATACATACCACCTATACTTCCTATGCCATAGCAGACTTGTCACTTTTTCATTGCCATAATTTTGGTAGTCATTACAACAGATGGAGTCAGTAAAATGTCTTAATTATGGAAATGTGTTTAGGTGCTGCCTCCCAGTGCTTGATATTAAAGGGACAGTGAAGAGCATTGGAGGATTTCTCTTCCTCCACATTCACAGCTGGAAAGTAAATGTTGATTTTTTAGGCTTTCACCACACACCCTGTTGTCTTCCAGGTTCTCTGTTTTTATTTCTCTTCTGTTGGTCCCATTCTGTCTGGTATCTATAATTTCTTCTTTGGCTCTCATGTGTCTTTTGGCCCCCATTATTTTTGATCAAATAAATATCTTCATTTTATGAATGAAAGATAAATGTGAATGCATTAATGTTTGGAATATGTTATTTCAAAATTATGACTCCTCTTTTG
>NW_006437098.1:0-1076 GCF_000325575.1 Pteropus alecto
CATGTAATGCAGAAGAAGGACCTATGGGTGTTAACGTGATACAACCTACACGATTTATTATTGAGTTTATAAAACAAATTACGAAAAGGTATGCACAATATGTATCATTTTGTATTAAAGTGAAAACTGTAAATAAAATAATACATATTTTCTGTTTATTCATATATTTGATACAGATACGTGAATCTATAGTAAAACACCCGGAAGCATCAATTCCAAATCAATGAATGATGAAAAAGTCAAAATCCGGAGTGCTTGTGAAAGGGGATTTTAGTCTATATGTAAGGTTTTGTTCCTTTAATAATTCATATATTCATGAATTTCTTTTAATATTAAAATTAATACAAAGTCATAAAATCCATCATAAAGGTTTATGTATATTCTCCTTTATTCTTCTCATCAAAAAAGGGGGAAAGGAGAAAATGACACCTTCTTCATAAGATCTGTCTGTCCAACCACTCCAAGTATTTGACCTCTCTTATGGGGTCATATAGCTCTTCGTTTTCATTCCTCTTAAGGTCCTATTCTTTTTTTTTTTTTTTTGTAGCATATGTTTTTGTTTTGTTTTGTTTTTGGTTTACATTATAGCACATTTTATTTTTTATTTTATATTAATAATAATAATAGACAATTAGTTGCTTGTATTTACATTGTAAAATTCAATGATTTTTTTAGAATTATAGTTGGCATACAATAATATATTAGTTTTAGTTGTACAGCATAGTGATTAGAGATCTATATGACTCACAAAGTGAGCACTAAATCTAGTTTGTTTCTCTTTCCCCATATTCTTGTGCCAGTTTTCTTTTCTTTTTTTTTTTTAACTTGTTTATTTTAATTAGTTTCAAGTATACAGTACATTGGTTAGACATCTATGTAGTTCACAAAATGATCCCCAAATTGCTCCCTCCCTCCCCTGACCGTCCACCTAGCCAACGTATTCATGTTAATTGCATTTCCTATGCTGTGCTCCCCAACCCCGTGACCATCCATCAGCTACTAATTTGTACTTCTTTATCTCTTCACCCCATCCTCCCAGTTCCCCCAACCCCTCTCCCCTCTGTACATCACCAAAT
>NW_006437099.1:0-263 GCF_000325575.1 Pteropus alecto
CATACAAATGTAATGAGTGTGGCAAAGACTTTAGTTCGTATTCGAGCCTAACTGTACATCAGAGAATCCATACTGGAGAGAAGCCCTACAAATGTAATGAGTGTGGAAAAGCCTTTATAGTGCATTCATGCCTAAGAGTACATCAGAGATTGCATACTGGAGAGAAACCTTACACATGTAATGAATGTGGAAAAGCCTATCGTGTCTGGGGAAGCTTGACTTATCATAAGATAATTCATACTGGAGAGAAACCTTACAAATGT
>NW_006437100.1:0-256 GCF_000325575.1 Pteropus alecto
AGAGGCTTTCCTTTCTCCACTGTATGTTTTTCACTCTTTTGTCAAAAAATTATTTGTCCATATAAATATGGGTTTACTTCTGGACTCTCGATTCTGTTCCACTGGTCAGTGTGTCTGCTTTGCTACCAACACTATACCGATTTGACTACTGTCACTTTGCAGTATATTTGAAGTCAAGCAGAGTGATGCCTCCAGCCTCATTCTTTTTTCTCAAGACAACATTGGCAATTGGGGTCTTTTGTGCTTCCATACAAAT
>NW_006437101.1:0-1305 GCF_000325575.1 Pteropus alecto
AGCAAAAGATAAAATGGCTATAAGAAGATCTCATCATCTTTCAATAATCACCCTAAATGTAAATGGACAGAACTCAATAATAAAAAGGCATGGAGTTGCAGAATGAATTAAAAAACAAAACCCAACCATGTGCTGCCTCCAGGAGACACATCTCAGTTTCAAAGACACATATAGACTGAAAGTGAAAACGTGGAAAATGACATTTCAAGCAAATGTCATTCAGAGAAAAGCAGGAGTAGCAGTACTAATATCAGATGAAAGGGTCTTCAAAATAAAAAAAAAGGTAAAGAAAGATACTGAGGGACACTTTATAATGATAAAGGGAATCACACACCAAGAAGATATAACACTTATTAATATCTATGCTCCCAATCAGGGAGCCCCGAAATATGTAAAGCAATTACTAACAGAACTAAAGGGAGAAACAGACCAAAACACTATTGTAATAGGGCATCTAAATACCCCACTGTTGGATATGGACTGATCATCAAAAAAAAAAAAAATCACTAAAGCAATAGCATTCTTAAAAGACACATTAGACCAACTGGACATAATTGACATTTACAAAACCTTCCATCCAAAAACAGTTGCTTATACATTCTTCTCTAGTGCACATGGAACATTCTCAAGAATCAACCACATACTAGGACACAGAAATAGTTTCAACAAATATAAGAGGTTTGAAAGCATACCAATCATATTCTCTGATCGTAATGCTTTGAAACTAGAGATCAAATGCAAAAAGAAATCAGGAAGCACCACAAATACATGGAGATTAAACAATATGCTACTGAATAATAACTAGGTCAGGGAATAAATAAAAATGGAAATCAAGAGATACAAAGAAACAAATGATAATAATAGTACAACATATCAAATCTTTTGGGACATGGCAAAAGCGGTCATAAGAGTAAAGTTCATATCCTTACAGGCCTAACTTCAAATACAAGAACGAGCCCAAATAAACAACCTAAAACTTTATCATAAAAAACTAGAAAAGAAAGAATAAATGAAGTCTAAAGTCAGCAGAAAGAAAGAAATAATCAATATTAGAGTAGAAGCAAATGAAATTGAAAACAAAAAATAAAAGTAGAAAAAATAGATGTAACAAAGAGCTGGCTCTTTGAGAAGGTTAATAAAACTGACAAATCACTGGCTAGTTCACTAAAGAAAAAAGAGAAAGGACATAAATAAACAAAATCAGGGATGAAAGAGGGGAAATTACAACTGACATCGTAGAAATACAAAGGATCATGCAAGAACACTATGTAAAAGTATATAATAACAAATTTAATAATCTAGAAG
>NW_006437102.1:0-534 GCF_000325575.1 Pteropus alecto
GGGAAAAGAAGATGGCAACCTGTAAAGGAAAATCCATTAGATTATCATCGGGTTTCTCAGCACAAATCTTACAAGCAAGAAATTAGTGGAATCAAATATTCAAACTATTAAATAAAAGGAACTAGAGGCCAAGAATAATGTATCCAACAAAGCTCTCCTTTAGAGATGAAAGAGAAATAAAGACCTTTCTGGACATACAAAAATTGAGGGACTTCTCCACTACGAAGCTTGTATTACAGGAAAAACTGAAAAGGATTAGCTCACCTAAAACCAAATGTATAACTATGAGTAAGGTGACTAACAGGCAGGTAGAAGCTGAGTAGTGCAACCCTTATTAAGAACAGAGTATTATAAGCTTAAACAATAAAAAGAGAATTGCTATTGCAAGATAGTAATTAACGTTCAGCATACATAGGGACAACAATAACAGAAAAGGGGAGGATTCAAAGAACCAAATTCACAAAAGAGAATGGAGATAAGGCACGCAGAAAAAAATGGACTACTATGTATATATAGCTATCTTTTACATATTCA
>NW_006437103.1:0-256 GCF_000325575.1 Pteropus alecto
AAATAAGAAAAAGACAAGAAATAAAAAGTGTTGTTGAGTATGTGGAGAAAATAAAACTCTTGTGCACTGTTTAGAGGGATGTAAAATTGTTTGTGGCCACTGTGGAAAATAGTATAAATATGTACCCCCAATTATGACTGGAACTACCATATGCAGCAATTTCACTTTTGGGTATTTATTTGAAGAAAACAAAAACACTAACTTGAATATATATATATACTCTCCCATGTTCATTGCAGCAGTATTTACAATAGCC
>NW_006437104.1:0-433 GCF_000325575.1 Pteropus alecto
TAATATCAGACAAAATAGACTTCGAAATCAAAAAGATAAAGAAAGATACTAAGGGACACCTTATAATAATAAAGGGAATTATGCACCAAGAAGACATAACACTTATTAATATCTATGCTCCCAATTAGGAAGTCCCAAAATATGTAAAGGAATTACTAACAGAACTAAAGGGAGAAACAGACCAAAACACTATCAGAGTAGGGGACTTAAATACCTCACTGTTGGTTATGGACAGATCATCTAAACAGAAAATAAATAGGGAAATAATGTCCTTAAATGACACATTAGACCAACTGGTCATAATTGATATTTACAGAGCCTTCCATCTCAAAACAGCTGCTTATACATTCTTCTCTAGAGCACATGAAACATTCTCAAAGATTGACTCCATACTGGGATACAGAGATAGCCTCAACAAATATGAGAGGGTTGA
>NW_006437105.1:0-636 GCF_000325575.1 Pteropus alecto
TCGTCCCATTTCCTGGCTGCCAGCTCTGCAGGTCCGTGCTCTCAAAACCGGGTGCTGCTGAGTTTCAGAGTGGACACTGGACACAGCCACCCTTCTTCCCCGCCACGTGCCTGCCTCTGGGGTGTAAAATCCAACCAGGTTCCAGCCACCGGCTCACCTCAAACTCCCAAGGCCTTGGCCCCACCTGAAAAAGACGCGGCGAAGCAGAAAACCAGCCCTGGAGGATGGAAGGGGTGGTTCACGGCACTTACCAAGCGCATACAGCGAATCTCACATTGCTCCATGGCACTTATCTCTATCCATTCACTGACCGCCTCCACCCCCATCAGTAGCCCTATGAGATCAGTTCACTTATCCTATTTTATAGATGAGAAACTGAAGCACAGAGAGGCCATGCACTTGACCCAAAGTCAGCGAGGAGTGGTGCTAGCATTAAACCCGGGCAGCGTGGCTTCTAAGATTCAGCTCCTCAAACATGACGTTTTACTGCCTCTCTAGCTTTAAAATGGCATGAGGAGTTAGTTTCTTAAAAAGGTATCTGTGTAGTTGCTCGACATTGCTAATCATTAGAGAAATGCAAACCAAAACCACAAGACAAACCATTTCATACCCATTAGGATAGTTACTATAAAAAAA
>NW_006437106.1:0-529 GCF_000325575.1 Pteropus alecto
AAAATCTTCTTTAAGTCCAAGGTCCATGAGTTTAACTCTTTTGTTTTCTTCTATGCAATTTACTGTTTCAGGTCTTATATTCAGGTTCTTAATCCATTTTGAGTTAATTTTGGTGTGTGGTGATAGACAACAGTCTAGTTTCATTCTTTTGCAGGTGGCTTTCCAGTTTTCCCAGCATCATTTATTGAAGAGGCTTTCCTATCTCCTCTGTATCTTTTTGGGTCTTTTGTCAAAAATGATTTGCCCATATATATATATGGGTTTACTTCTGGAATCTCGATTCTGTTCCACTGGTCTGCGTGTCTGTTTTTCTGCCAATACCGTACCATTTTGATTATTGTCGCTTTGTAGTATAATTTGGAGGCAGAGTGATGCCTCCAGCCTCATTCTTTTTTCTCAGGATGACTTTGGCAATTCGAGGTCTTTAGTGCTTCCATACAAATCTGATGATATTTTGGTTTTATTTCTTTAAAAAATGTAAAAAATGCCAATGCGATTTTAATAGGGATTGCATTAAATCTGCATAATG
>NW_006437107.1:0-481 GCF_000325575.1 Pteropus alecto
GGGAATCAACAGAGTGGATAAAGAAGAAGATCGAATCACTGATATAGAGAATGTGGAAGCCAAGGAAACTCAATCAGAATAGTAAGAAAAAAAGAAGCCAAGACTATAATAATAATTTAGGGAGCCTATGGGACACAATTAAATGTAAAAATATCTGGGTCATAGGAGTACCTGATGGAAGACAAGATGTTGAAGAGCTAATTGAAGAAATAATGATGGGAAATTTTTCTAACCCAGGGAAGGAAATAGACATACAACCCCAAGAAGCTCAGAGTCCCAAAAAAGATGAACCCAAAGAGGCCCACACCAAGACACATCATAATTAACATGCCAAAGGTTAAAGACAAAGAGAGAATCTTAAAAGCAGCCAAGAGAAAAGCAGTTAGTTACTCATAAGACTGGCAATTGATTTCTCAAAAGAAACTGCAGGACAGAAGGGATTGTCACAAAATATTCAAAGTGATAAAAACCCAGGATCCAC
>NW_006437108.1:0-773 GCF_000325575.1 Pteropus alecto
GAGTGACATGAGAAATGTGGCGGAGTGAGAGACATTACCAGATCTCTTCCTTTGAAACAATAAGGTGACATCTAAACCTCAAAGAAAACCAGCATGTCTGGGCGTTGGGTGGTAGACTGAGAAAAACAAAGAAGCTGCCTCTTGCAGCTGGAGATCGCTGTAGGAGGAATGGGGAGGGGAGAAGGTGCGGTGAGTTCCTTGAGCATCCCTGCCTGGGAAAGCTGCGAGCTCCACGTAGCCAGTGGCATCAGGGCAGAAAGCCAGGAAATGGGGACGATAGAGAAGCGGGGAAAGCAGAGACACAACAGATGATTATTACCAGCTGCAGCTGCCAAACAGAGGTGGAGCTACATCCCCCATTCCCCAATCTAGACGGCCCCTATCCCCATATCTTCTGAGACCTAATACCGCAGAGACTGAGCTGAATCTGAGCAAACAACCTGTTGCTAATCCTGACAGAGACTGAGACTGAGGTTAGCGAGTGTGATTGAATATGTATAAGGTAAAAAAGGCATGATATTATAGAGGCTTAAACACCACCTACTGGAAACTAAAACAAAAATGCCTTCTTTGCTACAGGCTAAAGAAAGACCTTTATATAATCTTTCCAGAATAAAAGCAGAAAACGCTTCCATTGATGCCCAGGTGGAGAAATAGTCCATTAAACACCCCAAACAACAAAGGTGACAAGTTATTTCAGAAAGAAAAAAATACCTACAGCAAAGAAGCCTACAGTCCTAGAAATATGTGGCTTAAATGACAGAGAATTCAGG
>NW_006437109.1:0-491 GCF_000325575.1 Pteropus alecto
ATTATATTAGTTTCATGTATACAACACAGTGATTAGATATCTAAATAACTCATGAAGTGATCACCCCAATAATTCTTGTATCTCTCTGATACCATACATAGTTGTTACAATATTATTGACTATATTCCTTATGCTTTACTTTATATCTCCATGACTATTTTATAAATACCAATTTGTACTTTTTAATCCCTTCCTCCTTTTCATCTGACCCCTCCCAAACACTCTCCCATCTGGTAACCCTCAAAATGTTCTCTATATCTATGAGTTTATTTCTGGTTTTTTTTTTTTTTTTTGTCATTGTTGTTTGTTCTTTAGATTCCACATGTAAGTGAAATCATATGACATTTGTCTTTCTCTCTTTGACTTAGTCCACTCAGCAAAATACCCTCTAGGACCATCATGAAATATCTTTTTGCATATCTTCTGTCTGTGTGTGTCTTTTAATCTGAAGCGAGGCTCTTGTAGGCAGCATACATAAGGGTCTTGTTTTC
>NW_006437110.1:0-1517 GCF_000325575.1 Pteropus alecto
AGAAGTCAGTTGCATTTTTATACACCAATGATGAATGATCAGAAAGAGAAATTAAAAATACAAATTTATAATTGCATCAAACACAATAAAATACCTAGGAAAAAATTTAACCAAGGAGGTAAAAAACCTGTACTCAAAATATTATGACACTGAAGAAAGAAATTGAAGCGTATACAAATAAATGGATGCATAGATCACGCTCATGGATAGGAAGAATTAACATTATTAAAATGTCCATCCTACCCAAAGCAATTTTTAGATTCAATGCAATCCCTATCAAAACACCAATGGCATTTTTCACAAAACTACAACAGATAATCCAAAAATTTGTATAGAACCATAAAAGACTCCAAATAGCCACGGCAATCTTGAGAAAGACGAACAAAGTTGGACTTATGCTACTTGCTATCGAACTATAAGGCTATGGTAACCAAAATAGTATGGTACTGGCATAAAAAGAGACACACTGATCAACGAAACAGAATAGAGAGCCCAGAAATAAATCCCCGCCTATATGATCAATTAATCTATGACGAAAGAGGCAAGAATATACAATGAGGTAAAGAAAATCTCTCCCATAAAAGGTGTTGGGAAAACTGAATGGTACATCTAAAAAAAAAAATGAAACTTGACACTTTCTCAACCCTATAGAAAAATGAATTCAAAATGGATTAAAGACTTAAATGTAAGACTCGAAACCATAAAACTTCTAGAAGAAAACATGCACCTCTTCAGGCAAGGGAAACAAAAGAAAAAATAAACAAATGAGATTATATCAAACTAAAAAGGTTTTGCCCAGCAAAGGAAACCATCAACAGAAAGTAAAGACAATCTACTGTATGGGAGAAGATATTCACCAATGATACATCAGATAAGGGGTTAATATCCAAAATGTATAAAGAACTCATTTAGCTCAACATCAAAATAATTAACAATCCCATTAAAAAATGGGCAGAGGACCTGAATAGGCATTTTTTCAAAGTGGACATATAGATGGCCAATAAACATATGAAAAGATGTTCCATGTTGTTATTCATTTGAGAAATACAAATCAAAACCACAATATCACCTCACACCTGTCATCAATGACCACCATCAATAAGTCAACCAACAACAGGTGTTGGCAAGGCTGTGGAGGAAAGGGAACCCTCATTCATTGTTGGTGGGATTGCAAATTGGTGCAGTCGCTATGGAAAACAGAATTGAGGTTCCTCAAAAAATTAAAAATGGATCTACCTTTTGACCTAGCAATTCCACTTCTGGGTATTTATCTGAAGAAATTCAAAACACTAAATCGAAAAGATATATGCACCCCTATGTTCACTGAAGCATTATTTACAATAGCCAAGATATGGAAGCAATCTAAGTGACTATCAATATGGTTGAATAAAGAAGAAGTGGTACATATACATAATGGAATATTACTTGGTCATAATAAAGAATAAAATCTTACCATTTGCAACAACATTGATGGAATTGGAAGGTATTATGCTAAGTGAAATACATCAGACAAAGAA
>NW_006437111.1:0-1499 GCF_000325575.1 Pteropus alecto
TAAGCTTGCAGACATAGAAATATGTAACTTAAATGGCAGAGATTTCAGGATGGTATTCCTGAAAAAACTCAGTGAGTTCCAACACAAGTCATATCAACAATTTCAGGAATTAAAAAAACAAGTAGATGAGCAGAGCAAGGAGATCGAAATCCTCAAAAAGAACGGAATTGATCTTCTGGAGATAAAAAATTACAAGATCCTATTAAAAGAAATTGAAGAAGATACAAAAAAATGGAAAGATATTCTGTGTTTTTGGATTAGAAGAATCAACATAGTTAAAATGACCATGTTACCTAAAGCATTATACAGATTTAATGCAATCTCCATCAAAATCCCATCGGCATTTTCAAAAGAAATAGAACAAAAAATCATCAGATTTGTATGGAAGCACAAAAGACCCCAAATTGCCAAAGCCATCCTCAACAAAAAGAACAAGGCTGGAGGCAACACTCTGCCCGACTTCAAATTATACTACAAAGTGACAGTAATCAAAACAGCTTGGTATTGGCAGCAAAACAGACACACAGACCACTCAAATAGAATTGAGAGCCCAGAAGTAAACCTACCTTTATATGGGTGAATAATCTTTGACAAAAAAGCCAAAAACATACAGTGGAGAAAGGAAAGCCTCTTTAATAAATGGTGCTGGGAAAATTGTAAGGCCACCTGCAAAAGAATGAAACTAGACTGTTGTCTATTACCACACACCAAAATTAACTCAAAATGGATTAAGGACCTGTATATAAGACCTGAAACAATAAAATGTATAGAAGAAAACATAGGAACTAAATAAAAGGACCTTGGATTAAAGAGGATTTTATGAATTTGACCTCAAAAGCAAGAAAGGTAAAAGCTAAAATAAATGAATGGGAGTACATCAAACTAAAAAGCTTCTGCTCAGCAACAGAAATTGTCAATAAGGTAAAGAGAGAACTATCCGAATGGGAAAATATATTTGCAATCAATGCCTTCGATAAGGGCCTAATATCTAAAAATACAAGGAACTCATACAACTCAATAACAACAACAAAAAAACCAAACAATCCAATTAAAAAACGGGCAGAGGACCTGAACAAACAGGTCTCCCTAGAGGACATACAAATGGCCAACAAGTATATGAAAAGATATTCAACATCGCTAGCTAGTAGGGAAATGAAAATCAAAACCACAATCTCACACCTGTTAGAATAGCAATAATCAACAAGACAAGTAACTTCAATGTTGGAGAGGATGTGGAGAAAAAGGAACCGTCATACACTGCTGGTGGGACTACAAATTGGTATAGCCACTATGTAAAACTGTATGGAGTTTCCTCAAAGACTAAGAATTGATCTACCATATGATCCAGCAATTTCTCCACTGGGTATTTACCTCAAAGTCTTGAAAACCCATATCTGAAAAGACATTTGCACACCAATGTTCATAGCAGCATTATTCACAGTGGCCAGGACATGTACGCAACTCTAGTGTCCTACAATAGATGATTGGCTAAAGAAGCT
>NW_006437112.1:0-419 GCF_000325575.1 Pteropus alecto
TCCACCAACTCCTCCATGATGCACCGTGCTCCACCATGCTCCTCCACGCTCCATCGTGCTCCTCCATGATCCACTGTGCTCCTCCACGCTCCACCGTGCTCCTTCACGCTCCTCCATGATCCACCGTGCTCCACCGTGCTCCTTCATGCTCCTCCATGATGCACTGTGCTCCACCGTGCTCCTCCACACTCCTCCATGATGCACCATGCTCCGCTGTGCTCCTTCATGCTCCTCCATGATCCACCGTGCTCCGCTGTGCTCCTTCATGCTCCTCCATGATGCACCGTGCTCCACCGTGCTCCTTCATGCTCCTCCATGATGCACCGTGCTCCTTCGCGCTCCTCCACGCTCCGTGCTCCTTCATGGCGCTCCTCCACGCTCCGTGCTCCTTCATGCTCCTCCACGCTCCACCGTGCTCC
>NW_006437113.1:0-1394 GCF_000325575.1 Pteropus alecto
AAAGGGATGGAAAAAGATATTTCACGCAAATGGAAGTGAAAAAAACAGCCGAGGTAGCAATAGTTATATCAGATAAAACAGACTTTAAAACAAAGGCTATAATAAGAGATAAAAAAGGGCATTACATAATAATAAAGGAATTGATAAATCAAGAGGACCCTAGTAAACATATATCCACACAAGATAGGAGCACCGACATACGTAAAGCAATTATTGACCAACATAAAAGGAGAGAGTAATAGTAATACACTCGTAGTAGGAGACTTTAACATCCCATTATCACCAACGGACAGATCTTCCAGGTAAAGAATCAACAAGGAAACAATGGGCCTAAAAGATACACTAGGACGGATGGACTTAAAAGATATTTTCAGAGTATTTTACCCCAAAGCAGCAAAATATACATTCTTCTCAAGTGCACATGGAACATTTTCAAGGATAGACCACATGTTAGGACACAAATCAAGTCTCAATAAATTTAAGAAGATTGGAATCAAATCAACCATCTTCTCCAATCACAATGGTATGAAACTAAAAATCAACCACAAGAAAAAAATTGGAAAATATGCAAACACATGGAGACTAAATAACGTGCTATTAAACAATGAATGGGTTATTAATGAGATCAAAGAAGAAATCAAAAGATACCTAGAGACAAATGAAAATGAAAATACAATGACTCAAAATCTGTGGGACACAGTGAAAGCAGTCCTAAGAGGGAAATTCATAGCAATACAGGCTTACCTAAAGAAATAAGAAAAAGCTCAAATAAACAATCTAACCTTAAACTTAAAAGAACTAGAAAAAGAGCAGCAAACAAATCCCAAAGTGAATAGAAGGAAGGAAATAATAAAGGTCAGAGCAGAAATCAATGAAATAGAGTCTAGAAAAACAATACAAAAGATTAATGAAACCAAGGGTTAGTTCTTTGAAAGGACATAGAAAATTGACAGACCCTTAGCCAGACTCATCAAAGAAAAAAGAGAGAGGACTCAAATAAATAAAATCAGAAATGAAAGAGGAGAAATAACCATGGACTCCACAGAAATACAATGGATCATAAGAAAATACTATAAGCAATTATATGCCAACAAATTGGACAATCTGGAAGAAATGGACACATTCCTAGAAACATACAATCTCCCAAGACTGAGTCAAGAAGAAACAGAATCAAAAAGAAACAGAAAATATGAATACATTGATAACTACTAACAAAATCGAATCAGTAATCAAAAAATTCCCAACCAACAAAAGTCTTGGACTAGATGTCTTCACTGGTGAATGTTGTCATTCAAAGAAAAATTAATACTTATTCTTCTTAACCTATTCCAAAAAATTCAAGAGAGAAAGCTCCCTAATTCCTTTTATAAGGCCACCATTACCTTAATTCCAAA
>NW_006437114.1:0-612 GCF_000325575.1 Pteropus alecto
AGAAAGAAAGAAAGAAAGAAAAAGAAACAAACAAACAAACAAGGAAAGAAGGAAAGAAAGAAACAAAGAAACAAAGAAACAAAGACAAAGAAGCAATGGAAATACCAAGCTACCAGAAAGTAAAAGACAAATTGGCTATAGGAAACCCTCATATTTCAATAATCACCCTAAATATAAATGGAACAAACTCAACAAAAAACAAGCACAGAGTTGCAGATTGGATCAAAAAACAAAACCCAATCATATGCTGCCTCCAATATGCTGCCTCGAGGAGACACATCTCAGCTCCAAAGACAAATATAGACTCAAAGTGAAAGGGTGGAAAATGATATTTCAAGCAAATGGTATTCAGAGAAAAGCGGGAGTAGCGGTACTAATATCGGAAGAAATAGACTTCAAAATAAAAAAGATAAAGAAAGATACTGAGGTCCACTTCACAAGGATAAATGGAATCATGCACCAAGAAGACATAACACTTATTAATATCTATGCTTTCAATCAGGGAGCCCTGAAATATGTAAAGGAGTTACTAACAGAACTAAAGAGAGAAACAGACCAAAACACTATCTTAGTAGGGCACCTAAATACCCCACTGCCAGATATGGACAGATC
>NW_006437115.1:0-551 GCF_000325575.1 Pteropus alecto
TTCAAAAATCCATAGCGTTCCTATAATCTAATGATAAAGGGTCAGAAAAATAGGGGAAAAATAATTACTTTTGCAATTGTAACCAAAAGAATAAAATACCTAAGAATAAATTTAACGAAACATCCAAAGGACCTATATAATGAAAACTACAAGTCCCTATTAAAAGAAATCAAAGATAGAAAGAAATGGAAAGATATTCTGTATTCTTATATTGGAAGAAATGACATAGTTCTAATGACCTTATTACCTAAAGCATTATACAGATTTAATCCAATCCCCATCAAAATCCCATTGTCATTTTTTTTTAAAAAAAAAGGAACAAAAAATCGTCAGACTTATTTGGAAGCACAAAAAAAAACCCGAATTGCCAAAGCCGTCCTGAGAAGAAAGAATGAGGCTGTAGGCATCATTCTGCCCAACTTCAAAACGTACTACAAAGTGACAGTAATGAAAACGGCATGGTATTGGCAGCAAAACAGACACACTGGCCAGTGGATTAGAATCGAGAGTCCAGACATAAACACATATTTATATGGGCAAATAATTTTCAA
>NW_006437116.1:0-481 GCF_000325575.1 Pteropus alecto
AATGAAACTGAAAACAAAACAAAACAAAAACAATAAAAATTAAATGAAACACAGACATAGTTCTTTGAGAAGGTTAATAAAATTGACAAACCCTTGGCTAGACTCACTAAAGAAAAAAGAGAAAGGATGCAAATAAACAAAATCAGGGATGAAAGAGGGGAAATTATTACTAACATTGCCGAAATCAAAGGATCATGCAAGAATACTATGAAAAAGTACAAAATATCAAATTTAATAACCTAGAAGAAATGGACCGGTACTTAGAAAAATACAGTCTTCCTAAACAGAATCAGAAGAACTGGAAAATAAAAATAGACCATTTAGCACTATGGAAATTGAAACAATCATCAAAAACCTACCAAAAGTAAAAGTCCAGGACCAGATGGCTTCATCAGGAAATTCTACCAAACAGTCAAAGGAGATTTAGTACCTATTCTCCTCAAACGCTTTCAAAAAATCAAAGAAGATGCAATACTTCCCA
>NW_006437117.1:0-396 GCF_000325575.1 Pteropus alecto
TGGTTGTCAGAAATGGTGTGGTGTGTGTGGTGTGTGTGTTGTGTGTATGTGATATGTGGTATGTGTAGTGTGTATGCATGTGTGGTGTGTGTGGTGTCAGGTGTGTGTGGTGTGTGTGGTGTGTGTGCGTGTGTGTGGTGTGTGTGTGTGTGGTGTGTGGTGTCAGGTGTGTGTGTGGTGTGTGCGTGGTGTCAGGTGTGTGTGCAGTGTGTGTGGTTGTGTGTGTGGTGTGTTTTGTGGTGTATATAGTGTGTGTGGTGTGTGTGATGTCAGGTGTGTGTGTGGTGTGTGTGGTGTCAGGTGTGTGTGTGATGTGCGGTGTGTGTGGTGTGGTGTGTGGTATATGTGGTGTATGTGTGTGGTGTGTGTGGTGTGTGTGTGGTGTCAGGTGTGTGT
>NW_006437118.1:0-855 GCF_000325575.1 Pteropus alecto
GGGGATCGCTGCAGTCTGGGCTGGGGCCCCCGCCGGATCGAACCGCGGGAAAGGGAAGCATGCATGGAACCTCCGCAAACTGGATGAGAATCCATCTTCCACCCGAGCTGGGAATAGACTTTATAAAAGATATTATGTAATGGAGTCTCGGGAAGCTCGAGACGCCTCCAGCAAAGCTGCTGGTGAATTAATTAAGTGCTTTTAAACGGTCTAGGTAAATATTCCGCGGCGGGTGGGGAGGACTGTTGGGGGCTGCTGTAGCTTGAGTTGAATTTTAACTGTCCACATCCTGTATGTTTTGTCGCTGTGCTGTCTGCGTCGAGGTGCTATATTATGGAATGGGGTGGGGAGTGAATGGAAAGTAACAGCTGAATTTTTTTCCCTTGAGTAAAGCCGAACACTGGATTATCACAAGTCTTAACATGACTAGATCCGTATATCTCATGCATCATAAATGTCATCTGAAATTGCCCTTTTCTTTCCCAAGCTCATGGACGAAAGTGGTGGGTTTTAGTTTTTTCATTTATTACGAATATTAATAAAGAAGATGCATGGTTAACATTTTTTGTGATAAACTAGGATTTTAAAAAAGCAACAGAAGTGATGCAAAATGCGTCGCGTGGAGACTGTTTCCCTTCTGTGGTTGTCAGTAGAGGCTCTGTAGTGGCCCAGCATTCACAGGATATGTACCAGAGTCAATAAAATTGGAGAATTAACAAGAAGTAACTTGGATCAGTGTGGGGAGAAAAAAAAAAAAAAAATCCGGTCCAGGGGCAAGTGTGAAGTGGGAATGGCCAGGGGGCTTTCTGATCCAAAATGATCGGATTGCAGGAATGTGGCAGCCAAGTGGATCCT
>NW_006437119.1:0-240 GCF_000325575.1 Pteropus alecto
AGAGAGGAGACAGATATCACATATGTAAATTGCTTATTTACGAAAGATTCCACTTAATATTTTCAGACTGCGGTTGACCAAATATAACATACCTCTGGGAGCCACACCGCACATGAGTGGGCACCACTGTCTCATCTTATCTGATCTTCAGAAACCCCTAAGAGTGGAGTGGCTGTTGTGATCCATACTTTGCAAAGAGGATCAGAGTTAAGGCATCTGCCCAAGATTGCACCACAATGG
>NW_006437119.1:731-958 GCF_000325575.1 Pteropus alecto
ATATCGTCTGCTGGTCTTCTTCTCTGTTCCCTGGACATTCAGCTCTCTTGGCCTCAGCACTCTTCATAGGCTAAAACCCCTACCCAATTTTCTACCTTCTTGTTTACTGCTATGCGTTACCTTTAGCCCCAAATTGCCTTCCCGTTTGCTTACTTGAGGGCGGTCATGGGCCGACCCTTCTTCCAACAGGATGACCTCGGTGTCTTTACAGGCAGACCCTAAAGCCC
>NW_006437120.1:0-321 GCF_000325575.1 Pteropus alecto
CTTTTTTCAATGACTTATAATTTTCTGAGAACAGCTCTTTTACATCCTGGGATAATTTGATTCCCAGATATTTTATAGTTTTCGATGCAATTGTAAATGGGATTGCTTTCTTAATTTCTCTTTCTGGAAGTTCTTCATTGGTGTATAAATTTTCCAGACTGTCCAATTTGCTGGCGTATAATTGCTCATAGTATTTTCTTATGCTCCTTTGTATTTGTGTGGAGTCTGCAGCTATTTCTCCTCTTTCATTTCTGATTTTGTTTATTAGAGTCTTCTCTCTTTTTTACTTGATGAGTTTGGTTAAGGGTCTGTCAATTTTGT
>NW_006437121.1:0-702 GCF_000325575.1 Pteropus alecto
TGATCTTGACCCACCTTTGCCACTTCATCCTCCTCTCTCCCGCTCGGTTTTCTTACATCATATTAGCCTTTTCTCAGTTCCAAGATTGTACCAAGCTCTTTCTTGACTCAGGGCATGACATTGCCTTTCCCTGAAGAATCCTACACACCCTGTTCTGTGAATCGCTATTTTCTTACTGTTACTCAAGTCCCAGCTTCAATGTAACCTCTTCGAAAAGTCTTCCCAGCCCCTTTCTGTCTCAAGAACGTTCTTTCCGTAACTCAGATTCGCATTTCTCTCCGGTCCCTCACCACGGCTTGCTCGAAGCTTGTCTTACACCGTAGCTCACGAGGGCAGTGATCTCTGCTGTCACGCTCGCTTCTGTGCTCACCGGCATTGCAGGAGAGAGCAAATCTGACGGTTTAAGTGACTCGTCGCAGGCAGGCTGTCGCAGAAGGAGAAGCGGCTGTTGTCACTGCATTCGTCTGAACGTACAGCAAGACGTTCGGGCAGCGGAACACAGCGTTTGGCAAAAACAAAGAGAAACTGCAAGGTGATGTTGCACGTCTCTGGAAAAAAAAAAAACCCAAGCAGAAATCAACTTAGATAACATTGATAAACGTTTCCAGGTCTCGTAAGGCTAGAGAGATGGGGGGGATGTTTATAAAGGTCACCTCGAGCATATTTCCTCGCTCCACCAGACAAGGAGGCCTGGTGTGTTCA
>NW_006437122.1:0-1064 GCF_000325575.1 Pteropus alecto
GAAGGTAGGACAGGGTGAGGATGCGGGGCTGCCTGAGATGGAGGCTGCCACAGATGCCTCTTAAAGGGGCCGCATCTGCGAGTGGACTCTCCCGGTGATGGACCTGCTCGCTCTGAGCACCAGTGCTGGTTCTGCTGCGCAGGGGGCACGAGGGACTCACAGGGGGACACCGAGTTCTCAGAGTGAGGGTCTAGGTAAGATACTCTCTGTACAGAAGTGCTGGAGGTATCCACTGTTCCTCTGTTAAGCCTTACCCCCTCCCAGTGCGTGGACTCAGTGCCGCCATAGCAGCGGAGACATCATCAAACTGGATAACAGAGGTCACTCAGTCCAGAGGATTCCCTGAAACCCCTCCTCCCCCAACTCGGGCCCCACCCAAGCTACATCCAGGTGTGTTTTCACTTAGTCAGGTGCTCCTTGCTGAGCAGCTCCTAGGCTTACACTCATGGCAACTTTGGTTTCTGGTGTGGCCTTTTGAAGGAACTATAAGCACAGCATCTGTGGATTGCTTGCTGAATCTTAACAGGTGGCCCCGGAGGGGCACAGGCTGGGGCTAAATTTGGCCTGCAGCTGAACCTTTCTCAGGACTGTGCCACTGGACACCTGCCACACAAAGACAACTAATAAGACCAGGTGTCTTAAGAGCTTTGCTTAGTACATAGAAACAGACACAGAAAGGCAGCCAAAAAGGGAAGACAAAGAAGCAGAAACCATGTGAGAGAACAGAACAGAGATCCAGAAATAATGGAGTCAAGCAATCTAACAGATGCAGAGTTCAAAACACTAGTTATAAAGATGCTCAATGAACTTATGGGAAGTGTAGATGAATTCAGTGAGAACTTTAACAAAGAGAGAAAGAATAAAAATGGAAATGATAATTATAAAAGGGAACTAGTCAGAAATGAAGAATACATTATCTGAGATGAGAAATATAGTAAATGGAATAAACAAAGTGAATAAAGAAGAGGATCAAATGACCTATACAGAGGATGGGAAAGCCAAGGACACTCACTTAGAATGGCAAGAAAGAAGTAACCAAGAATATAATAATAATTTAAGGAGTC
>NW_006437123.1:0-263 GCF_000325575.1 Pteropus alecto
TCGTCAACAAGGTAAAGAGACAATCATCCGAATGGAAAAATATATTGCAAGCAATGCCTCTGATAAGGGTCTATTGTCCAAAATGTACAAAGAACTCATACGACTCAGTAACAACAAAAAAAACAAATGATCCAATCAAAAAATGGGCAGAGGACCTGAATAGACTTCTCCCTAGAGTACAAATGGCCAACAAATATATGAAAAGATGCTCAATATCACTAGCTAGTGGGGAAATGCAAATCAAAACACAATGAGATACCATC
>NW_006437124.1:0-599 GCF_000325575.1 Pteropus alecto
CATTATCATTTGTTTCTATGTATCTCTTGATTTCTTTTTACTTCTTGTCTGATCCAGTTATTCCTCAGTAGCATGTTGTTTAATCTTCATATATTTGTGGTTCTTTCTGCTTTCTTTTTGCTGTTGATCTCTAGTTTCAAAGCATTATGATCAGAGATTATGGCTGGTTATGGTTTCAACCCTCTTATATTTGTTGAGGCTATCTCTGTGTCCCAGTATGTGGTTGATTCTTGAGAATGTTCCATGTGCACTAGAGAAGAATGTAAAAGCAGGTTTTTGGAGATGGAAGGCTCTGTAAATGTCAATTATGTCCATTTGATATAATGTGTCATTTAAGGATGTTATTTCTTTATTGATTTTCTGCTTGGATGATCTTTCCACATCTGACATGTGGTATTTAGTTCCCCTAACACGATAGTGTTTGGGTCTGTTTCTCTCTTTAGTTCTGTTAGCAATTGCTTTATATATTTTGGGGCTCCCTGATTGGGAACATGAATATTAATAAGTGTTATGTCTTGGTGCATGATTCTCTTTATCATTATGAGGTGTCCCTCTGTATCTTTATTTATCTTTTTTATTTTGAAGTCTATTTCGTCTGA
>NW_006437125.1:0-697 GCF_000325575.1 Pteropus alecto
TTTCTAAGTACTGGTCCGTTTCTTCTAGGTTACTACATTTGTTGTTATATGCTTTTTCATAGTATTTTTGTATGGTCCTTTGTACTTCTGCAGTGTCTTTTGTAATTTCCCCTCTTTCATCCCTGCTTTTGTTTATTTGTGTCCTTTCTCTTTTTTTCTTTAGTGAATCTAGCCAGGTTTTTGTGAATTTTATTAACCTTTTCAAAGAACCAGCTCTTTGTTGCATTTACTTTTTAAAATATTTTTGTTGAGCCAAGACTTTCTATTTTTCTATTCTATTTGTTTCAAAAGAATTCATGATTGCTTTAAAGACTGTCAGATATTCCCAACCCCTCAGTTTTCCTGCACTGGTGTCCATTGATTGTCTTTCCCATGTTAGTTGAGATTTTCCTTGTCATTCTATTTTAGTGTATGTGCTGCCAAAATGAGCATTCCTAGTCATTTATATTCTGAGTAGTTTTGATTTATATGCTGAATATTTTGAATATTAGGTATTAAGACTCTTAGTCTTATGTAAGTCTTGTGGAATATGTTGTCATTTGTTTTAGTAGGCATTTACCACTATTCATAGGCAGTCACTGTACCCCTTGTTGTTGTGGCAGGGTGAGGACAAGGAAGGACTGTGGGCCATGAAGGGATGTGGTCAGATGAAGGTGGGGAAGACTTTGGGGCTTTACGTGAGGTGTCTGAGTCCTCA
>NW_006437126.1:0-691 GCF_000325575.1 Pteropus alecto
AGATTCTAAACAGCCTTGACAGACGTGAAGGACGGACTGAACTATTAACACGACGTCTAAGAGGGATCTGCAGAATCTCACTCATACGAGACAGGACGGACCTGACTAAACATCAATTTAGTTAGAAAACAAATGTCTACTTTGTTGAAGTTTACCATCAGCTCAAAATGAACAATACACCATGGCAATTTTAATCTGCTCTAATAAAAGAATATTATCCAAGAGAAAAAAAGGGAGCAAACTCTTTCTGTGCTGTGTGCTGTTTACACCCATCTGGGCCATTCCATTCTGCTTTGGATTCCCTTTTTTGTAAGGGGAAAAGGGAATAAATAAGTAGATTCAATCAGAAGAAGGCGATCACGCTGAAAGTTCTGGAAACCACTCCAGTGTGAAGAATGAAGGAAACAGGAATGGAGCATGTTGGCTGTCTTCAAATATTATGATTGCATAAAGAGTGAGCACATGAGCTTCTAAAATTCAATTCTAGGACGCGGTTCCACAGTGCAGTGGTGAGCACGTCTGCTTTATACACAGAAGGTCCTGGGTTGGCGCCCCATTGGAGCCACGGTCCCTGGTCTACGGCCATGCCACACTGAACAAGCCTGACGTCTGATCTCAGGAGCTAAGCAGGGTCGGGCCTGGTTAGGACTTTGATAGGTGACCACCTAGGAAGATCAGGTGCTGTAGGCAT
>NW_006437127.1:0-693 GCF_000325575.1 Pteropus alecto
AAGGACAAGGAAGCAATGGAAACACTGAGGTACCATAAAGTAAAAGATAAAATGACTATAAGGAGACCTCATAACTCAATAATCACCTTAAATGTAAATGGATTAAACTCACCAAGAAAAAGGCACAGAGTTGCAGAATGGATCAAAAAGCTAAATCCAACCATATGCTGCCTCCAGGAGATACATTTCAGTTCCAAAGACAAATATAGACTCAAAGTGAAAGGGTGGAAAATTATATTTCAAGCAAATGGCATTCAGAGAAAAGCAGGAGTAGCAGTACTTATATTGAATGATATAGACTTCAAAATAAAAAAAGGTAAAAAAAGATAAGGAGAGACACTTCATAATGATAAAGGGAATCATGAACCAAGAAGACACAACACTTATTAATAACTACGCTCCTGATTAGGTAGCCCTGAAACATATAAATCAATTGCTAAAGGAACTAAAGAGACAAAAACACTATCGTAATAAGAGAACTAAATACCCCACTGTCGGATATGGATAGATCATCCAAACAAAAAATGCATAAGGAAATAACATCTTTAAACGACACATTAGACCAACTTGACATAATTGACATTTACAGGGCCTTTCTCCCCAAACTGCTGCTTATGTATTCTTCTCTACTGCACATGGAACAGTCTCAAGGAATGATCACATACTGGGACACAGAGAAAGCCTCAACAAATA
>NW_006437128.1:0-336 GCF_000325575.1 Pteropus alecto
TTTTTTTGTACCTGTATTTATCAGGGATATTGGCTTGTGGTTTTCTTTTCTTATAATGTTTTTATCTGGCTACAGTAGGAGGGTAAATGTGGCCTCATAAAATGAGTTTGGGAGTATTCCGTCTTCTTCAATTTTTTGGAAGAGTTTGGGAAGAAATGGCGTTAAATCTTCTACAAACGTTTTGTAGAATTTAGTGGTGAATCCATCTGGTCCTGGGCTTTTCTTTGTTGGGAGGTTTTTGATCATTGATTTAATCTTTTTACTTGTTATTGGACTGTTCATATTTTTTATTTCTTCCCATTTCAGTCTTGGTAGGTTGTATGTTTCTAGAAATTT
>NW_006437129.1:0-549 GCF_000325575.1 Pteropus alecto
TTGAACTCTGCATCTGTTAGATTGTTTGACTCCATCCATTATCCCTGGATCTCTGTTCTGTCTATCATATGGTTTCTGCTTCTTTGTCTTCCCATTTTGGCTGCCTTTGTGTGTCTGTTTCTAAGTCTCCCGGTCTTATTAGCATGGTTTTGTGTAGTAGGTGTCCAGTGGCACAGTCCTGAGAGAGGTTCAGCTGGAGGCCAAGTTTAGCCCCAGCCTGTGCCCTTCTGGATCCACCTGTTAAGATTCAGCAAGCAACCCACAGATGCTATGCTTATTTGCCTCAAGAGGCCATGTCAGAAACTGTGGCCAGCTTCCTCCAGTGTGTGTCTTGGGGTTGGCTCAGTAAGGAGCACTGGATTCACTGACGATACAACTGAACGTGGCTTGGGTAGGGCCATGAGTTGGGGGAGGTGGAGTTTCAGGGAATCCTCCGGACAGAGAGACCTCTGTTATCCAGTTCGATGACATCTCAGCTGTGGAGGCATCGCATCCACATACTGGGAGAGGGGAAGGCTCAACAGAGGAACAATGGATGCTGCTGGCACT
>NW_006437130.1:0-372 GCF_000325575.1 Pteropus alecto
ATAAACAAAGTGAATAAAGAAAAGGATTAAATGACTTATATGAAGGATGAGAAAGCCAAAGACAATCAGAATGGCAAGAAAAAAGAAGCTAAGGCTATAATAATGATTTAAGGAGCCTATGGGACACTACCAGAAAGAAAACAAGATGTTGAAGAGCTGTTTGAAAAAATAATGATAGAAAACTTCCCTAACCTGGTGAAGAAAATAGAGTTCCCCAAATCAGGAACCCAAAGACGCCCACACCAAGACACATCATAATTAAAATACCAAAAGTTAAGTACAAAGAGAGAATCTTAAAAGCAGCAAGAGAAAAATAGTTACCTACAAGGGAGCATTGTCATAAGACTGGCAGCTGATTTCTCAAAAGAAACT
>NW_006437131.1:0-775 GCF_000325575.1 Pteropus alecto
AGATACTAAGAAATGGAAAGATATTCCGTGTTCTTAGGTTAGAAGAATCAACAAAAACATACAGTGGAGAAAGGAAAGTCTGTTCAATAAATGGTGCTGGGAAAACTGGAAAGCCACCTGCAAAAGAGTGAGACTAGACTATTGTCTATCGCCACACACCAAAATTAACTCAAAATGGATTAAGGACCTGAATATAAGAAGACCCGAAACAATAAAATGCATAAAAGAAAACATAAATAAAAGAAAACTCAAGGACCTTAGCCTTAAAGAGGATTTTATGAATTTGACCTCAAAGGCAAGGGAAGTAAAAGCTAAAATAAATTAATTAGACTACATCAAACCAAAAAGCATCTGCTCAGCAAAAGAAATCATTAAGAAGGTAAAGAGAGAATCATCTGAATGGGAAAATATATTTGCAACCTACACCTCCGATAAGGGCCTAATATCCAAAATATACAAAGAACTCATACAACTCAATAACAACAAAAAAACCAAATGATCCAATCAAAAAATGGGCAGAGGACCTGAACAGACACTTCTCCCTAGAGAACATATAAATGACCAACAACTATATGAAAAGATGCTAAACATCACTAGCTATCAGGGAAATGCAAATCAAAACCACAATGAGATACCATCTCACACCTGTTAGAATAGCTATTATTAACAGGACAAGTAATAACTAATGTTGGAGAGGATGCAGAGAAAAAGGAACCCTTATATGCTTCTGGTGGGAATGAAAATTGGTATAGACACTATGGAAAACAGTATAGAG
>NW_006437132.1:0-1406 GCF_000325575.1 Pteropus alecto
ATCTCTTGCCGACAAACCCACAGGAAACAGTCCCCGGAGCCCCTCCGGCTGGCAGGATGCACTGTGCCTGTTTTAACACGTCGCCGTCCGCGGAGCCTGCCGGAAGTGCTGATGGGCCACCGTCGCCCAGCTCCGTGTATCTGTTGCGAGAAGTCCGGGGACAAACTCTCCTGCCCCTGTATGTTGTTCCATCGGCCTGAGGACCGTCGTCGTCTGTGGAACACGATCGTTTTAGGAGGCTGTGTCTTGGAGGTGATGCCTCCGCGATTTTCCCAGGGGTCCCTTTGACATGGAGACCCAGGCCCGTCTTCTCCATCCGGAAGGCTTCCTCGAACGAGTTTTAAAACGGCGGTTGCGCTTCTTCCTCCAAGGCTCGGAGGACGCGGCCTGCCGCCCATCGCCCGCGGGGCCGGTCCCTCCTCACTGTCGGCCCCCTGCTCCCAAGGCCCCTCCGCAAACCTCACTCGAAGCCTTGGCGCTCTGCACTCCATTCCTCACTTCGAAAATCACTCATTTTCTCACATTTCCTTCCCGAATTCGAGCTGCTGTTCTGAGTTGTTTCCTTACTCACGTCTGTCCCTGGTGTTTGAAGGTCTGACCCAAGATGGCTTTGGCGCCTCCACGTGGTCTGGCCATCTCCCTGGGCTCTGCGGTCTCCATCTGCGGAGGCGGGTTTCCCTCGGCAGGCGACACCGTGCTCTGGGTTCGCCCTGGTCCCCTCCTCTCCTGACAAGGACACCAGCCCCACCACGGGGTCCCACCCTCATGACGTACCCTCATCTCACCCTGGCCGCCTCCCGAAGGCCAATCCCCTCACACCATAGCCCCCCCCACTGGGGTGTCGTTTGGACACGGGACGCATTCCATCCACGGCCCCTCAGCACGTCTCCTGTCCCCATGCTCACAGCCACCCGAGGCACAGCTGCTGGCTGTGCTCAAGCCCCACCTCGCAATGAGCTGCCCTCTGTCCCTCCAGGGGAGCCAGCCGTGAGTTGGCGCTTCGCCAGGTTGATGGTGGTTTTCTCGTCTGGCCTGAAAACAGGGGCAAACCTAGGCCTGACCCCTGTCACTTGTTTCTCCCTGGCTACCCACCCCACATTTGTCACTGAGCATGAGCTACTACTGCCCCTTCTCAGCTGTGCCTCTCGGAAAGACCGGACACCACACTCAGAACTGGTTTCGTTTTTCTTTATTTTCTTAAAAAAAGCCCCTAAGTTCTATGGCTTCCAGGAAGCATCAGAGAAACGAAGTGCCATTTCTGTACACTTTGTAAAGCAAGACCTAGACGCACGGCCGCTGCGCCAGCTGCTCCCCGAGGCACCGAGGCCCCCGCTGGTCGGGCCTCCGCTCACCGGCAGGAGGGGCGGGGCTCCAAGGCGCTGGTCGCCGCTGCCCGCCCCAGTGCT
>NW_006437133.1:0-466 GCF_000325575.1 Pteropus alecto
GAAAACAGTATGGAAGTTTCTCAAAGAATTAAAAAGTATATACCTTTTGACTCAGTAATTGCATTTCTGGGTGTTTATCCAATTCGTAAAGATCTATGCACCTCTATGTTTATGGCAGCACAATTTACAATAGCCAAGATATGGAAACAACCTAAATGCCCATCAACAGACGATCGAATAAAGAAGTTATGGTTTGTATATACAATAGAATATTACTCAGTCATTAAAAGAAAAATGAAATCCTACCATTCGCAATGACATGGATGGACCTAGAGGTTATTACACTGAGTGAAATAAGTCAGACAGAGAAAGATAAATACCACATGATTTCAATTATATGTGGAATCTAAGAAACAAAAAAAACAAACTAATCAAAAACAGAGTCACAAATATAAAAGACAATCTGGTGATGGCCAGAGGGGAGTGGGGGAGCAGGGCTGGGAGAAAGGGGTGAAGGATTAAAGAA
>NW_006437134.1:0-967 GCF_000325575.1 Pteropus alecto
GTCTGAAAAGGAAAGAGCACAAGACGATCAGAATTTGCCATTGTGGTGAGAAACCCAGACATGCACTGGAAAGGGAAACTGGGTGTAGGTGGGGAGAGAAGTCTCTGGGGATTAAAACAAAAAAACAAAAAAACAAAACAACACACACATTACCTTCAGTGAAATAAAGCATTTTAGAAGAATCACATCGGAACTGTAGGGAAGGAAAGATGGCTGACTTGTTGGTTTTATTTTGGTAAATTCACCTGGGAACACGACGATCTAATTTTTCCTTCACGGGGTGAGTGCTCCAGCTGTGGCCGGTTCTGCCGCCGGGCCCCCGAGTGAAGCAAGTGGGAAGGGCGAACGCCCTTGGCTCAAGGACGGGGCTGGAAAACTCTCCCCCAAATAAAAAGAAATAGTTTGGCCAAGTGTTTGTTTTAGGAGTTCAAGACCTCAACTTCATCGTCATCGGCTTCATCATGCCTTAAATTATACTATATATAGTGTGTATGCACACACGCGCGCGTATGCGTGTACACACACACACAGCCCCTGCACGCACACTGAACACACGCATGCGTCTCCGGAGAGGCTTCCTACTGCGCACTGACGCTTCTTGCAGACTGGAATCTTGGTTAACCTTCGACCCCATCTAGAAAAGGCTTTCGTGAGGCCAGAGGTGGGGGGATGGATGTGAGGGTGAGATGCCAGTTAACACCCCCCGCAGGATTTCGTAAAGACCCATGACGGGCTCCAAGGCCCCTCCTCCCGTGGACACGCCTCCCTGACTAGTGGTTAAGCCGCCTGCCTCTTAGCGACCCCAGGGGAGGTGACCAGTTAACCCCCTCGTGACTAAGCCACCTGCGGTCTCCAGGGCGCGTTATAAAGTGGGGGAACAGCGAGAAAACGCTTCTGCCCACACCCGATCTGATGCGTACTTTCCCGCTCAGTTTGCAGAAAACTCAGCGCTGCCCTCCCCCCTCCC
>NW_006437135.1:0-391 GCF_000325575.1 Pteropus alecto
AATTCATCACCAACAAGCCAGTATTATGAGAAATGCTAAAGGAAATTCTGTTAAAAGAGAAGGGATAAAAAAGAAAATAGAAAAAACAAATATGAATAATAAAATGGCAGTAACTATGTTCCCATCAGTAATCATTTTAAATGTAAATAGATTAAATGGTCCAATCAAAAGACACAGGGTAGCCAAATGGATAAGAATACAAAACCCATGCATGTGCTGTCTACTAGAGACCCACTTCACATCAAATGACACTCACAGACTGAAAGTAAAGTGATAGAAAAGATATTTCATGCAAATGGAAATTTGAAAAACGCTAGGGTAGTGATACATATGTCAGAAAAAAATAGACTTTAAAGCAAAGTCTATAATAAGAGACAAAGAAGGACATTAC
>NW_006437136.1:0-208 GCF_000325575.1 Pteropus alecto
AAATTATTTGCCCATATAAACGTGGGTTTACTTCTACACTCTCGATTCTGTTCCACTGGTCCATGGTGCTGTTTTGCTGCCGATCCCATGACATTTTGATTACTGTCACTTTGTAGTATAATTTGAAGTCGGGCAGAGTGATGCCTCCAGCTTCATTCTATTTTCTTGGGATAGCTTTGGCAATTCAGGGACTTTTGTGCTTCCATAC
>NW_006437137.1:0-209 GCF_000325575.1 Pteropus alecto
TGTTCACCTCCCATAGTTAGATTTCTTTCTGTTACAATGTATTTGACCCCCTTTATCCCATCTACCTCCTCTCTCCTTCTTCTACCCTGTGGTAACCACAAGTCTACAGTCCATGTCCATAAGTCTCTGTTTATTTGTCCTGTTCATTTGTTGCTTGTAAGGTTTATATCCCAAATACAAGTGATATCATGTGGTTTTCAACTTTTTCT
>NW_006437138.1:0-395 GCF_000325575.1 Pteropus alecto
AAAGATAAATACCATATGATCATATCAATAGATGCTGAAAAAGTGTTCAAAAATATTAGTATCCATTTATGATAAAAACTCTCTGTAAAATGGGAATAGAGGGAACACATCTCAACATAATAAAGGCCATATGTGACAAACCTACAGCTAACTCATGCTCAATGGGGAAAGGCTAAAAACATTTTCTTTAAGATTAAGAATAAGACAAGGATGGTCACTTTCACCACTCCTCAACATTGTATTGGAAGTCTTAGCCAAAGCAATAAAACAAGAAAGAGAAATAAAAGGTATCTGATTTGGAAAGGAAGAAGTAAAATTCTCATTATTTGCCAATGACATGATAGTATATATGGAAAACCGTAAAGATTCCACCAAAAACCTGTTAGAACTGATAA
>NW_006437139.1:0-462 GCF_000325575.1 Pteropus alecto
ACAAATATAGACTCAAAGTGAAAGGGTGGGAAATGGTATTTCAAGCAAATGACATTCAGAGAAAATTGGGAGTAGCAGGACTAACATCAGATAAAATAGACTTCAAAATAAAAAAAGGTAAAGAAATACTGAGAGACATTTCGTAATGATAAAGGGAATCATGCACCAAGAAGACATAATACTTATTAATATCTATGCTCCCAATCAAGAAGCCCTGAAATATATAAAGCAATCACTAACAGAACTAAAGGGAGAAACAGACCAAAACACTATCATAGTAGGGGGCCTAAATACCCCACTGTCATATATGGACAGATCATCCAAACAGAAAATCAATAAAGAAATGACATCCTTAAATCATACATTAGACCGACTGGACATAATTGACATTTATAGAGTTTTCCATCTCGAAACAGCTGCTTATACATTCTCTAGTGCACATTGAACATTCTCAAGGATTGA
>NW_006437140.1:0-234 GCF_000325575.1 Pteropus alecto
GATTGCGGTCGCTCCTGGGAGGCTGGGGGCCTCCGCACGCCCCAGGCTGCCGCTCTCGACGCCGAAAGTCTCCGGAGAGGGGCGCCTCCTCCTTCCCTTCATCTTCACTCAGGTCGGCGGCGACCGCCCTGGAGCGGCTCAGCGGCGCTTCCACCCCGCACAGCCGCTGAAAACGGGCCACTTTCTGTGGCTCCTGCAGAAAGCCGGCCAGCTGGGCCAGGCTCTGCCTCAGGG
>NW_006437141.1:0-482 GCF_000325575.1 Pteropus alecto
GCTTATTTTTTGAAGATTTTTCTCTTTCTTTCTGATATGCTTTGTCATCATGTTTGTTCATGGTGTTTAATGGACTATTTCTCCACTTGGGCATTAATGGAAGTGTATTCTGTTGTTTTTCCACAAAGAGGATTTACTATGTAAAGGTCTCTCTTTATCTTATTGCAAAGAAGGCAGTTTTCTTTTGGTTTCCATAGGTGGCATCTAAGCCTCTTGGCTACCTGCTTTATATAAGCTTTAAAAATGTCTTTTTATTTTCTGATACATATTTACTCACACTTGCTACCTTCAGTTTCAGTCCCTGTCAGTGTCAGCTACAGTTTTTGGTATCATTTGCTCAAATTCCCCTGGGGCTCCGTGGCTTTATTTCTCGAAGGGTTGGGGGGTTGGGCCCTCTGGGTTGGGGGTTGGGGGCTGTGGCTCAGCCTTGGTTTTGCAACCATGATCAGTAAAAATCAACTGTTGTTTCTCTGCCAGCCACT
>NW_006437142.1:0-528 GCF_000325575.1 Pteropus alecto
TGTTGCTGTTGGATTGGGTTTCCTCTGCTACTCGTGTCCTCTATGTTGCTGATTCGATCCTACATTTTATCCAATCTGTTGTTTCCCTCTAATGTACTCTTCATCTCGGATATTGTATTCTTTGTTTCTACGTGGCTCTCTATACGTTTTTGATCTCCATTTCATAGTTTTTACGTCTCTATAAAGATTTTAGGCAAGTTCACAGCTGGAGCCAAGAGCCCATTTGTATGGAATAAATCACTGGAAGCAGCTTGTGTGAGCCCACAAGTTCAGAAAGCTGGAATCTCAGGAAATCCCCTGGGCAGAGCGACCTGTGTTATCCATGTTGATGGCAACTATATCTGTAGGCTGGGAGCAGGGAGGGCTCAGTAAAGGAACAATTGCTTCTGCCTGTACCTCTGTTCTGTAGCCAGCCACCCCTCCAGTTCTCGCCCTGAAGCCCAACAGTTCAGTCACTCCAAGTATGTGCCTGGTACCCATCAAGCAGCTACTCCAGCATTGGAGCTGAGAGAAAGTGACTCCATCAGT
>NW_006437143.1:0-644 GCF_000325575.1 Pteropus alecto
AAAAAACAACTAAATGAGCAGAGCAAGGAGATTGACCCCCTCGAAAAGAACAGAATAGATTTCTGGCAGAAAACAAAAACAAAAACAAAAAAACAAACACTGAAAGACTACAAATGAAATAGCAAGCTTGGGAAATAGAGTTGACCAAATGGAGAAAAAAATCAGTGATATGGAAGACAGAAATCTAGAAATAAATCAGAAGGAAGAAGAGAGAAACTGAAGAAAGAAAAAGTAATGAAAGAAATAGAAGAACTAGCTGTTACCATCAGGAGAGGAAACATAAGAATAATGGGCATTATCGAAGGTGAGGAAAAGGAGCAGGGACTAGAAAGCATTTTCAGACAAATAGTGGACAAGAATTTCCCAAATCTAAGGAATGAGCTGGAGCTTAGAATTCAAGAATTGAACAGAACACCCAATTATGTCAACCAAAAAAGGCTTTCACCAAGAGACAATGTATTAAAATTATCAAAAATCAACAACAAAGACAGAATTCTCAGGGCAGCCAGGGAGAAGAAAATGGTAACATAAATGAAAACCCAGCACAAACCTTTCTAGCCAGTAAGGAGTAGAATTAAATATTCAAACTCTTAAGTGAAAAGGACCACTAGCCTCGAATAATGTATCCAGCTAAGCTCTCCTTT
>NW_006437144.1:0-687 GCF_000325575.1 Pteropus alecto
CTGTTTTCCATAGTGCCTGTACCCATTTGCAGTCCATACCAGTAGTGTTTGAGGGTTCCTATTACTCCACATCCTCTCCAGCATTTGTTATTACTTGTCCTGTTGATTATGGCCATTCTTACAGGTGTGAGATTGTATCTCATTGCGGTTTTGATTAGCATTTCCCTAATAGTTAGAGATGTTGAGCATCTATTCATATATTTGTTGGCCATTTGTATGTCCTCTAGGGAGAAGTATCTGTTCAGGTCCTCTATCCATTTTTTGATTGGACCATTTGTTTTGTTGTTGTTCTTATTAACTTGTATATGTTTTGGATATTAGGCCCTTATCGGAGGCGTTGCTTGCAAATATATTTTCCTATTCAGATGGTTATCTGTTTACCTTGCTGACAATTTCTTTTGTTGAGCAGAAGCTTTGTAGTTTGATGTAGTCCATTCATTTAACTTCCCTTGCTTTTGAGATAAAATTCATAAAATCCTCTTTAAGTCCAAGGTCCATGAGTTTAATTCCTCTATTTTCTTCTATGCGTTTTGTTGTTTCATGTCTTATATTCAGGTCCTTAATCCATTTTGAGTTAATTTCAATGTGTTGTGATAGACAACAGTCTACTTTAACTTTTTTTTTTTATTTTTTGCAGGTGGCTTTCCAGTTCTCTCAGCATCATTTATCGAAGAGGCTTTCCTTTCT
>NW_006437145.1:0-500 GCF_000325575.1 Pteropus alecto
CAATACATTGGTTAGACATTTATTTAGTTTATGGAATGATCCCCCTGGTTGCTCTTTTTCTCCTCTGGCTCTATGCATAGCCATTACATTACCTATGCTGTGCTCCCCATCCCTGTGACCATCTATCAACCACTAATTCGTACCCTTTTCTCCCAGCCTCCCTGACCGCCCCTGCCTCCCCTCTAGCAGTCACCAGGTTGTCCTCTATGTTTGTGAGTCTGTTTTTGATTAATTTGTTCTTTTTGTTCCTTAGATTCCGCATATAAGTGAAATCTGACTTATTTCAGTTAGCATAACCTCTAGGTCCATCCATGTTGTTGTGAATGGTAGGATTTCATTTTTTTAATGGCTGAGTAATATTCTATGGTATATATGAACCATAACTTCTTTATCCAATCATCTGTTGATGAGCATTTAGGTTGCTTTCATAGCTTGGCTATTGTAAATTGTTCTGCCATGGACATAGGGTGCAGAGATCTTTACAAATTATTGTTTTGGTT
>NW_006437146.1:0-859 GCF_000325575.1 Pteropus alecto
AACTAGATGAGCAGAGCAAGAAGATTGAAACCCTCGAAAGAACTGAATAGACCTCTGGAGATAAAAAAAACACACTGCAAGAGTTGAAAAATGAAATAGCAAGCTTGGGAAATAGAGGCGACTAAATGGAGGAAAGGATAAGTGATATTGAAGACAGAAATCTAGAAATAAATCAGAAAGAAGAAGAATGAAAATCAGAAACCAAAGAATAAAAACAATGAAAGAGAAATACAAGAACTAGCTGATAACATCAGGAGAGGAAACATAAGAATAATGGGCATTATTGTAAGGAAGGAAAAGGAAGGGACTAGAAAGCATTTTCAGATAAATAGTAGACGAGAGTTTTCCAAATCTAAGGAATGAGCTGGAGCTTGGAATTCGAGAAGTCAACAGAACACCGAATTATCTCAACCCAAAAAGGCCTTCACCAGGATACTCTGTATTAAAGTCATCAAAAATCATGACAAAGACAGAATTCTCAGGGCAGCCAGGGAGAAAAAACGGTAACTTATAAAGGAAAACTCATTAGATTATCATCAGACTTCTCAGCACAAACCTTACAAACCAAAAATGAATGCAATCAAATGTTTAAATTATTAAGTGAAAGGAACTACAAGCCTAGAATAATGTATCCAGCTAAGCTCTCCTTTAGATATGAAGGAGAAATCAAGACCTTTCCAGACATACAAAAATTGAGGGAATTCCCCACTACTATGCCTGCACTACAAGGAATACTAAAAGGGGTTATTCTACCTAAAACAAAATAACCAAAAAATAATACATAATTAGGAGTAAAGTGACTACCTTTTTCATATTCTTAATGATAACCACACACCAAAGACTCAGAACTGAAGTATAT
>NW_006437147.1:0-308 GCF_000325575.1 Pteropus alecto
GGTGTGTACATGAGTGCATGTGAGTGTGCATGAGTGTGTGAGTGAGCGTGTACATATGCGTGAGTGCATGAGTGTGTGTGCATGAGTGAGTGCGAGTCCGTGTGTGAGTGTGCATGAGTATGTGTGCATGAGCGTAAGTGTGCGCATGTGAGTGTGCTTGAGTGCGTATGCATGAGTGTGTGCACGTGAGTGTGCATGAGTGTGAGTGTGTGTACATGAGTGTGTGTGTGCGCGCGCATGCATGACAGCCGCTGAGCCCTTCCCAAGCTGGCGCTCACCCTTCTTCAACTTTTCCTTGTCGTCCGTTT
>NW_006437148.1:0-436 GCF_000325575.1 Pteropus alecto
AGAAAACAAAGCCCAAAGTGAATAGAAGGAAGGAAGATCAGAGTGGATATAAATGAAATAGAGTCTATAAAAATATGAAAGATTAAGAAACCAAGAGCTGGTTCTTTGAAAGGATAAAAAAAAATCGGCAGACACTTATCCAGACTCATCAGGGAAAAAAGAGAGAAGACTCAAATAAATAAAATCAGAAATGAAAGAAGAGAAATAACGATGGACTCCACAGCAATACAGTGGATCATAAGAAAATACTATGAGAAATTGTATGCAACAAATTGGACAATCTGGAAGAAATGGACACATTCCTAGAATCATACACTCTCCCAAGACTGAGTCAAGAAGAAACAGAAAACCTGAAACAACCGATTACCACCAATGAAATAGAATCAGGAATCAAAAACCCTGAAAAAACAAAAGTCCTGGACCAGATGGCTTCATA
>NW_006437149.1:0-357 GCF_000325575.1 Pteropus alecto
CTATACTACAAATGTTCATACTGTTTATAAATTTCTTGAGATTTTAAAGGCCTTTATTGGCCTTTTTCAATAATTTTACTGATATGCCTTGGCATGGCCTCATTTTGTATTTATCTTGCTTGGAGCTTGCTAAGCTTTTTGAACATGTACTTTTATTTTTCAGATACTCAGTTTTCAAATTTTTTTTCTGCCTCATTCTCTTCTGGGATTTTATTAAAACCAATGGTAGATGTTTTGATATTGTACTGCAAATCATTGATTTTAAGTTCAGTTTTAATGGTTTTTCAGATTGGATAATTTTTAATTATTTGATAATTTTTTAAAAAATTATTATTTATGCCTACAGCAGGTGGTCTT
>NW_006437150.1:0-728 GCF_000325575.1 Pteropus alecto
TCTGTCCACATCTGACAGTGGGATATTTAGGTCCCATTCTACGACAGTGTTTTAGTCCGTTTCTCCCTTTAGTTCTGTTAGTAATTGCTTTATATATTTGGGGTCTTACTGATTGGGAGCATAGATATTAATAAGTGTTATGTCTTCTTGGTGCATGATTCCCTTTATCATTATGAAGTGTCCCTCAGTATCTTTCTTTACCTTTTTTATTTTGAAGTCTATTTTGTCTGATATTAGTACTGTTACTCCCGCTGTTCTCTGAATGTCATTTGCTTGAAACATCATTTTTCACCCTTTCACTTTGAGTCTATATTTGTCTTTGGAGATCAGATGTGTTTCCTGGAGGCAGCATATGTTTGGATTTTGTTTTTTGATCCAATCTGCAACTCGGTGCCTTTGTATTCGTGAGTTCAGTCCATTTACATTTAGGGTGATTATTGAAATATGAGATCTTCTTATAGTCATTTTATCTTTTGCTTTCTGGTATCTCAGTGTTTCCATTGCTTCCTTTTCTTGTGTTTCTTTTGTTGTTGTGTTTTCAGGGTTTTACCTCTGGTCCTCCTTTTTTTATGTTATGTACCTCAATTCTCAATATTTAGCATGTGGTTATCATTACAAATATGTAGAAGATAGTTACATATATACTATATATATACTAGTATATATACTAGTCCATTATATATATATATATGTATATATAATATGTGTATATATATATATATATATAC
>NW_006437151.1:0-236 GCF_000325575.1 Pteropus alecto
TTGGTGGGAGTGTGCGTGTCGGTGGGATTGTGTGTATTGATTGTGTTTGTGTTGTTGGCAGTATGTGTATGTGTGTATATGTGTGTGTGTCGGTGGGAGTGTGTGCGTTGATGAGTGTGTTTCTGTCATTGGGAGTGTGTGTTTCTGTGTACATGTATGTGTTGGTGGGAGTGTGTGTGTTGGGAGTGTGTACACGTGTGCGTGTCGGTGGGAGTGTGTGTGTTGGTGGGAGTGTG
>NW_006437152.1:0-589 GCF_000325575.1 Pteropus alecto
CATCAGATTTTTATGGAAGTACAAAAGACCCTGAACTGCTAAAGCCATCTTGTGAAAAAAGAACGAGGCTGAAAGCATCACTCTGCCCGACTTCAAATTATACTACATAGCGACAGTAATCAAAATGGCCTGGTATTGGCAATAAAACAGACACACGGACCATTGGAATAGAATCGAGAGTGCAGAAGTAAACCCATATTTATGTGGGCAAATATTTTTCAACAAAAAACCAAAAACATACAGTGGAGAAAGGAAAGCCTCTTCAATAAATAGTGCTAGAAAAACTGGAAAGCCACTTGCAAAAGAATGAAACTAGACTGTCTATCACTACACACCAAAATTAACTCAAAATGGATTAAGGACTTGAATATAAGACATGAAACAATAAAATGCATAGAAGAAAACACAGGAATGAAACTCAAGGACCTTGGACTTAAAGAATGAATTTGACTTCAAAGGCAAGAAAAGCAAAAATAATTGAATGGGACTACATCAAATTAAAAAGTTTCTGCTCAGCAAAAGATATCGTCAGCAAGGTAAAAAGATAACCATTGGAATGGGAAAATATATTTGCAAGCAACGCTTCCAA
>NW_006437153.1:0-910 GCF_000325575.1 Pteropus alecto
AATAAATAAATAAATAAATAAATAAATGGCATACATATTGGAAATGAAAAAGTGAAGTTGTCAGTTTTTTCAGACAACTTGATTTTTTTATGTAGAAATCCCCAAGGACTCCGCCAAACAACTATTAGAAACGATAACAAATACAGTAAAGTTGTAGGATACAAAGTCAATGTACAAAAATCCACTGTATTGCTATATATTGAAAAAATTTCAGGGAAAAATGACTTTAAAAAAAGATTAATTTCTTTTGCAACTGCAACAAAAAGAATACAATACCTAAGAATGAACTTAACAAAAGATGTTAAAGACCTATATACTGAAACGACATTATTAAAATAAATTGAAGGTGTGGTACATATATACAGTGGAATATTACTCATCCATAAGAAAAGACGAAATACTGCCATTTGCAACAACATGGATAGATCTTGACAGTATCAAGCTAAGTGAAGTAAGTCAGACAAAAAAAGTTGAGAACCATACAGTTACACTTATATGTGGGATGTATAACTGAAAGCGACAAAGGAACAAAACAAACAAACAAAAACTCATGGACACAAACAGCAGTTTAGTGGTTACCAGAAGGAAAGAGGACAGGGGAGAGGTAGATAAGGGTAAAGAGAGTCAAATACATGGTGATGGAAGGAGCTTTGACTTTAGGTGGTGAACACAAAAGGCAATATACAGATGATGTACTAAAGAATAATATACTTTAAATCTATATGCTGTTATTAATCAGTATCACCCCAATTAATTTAATAAAATAAACAAAAAAACCCACAAAGAAATGGCAAGATATTCCATGTTCATTGATTAGAAGAATCAACATAGTTCAACATAGTTTATCATAACTATGTCATATTACCCAAAGCAGATTTAATGCCATCTCCATCAAAATCTCAATGACATC
>NW_006437154.1:0-595 GCF_000325575.1 Pteropus alecto
CATCCATTTATAATTAAAACACTTAATAAAATGGGCCTAGAAAGGAAGTACTTCAACATAAATAGAGGCCATTTATGACAAACCCTCAGCTAATAGGATACTCAATGGTGAAAAATTGAAAGCTTTTCCTCTTAAATCGTGAACAAGATATGCCTACCCACTCTCATCATTCTTATTCAATATGGTATTGGAAGTCCTTGCGATTGCAATCAGGCAAGAGAAAGAAATAAAAGGTATCCAAATAGGAAATGAAGAAATCAATTTGTCACTCTTTGCAGATGACATGATTCTCTATACAGAAAACCGTAAAGACTTCACTAAAAAACTATTGGAAGCAATAAACAAATAAAGTTTCAAAAAACTAAATTAACTGGATACAAAAATCGATGCACAAAAATCTATTTCATTCCTATATACTAACAATGAAAGTGCAGAAAAAGAAATGGAAAACAAAACAAACCAATTCCTTTTGCAATTGCAACAAAAAGAATAAAATACCTAGGAAAAATGTAACAAAGCATGTGAAGGACTTACACACCGAAAACTACAAGACATTATTAAATGATATTGAGGAAGGCTCGAAGAAATGGAAAGA
>NW_006437155.1:0-245 GCF_000325575.1 Pteropus alecto
ATATATTCTATTGTGTGTTTACCACCTAAAGTCCAAATTCCTTTAGCTACCATATATTTGATCCCCTTTGCACACTTTGCCCTCCCTTTAAACCCTATATTTGACCCCCTTTACCCTGTCTACCACACCCCTCCTACCCCACACCCTACCCTCTGGTAACCACTAGTCCATTGTCCGTGTCCATGAGTCTCTGTTTGTCTGTCCTGCTCATCTTGCTTTTAGATTTATATCCCACATATAAGTGA
>NW_006437156.1:0-2129 GCF_000325575.1 Pteropus alecto
TCAGGACCTCCCGGCCGCGAGGGAGACCGTGGGGGCACCCACTCTCCTTTCGTCTGCACGTCAGCTTCTGTGGGGTTTAGATGCTATTTTCCATTATTAACATCCCGTCTTTGCTTAAGCTTTCAACCTCCTTGCCTTTCTCTTCTCCGGGGTTATCGGTTGAATGATATTCCCATCCCTAAATTCACATGTTGAAGGCCTAATTCCCGGGACCTCAGAATGTGACTGGATTTGGAGACAGGGCCTTTAAAGAGGTAAATAAGTTGAATGAGGTCATGAGGGTGGGCTCTAAGCCAATATGACTAGGATCATTATAAGAAGAGGCAATGTGAACACAAATGTGTGGATACACGATGGAAAAACCACGTCAGGACGGCAAGAAGGCAGCCAACTCTAAGCAGAGGAGGCGGGGGCCTCAGAGGAACTCGACTGTTGCTTAAGTCATAATAGACTTTGTGGCTTTATTATGGGGACCCTGGCAAACTCATACACAGGCAGACCCCAACCCCGGCAAACTCAACTCTGCGGGCTCCTGCTGTTTAAGGACACCCGGAGGACCTCTCTCATTTCCCACTCCTTCGGCTCCTCTACCGGCACCTCACTCCCTCTCAGGAGGTGACCTCATTTCACTGAGAAGCAATCAAAAGACAATGTCCGCATGGCACTGTCAGCATAGCCGCTCACCTTCCAGCCCCTAAAGCCACGTTCTCCACTTTCCCTCTGTGACCAGGCAGAGCTCCTACCATCCCCAACCCCCCCGCCCCACGCCCGGCACCCCACGCCCCGTCCGTCCGGGGCTCCCAGTGCTAAGGAACCTTGAGAGAAGGGGGGGAGGAAGGAAAGGAAGCCAAGGAGAAGCAAGTGAAAGATGAAAGGAAAGGGTCAGTTTCTGCACCGGGCAGGCAGCTCTCTCTGCCACTTGTTGCGTTTACTGCATGGCAGACACTTTTCTAAGCAGCACCGGTGGGTTACAGAAGGCACCACCCCCTCCTCGAGGTCAGAGCAGGCAGCGAGAGCGGACATTTACATGCCCTGAGTGTTCACCATGCGCCAGGCTGTGTGCCAAACACACTGTACATAGGAACTCACTTAATCCTCACGACTCCGTGAAGTGGTTTCGACTTTGCCCCCACTTTATATCTGAAGCGTAGAGCTGGGGTGACTTACCCCACCGCATCGCCGTGGCAGCAGAGCTGGATTTGGATCTAGAGCTTAACCAGGATGCCACCTGAGAGACGGGGTAAGGCTTAAGTGGAGCCTTGAAGGGGGACTGAGCAGGTATGTGTCAACACTAAGAAACTGAAGTAGAGCATTCCTTTGCACAGGTGGAGGCGAGCTGCCGGCCTTCAGATCCTCCAGGAAGCCGTGTTAAGTGGCAAAGTTGATAAAGGGAGGTGGCTGAAAAGTGCAAGAATATACTGTGTATTATTCAGGCACCTGGAGGATAAAGTTAAGGTGGCTGCTTCTGCCCTATTGGTGAAGAGGTCCTTTAAGTCCTTATTGGTCCAGCTGACCAGGGAACTTCCAAGGAGGGGGTGGGGTGCGAAAGGAAGCCAAGAAGAAGCAAATGCAAGATAAAAGGGCAGGGTGCAGTTTCTGAACCCGGCAGACAGCTCTCTCTGCGCTTCCTGCCTAGCGCGGGTGGGCCTCCGACTTCGTCCCGCCGACCCCCGCCATGGACCACAGACTCGGCCGCGTGTCCCAGGTGGAGGACGAGGAGGAGGAAGAGGAACATCCCTGTTGCAACATCTCCAGGAAAGCCAAGATCTGGGGCATCGTTCTATTTGTCCTGGTCTTGTCCGCGATCCTCGGGGTGGTGTTCGGAGTCCTGAAGCTGCACCAGGCGCCCCAGCTCAAGAAGTGGCAAGGGGCGGGCACCACTCTCCATTTTCGCGAGATCGTCCTAGGGCGATGCTACGCCTACACTCAACTGAGGAAGCCGGAGCTGAGGTGAGCTGGCCTCTGCGGGGCACCGCTAGGCACCGCGCAGGGCTTGTGGCGCGCGGCCCGGGGCCCCGCGGGGCAGCGCGCGCGGAGGAGCGGCCCGGGATGGCCCGAAACAAAGCATCTTCTGTTCCCGGCCGGCTGAGAGCCCGCTGCGCAGTGCCCAGGAGTCCCAGCCCTGCGAT
>NW_006437157.1:0-1250 GCF_000325575.1 Pteropus alecto
CATACATTCTGGTTCTGCATATAAAGTCTAAATAAATTCTGGCTCTAAAGTGAGTGTGATTATGAATCGAGTCGTAAGAGCCTCTTCCTCCCTTATTTATGCAGGATTGCAAATCTGCTTATGTCATGGTCGTGCTGTGTTCTGGCATCACACACGCAGCATGAGCCAGTCATAAGACTATAACCAAACGTCACCAAATACTTGGAGTTTACCTGCTCTGTGATGCTACTTCGTATTTGTATCTACGAATTAAAAAGTAATCAGGGCAGGCTCAGGAGAAAGTCATTAAGGTCTATATCTTCGTTTCTAATTCTTTTCTTCTCTTAAATTGTGAAAGGAATTCCTATCTGTAGGAATCTGGGTTTTACTGAGTTGAATAGTGTCCCCCCAAATTCACATCCTTCCCAGAACCTCAGAAGATGACCTGATTTGAAAATAGGGTTTTTGTAGAAGTGTGATCAGTTAAGATGATAGATTATGTGAGCCAACTTATTTTCTGGCTTTAAATTCTGCCTCTGTGTCCTATTGGGAAACTGAAACTAGAAATGGAGAGTTTTCCTATGCAAGCGAGGGGACCTGACAACACAGTCTCTCTTTATGGCAACTTGGCCCCTTTCCTGAGAGAATCCTCTCACGCACGCAGATCATAAAGCACATCTCTCTAGAGTGAACCCGGCCACACTCCAGACTACCAGGTGGATGGTTGGGCCGATCCTTGCCAATTAAAATGGAACTCCAGCCTGCTCTCCACTTCGGTCAAATGTCCAGTGAGCTTTCAATGAGTCTCATAGGCTGCATACATGATTCTGTAACCCTGGAAAGCTCTTTCTGAAATAAAGGATGTATATCACCCAAGTACTTGGTTCTAAGGTGTGATTATGGGTAAATATACTAACCCCACCTCAAAGTTAGAATTTGAGGCAAAATCGCATTGATAGGAGGAGATGAGCTTTCCACAGAGCTTAGCATCTTCCAGGGCTCATTAGTGCTAATTTTAACATCTACCCTTCACTGAGCAGTTACTATGTATATAAATCCTTACACGCATTATCTCTTTGGTTATCACACCAACACTATTAAATGGGCACTATTATTAGCCCATTTTACGTGTGGGAAGACTGAGGGCTTAATGAGGCTAAGTGAACGTGTCAGGGTCACAGGTTCAGTAAGTGGTAAGGCTGGGACTCCAAAATTCATGCTCTTCAGTGCTCTTCTCCACCGCCTCCTGTTCCCTTTCTCAACACCCATTC
>NW_006437158.1:0-900 GCF_000325575.1 Pteropus alecto
CTCTCTTCCCCCTTATATATTTATTACATTATTAAATATTTTCCTTATGCTACATTTTACATCTCCATGTCTATTTTGTAACTATTTTTACTTCTTAATCCCTTTACCCTTTTTCACCATCCCCTTTAATCCTCCTCCCATCTAACAGCCCTCAAAATATTCTCTGCATCTATGAGTTTATTTCCATTTTTGTTGTCGTTGTTATTTATTTTGTTCTTTAGATTCCACATGTATGTGAACTCATTGTGACATTTGTCTTTCTCTATCTGATTTGTTTCATTCAGTGCAACACCCTCTATGTCCATCAAGGCAATAACTTTTTCATACCCTTCCTTTTAGTCTGTATGTCTTTTAATCTGAAGTGAGTCTCTTGTAGGCAGCATATGTAGGGGTCCTGTTTTCTTATCCGTTCAGCCACCCTATCCTTTGGTTGGAGCACTTAATTCTTTTCCATTTGAAGTAGTCATTGATAGATATGTAGTTATTACCATTTTATTCATGATTTTATACATTTTTTTTTCTTCTTAAAGAAGTCCCTCCAACATTGTAATAGTGGCTTGGTGTTGATAAATTCCTTTAGCTTATTTTTGTCTGGGAAGCTCTTTATCTGTCCTTTGACTTTAAATGATAGCTTTGTTGGATAAAGTATTCTTGGTTGCAGATCCTGGGTTTTCATCATGTTGAATATTTTGTGCCAAGCCCTCTGTCCTACAAAGTTTCTTTTGAGAATCAGCTGCCAATCTTATGAGTGCGCTATTGTAGGTAATTAACTGCTTTTCTCTTGCTGCTTTTAATATTCTCTCTTTGTATTTAACCTTTGGCATTTTAATGATGATGTATCTTTGGGTTCCTCTTTCTTGGGACTTCTGAGCTTCCTGGGGTTGTATGTCTAATTCCTTC
>NW_006437159.1:0-1628 GCF_000325575.1 Pteropus alecto
TAAACCTAAATCTAACACTAACTCTAACGCTAACCCAATCCCTATCCCTAACCTTAATACAACTCAAACGCTAACTCTAACCATAACACTAATCCGATCTCTAAGCTCTTACCATAACTCTCACCATAATTTTAACCCTAACAGCAATCCTAACACTAACGCTAACCCTAACACTAACACTAACCCTAAACACTAACCCTAACCCTAAATCTAACTTTAACACTAAGAGTACACCTAACTCTAACCCTAATCCTTACGTTAACCCTAACCCTAACCCTAACCCTTACCTTAACCAAATCCTAAAACTAACCCTAACCCTAACCCTTACCCTAAACCTAACCACAACCATAACCCTAACCCTAACACTAAGCCTAACTCTAACCACTTACCCTAACTCTAACCCTAACAATAACCCTAACCTTAACCCTGACCCCAAACATATCCCTAACCCTAATTGAAATCTTAAGAAATCTCTACGACTAAACAAAATCATAAATCTAAACCAAAACTTAAACGTAACTCTAACACTAACCCTAACGCAGATACTTATCCTAAATCTAAATTTAATCCTAACGCAAATTCTAACCTTAAGCCTTAATTTTACACAAAGAATAACCGTAACGCTAATCCTATACCTGAAGCCTAACACTCAACGTAACGCTAATATTAACCATAACAGTAACCCTAAACCCTAACTATAACCCTAACCCTACGCCTAAACCTATCCCTAACCCTAATTATACACCTAACCCTGACCCTAACCCTAACACTAACCCTAATTCCCACCCTAATCATATCCTTAATGAAACCATAACCCTAACTCTAACCATAAATCTCATCCTAACAATAAACTCTTACCTTCACTCTAAACATAACCTTAAATTAAAGAGCAACAAGAACCCTAAAACTAACTCTAACACTAACCCTAAGACTAACACCAACACGACCCTAAACCCTAATCCTAAATCTTAACTTAGCCCTAACTTTAACACTAATACTAACTCTATCACCAACCCTAACTCTAAACCCAAAACCTAACCAACACCCTAACCCTAAACCTAACCAAACCCTAATTTAACTCAAAAGCTAAATTTAACCCTAACCCTAATGCTAATTCTAAATGAAACCTTGAACGTAACTCTAACACTAACACTAATCCAAACACCAACCATAAATCTAATGCTAATTCTAACCTTAATTCTAACCCTAACTCTAATTTGCACTAAGAATAACCCGAACTCTAAACATTTACCCTATCTAACCCTAAACCTAACCCTAACCCTAAGTCTAAGACAACTCCTAACCATAATCCTAAACTTTACCTAACCATAATACTAACCTAAACCAAACACTAAACTCTAACCTGAAACCTAACCATAAACCCTAACCATACCCCTAACTCTTACCCTAACATTAAACGCCAACCAACCCTAACGCTTACCCTAAACCGAACTTTAACGTAACCCTAACACTAATCCTAACCCTAACCCTAAACCGAACCCTAACCCTAAACACTAAGCCTAACCATAACCATAACCATAACTCTATAGCCAAACTTAAATCCTAACCTTTACCCTAAACCGAAATTTAACATAAACCTAACCCTAATCCTAACCCTAACCCTAAAC
>NW_006437160.1:0-359 GCF_000325575.1 Pteropus alecto
TCATATCATTCCATCTGCCTGTCCATCTGTTCGTCTGTCCATCCATCCATCTATCCATCATCTATCCATTCAGTCATCCAGTCATCTGTCCATCCATCCATCGTTCATTATCCATCCATCCATCTAATCATCCAATGATCCATCCACCCAACCATGCATCCATCCACTCATCCACCCATCTATCCATTCATCCCTCCATCCATCATCCATCCATCCATCCATCCATCATCCATCCACCCATCCATCTATCCATCCATCCGTCATCCATCCCTCCATCATCCATCATCCATCCATCATCCATTCCTCCCTCCACCATGCACTCAGCAGTATTATGTGGGTGCTTATTTTGTGGTGCACAC
>NW_006437161.1:0-311 GCF_000325575.1 Pteropus alecto
TACACACACACACACACACATACACACATATATGTTTTATGTATGTTTTAATATACATATGTACATATATATACGCACATATGTATAGTTGAAACATACATATATGTATGTTTTTATGTATGTATATATATACATACACACACACACACACACACATATATGTATGTATAGTTAAAAAAGATGTTTGTTAGTCCTCCAGATAAGAGGAGTGAAGGTGAATCACCTGGCCATAGAAAGGCCACAGTAGTGCTTGTTTAGCTGAGTAGAATCAATGTATCAATGGAAACAACATGTGAAAAAGTATCAAAGTG
>NW_006437162.1:0-532 GCF_000325575.1 Pteropus alecto
GGTGCAAGTATTGCTGTACGCTGTAGAGAAAGTCTTGACTTCTGTTCACCTTAGCTTTCTATCTGCCTTCCATGCACCAAAATGTGGTATCTTCCAACAGCCACAGTCTGTGAAATTGATACTGACAATGTAGCCTTTTGATTGTGGAAATTCTTACGAAGTGCGTTCAGGCGGTCGTTTTTTGGAAGAGAGCGTCCGTGCTTAAAAGACAGAATTAGACTGCCGGGATTAACTAGTTGGTAAGCTGTTTCACTACTTCTCTTCCCATTTTGCCTTTAACAAGAGATAGGTATACTCTGAAATTGAGAGAAATCGAGCACCACTTGTACAGCAAGCTCCTTTTCTGTGGTCATGCAACCTGCTTGAATTTAATGGAAGATGCTGTCTAATGTTAACTACGTTGAAATTTGGAGGCTGAGTCTACTTGATGCAGCTAGTTTAGAGCTGTGTAAAGTGTAAGCGCCATTTTGCTATATTATAGCAAAAAGCCTGAATCTTTATGTATATCACTCTGAACGGCTTCATGTGAGAC
>NW_006437163.1:0-454 GCF_000325575.1 Pteropus alecto
GTTCAAAACACTGGTTATAAAGATGATCAATGAACATTTGAGATGTGTAGATGAATTCAGTGAGAACTTCAACAAAAAAATAAAAAATATAAAAATGGAAACGGAAATTATAAAAGGGAACCAGTCTGAAATGGAGAACACATTATCTGAGACAAGAAGTATATTAAATGGAATAAACAAAGGAATAAACAAAATGAATAAAGAAGAGAATCAAAAGCCATATCGAGAGAACAGGAAAGCCAATCAGGGCACTCAATCAGAATGACATGAAAATAGATGCCAAGACTATAAAAATAATTTAAGGAGGATATGGGACACTATTAAGGCTCAAAATATTCATCTGATCGGCATAACTGAAGAAAATCAAGATGTTGAACAGCTGTTTGAAGAAATAATGAAGGAAATCTTCACTAACATAATGAAGAAAATGGACATAAAACTCTAGGAAGCTCAG
>NW_006437164.1:0-855 GCF_000325575.1 Pteropus alecto
GTATGACAGGTGGGTTTATGTGACATCGAGATAGATAGAAGCAGGGACACAGGGCGTGAGCTTTCCCTGTGGCGTCTCTGCCGCCTCCGGCAGCCTCCCTCCCAAGAAGCTTCCTGAAGGTCGAGTGGCCCACGCGTCACAGGCTGGGGAGAAGAGGCCCAGGCTAGCCGAGAAGTGCAGGGGAGCGGGGTGTCCCCTGTCGTGAGTGGAGAGTGTGGAGCGCCTCGGGGACAGGGGCAGGAAGCGAGAGGAGACACAAGTCGCGAGGCGGGCGGCCCACGCCAAGTCCTCTGGACTGGAGCTCGCTCTGCTCTCCGCCTGTCACCTCCAGCCTGTGAGGCCTGTTGGGAGCAAATGCCACTGGGAGTTTTAACCAGGAGGGGCCAGACCAGCGAGCCAGGAAGCAGCCCCAGGGTGAGGTCAGGGTTAAGCAGGGACCGTGAATGGGGAGTGTTTGTGTTCACATCCTGCCTCCAGTGTGCAGGTTTCCGTGACCGTGTCTCAGATAAACCTGCTCAAAGCCACACTTATCTGTGGCTTTGATTTTGCGTAGAACATGGTTCTGAGAATCAGACAGCTGAGCCGTAGCTTTGGCGTCAGGCGTTGGGAAGCGAGTTTGGCGACGTTGACTTTTCGGGGAGCCCAGACTTCCCATCGCAGATGAGGGCGGTGGCACCAGTCCCGGTGGGAGGGGTGTGGGGCCGTCACTGTCCTTCGTGGTCTTGCGTATGTCACTCACATAGTGTCCCTAAGGGTCATCCATGTCTCAGCCTGTTTCAGAGTCCGGTTGTGGTGATGTGACACGTATGTGTGCCACACGCTGTGATTCTCTGTGTTAATTCTTTTTGGGGGAAC
>NW_006437165.1:0-1500 GCF_000325575.1 Pteropus alecto
GGCTCCATCACCCTTGGGGGCTGCACTACATTGAATAACATCCCCCACATGCATGTCCACCTCAGAAAGTGACCTAATTTGGAAATGGGGTCTTCGTAGATGTGATTAGCTGAGCTGAGTCGTACGGGAGTAGGATGAGAGCGAGCCCAGCGGGGTCCTTACAGAGGAGAAAGCAGACACACGGAAGATGGCCACGTGACGACGGGGCAGAGGCTGGAGGGATGCGGCCACAAGCCAACGGACACCTGGTCCCCCTAGGAGGTGGAAGAGGCAGGAAGCATCCTCCCCTAGAGCTCTCAGAGGGAGCATGACCCTGCCCACACCTGGATTTTAAACTGCTGACCTCCAGAACTGGGAGAAGATGAGTCTCTGCGGTTTTAAAACCCCAGTTCGTGGCAATTTGTTATGGCAGCCCCAGGACACCCACGCAGGGCTCAGAGAGAGCAGACTGTGTACGCTCCTTGATGTTTTCGCTGAATTTTACACTCTCCCCCGCAGGGGCGGGCCGACCTGCGCTCTTTCTCCCAGCCCTCAGACTTCACACTCGAACCCTCTCCTCCAATGCCACAGCTTCCTGCACCCCATCCCTCCCCTGTGCCCACTTACCAGAAACACTCCACTGGGCTTCCCTTGACTTTCCTCAAGGGTGGTGTTCTAATTTCTCCGATTCAAAGGCTAGTTCCTGGAGAGAAAGGATTGTGCCTTATACTGTCGATTATCCCGTTGGTTGAATAATTCCTTCATGCACAAGCCTCGCTGAGTCTCCTCCAATAACAAGGAGGTGCCCTTCCACTTGGGGCAGGGGTTCTGGATCTCACCCCTGGCACCATCTCAGGTCCTTGGTCCAACAAATATCTCTGCTAGGTCTCTTCGTTCCTACCCGCTCCTCACGGCACATTCAACATAAGCATCCTCCCAGGGAGACATTCTCCCTTCAGATTCCCTTACCCCTCCTCCTCTCTACTCCCCTTCCCCAAAGTTCCAACAAGAACTTTGCAAATGTGTCTTTTCCTCTCCTCACTCTCTCTCCCCTCCCATGTGCCTTTCCAACCACTGCCTCTAGAGTCACCGAGCCATCTCCGGGGGCTAAATCCATGCCCCTTCTCAGTCCTGCTCCCTCCCTCCAGCATCTAGGCCAGTGACACCTCCTTGAGCTCTCTCTTCCCCATCCTACAGGGGGTAGAGATGGCCCCGGGGCCTCTCTGCAAATGCTCACTGCCTACTGGACAGCCCACCAGGACCCTCTCGTGCCCTGAAAACCCACAGTGGAATTTAGCATCTGCAAGGGGCCCCGAACCTGCTCTGCTCCGCTCCATTTCCCCTCACCATTTTACATCTCTGCTTGAGCCAGAGATTAAAGAGCGGTCCTCATGCCTCGTGTTCCTCGCTTCCTGTGTATTCGCAGAGAAGCAGCAATGTGATCCCCACCCAGCCTTGAGTCTATCCCCAAATGTATGTCTCTCCTTCTCTCCCTCCTTCCCTCTGTTTCTCTCTTTCTCC
>NW_006437166.1:0-453 GCF_000325575.1 Pteropus alecto
TTCCAAAAAATCAAAGAGAAGGCAATACTTCCCAATTCATTTTTTGATGCCAATATTACGCTGATACCAAAACCTGGTAAAGATAACACAAAAAAAGAAAACTGCAAACCAATATCTCTCATGAACACAGATGCAAAAATCCTAAATAAGATACTAGCGAACCGAATACAGCAAGATATTAAAAAGATTATACACCACAATCAAGTGGGCTTCATCCCAGAGGCACAGGGATGGTATAACATATGCAAATCGATTAATGTGATGAACCATATAAACAAATTAAAAAATGAGAACCATATGATCATATCAATAGATACAGAAAAAGCCTTCAACAAGATACAGCATCCATTAATGATCAAAACACTTAACAAAATCAGTATAGAAGGAAAGTACCTTAACATGATAAAGGCCATAGATCACAAACCCTCAATCAACATTATACTTAATGGTGAA
>NW_006437167.1:0-422 GCF_000325575.1 Pteropus alecto
ATGATAAAGATAGTACAATATATCAAAACTTTTGGCAAAAGTAGTCATAAGAGGAAAGTTCACATTATTACAAGTCTATCTCCAAAAGCAAGAACAAGTCCAAATAAACAACCTAATGCTTCATCTTAAAAAACTAAAAAAGGAGGAACAAATGAAGCTCAAAGTAGCAGAAGGAAAGAAATAATCAAAATTAGAGAAGAAATAAATGAAATTGAAAACAAAACAAACAAACAAAAAATAGAAACAATGAATGTAACAAGGAGCTGGTTCTTTGAGAGGATTAATAAAATTGACAACCCCCTGCCTAGACTCACTAAAGAAAAAGAGAAAGGACACAAATAAACAAAATCAGGGATGAAAGAGAAAGAGGGGACATAATGACTGATGTCGCAGAAATACAAAAGATCATACAAGAATACTAT
>NW_006437168.1:0-699 GCF_000325575.1 Pteropus alecto
ATGGAAATAAGGCACATGCAGAAGAAAATGGACTAATATATATATAATGTGTGTGTGTGTATATATATAAAATGATCCTCTACATATTTGTAATGGTAACCACATGGCAGAGATTCAGAACTGAAGTATATAACATAAAACAAGAAGGACCAGAGGAGAAATCCATAAAATCCAACCAAAATAAATAAAACAGACACACAAGGACAAGGAAGCAATGGAAACACCGAGCTACCAGAAAGCAAAAGAGAAAATGGCTATAGGAAAACTTCATATTCCAATAATCACCCTAACTGTAAATAGACTGAACCCACCAATACAAAGGCACAGAGTTGCAGATTGGATCAAAAGCAGAATGGATCAAAAAACAAAACCCAACCATATGCTGCCTCCAGAAGACACATCTCAGCTCCAAAGACAAAGTGAAAGGGTGGAAAATGGTATTTCAAGCAAATGGCATTCAGAGAAAAGTAGGAGTGATGGTACTAATATCGGGCAAAATAGACTTCACAATAAAAAAGGTAAAGATAGATACGAGGAACACTTCATAATGATAAAGGGAATCATGCACCAAGAAGACATAACACTTATTAATATCTATGCTCTCAAACAGGGAGCCTCAAAATATATAAAGCTATTACTAACAGAACTAAAGGGAGAAACAAATCAAAACACTACCATAGTAGGGGACCTAAATACCCC
>NW_006437169.1:0-471 GCF_000325575.1 Pteropus alecto
ATGTCCAGTTAGTCTAATGTGTCATTTAAGGATGTAGATTTTCTGTTTGGATGATCTGTCCAAATTCGACAGTGGGATATTTAGGTCCCCTACTATGGTGTTTTGGTCTGTTTCTCCCTTTAGTTCTGTTAGTAATTGCTTTATATATTTCGGGGCTCCCTGATTGGAGCATAGCTGTTAATAAGTGTTATGTCTTAGTGCATGATTCCCTTTACCATTATGAAGTGTCCCTCAGTATCTTTCTTTACCTTTTTTAAAAAATTTTGAATTCTATTTTGTCTGATATTAGTACCACTACTCCCGCTTTTCTCTGAACGTCATTTGCTTGAAATATCATTTTTCACCCTTTCACTTTGAGTCTGTATTTTTCTTTGGAGCTAAGATGTGTCTCCTGGAGGCAACATACGGTTGGGTTTTGTTTTTTTCATCCAATTTGCAACTCTGGGCCTTTTTATTGGAGAGTTCAGTCCA
>NW_006437170.1:0-247 GCF_000325575.1 Pteropus alecto
TCACTGACACTTTGAGCTTCTAGAGGTACAAACTATGTCTCATTCCTCTCTGTAGCCTCTTTCAGAGTTCAGGGCCACGCACAGTCAGCGTGCCCAGCGATGCTTTGGGTCGCCCTTCCATCGTCCCATGTTCCCCTTCATCCTTGTGTAGGAAGAAGCCAAAATGGCATCCTTCGCCTTGTAGACTAGGAAGAAGCCAAAATGGCATCCTCGGCCTGGTAGAAAGAGGTCAGTTTGTCAAACTTCA
>NW_006437171.1:0-533 GCF_000325575.1 Pteropus alecto
ATGAAGTGTTAGGTTTTTTATTTGGGCTTGTTCTTGTTTATGAGAACAGGCCTCTAATGATATGGACTTTCCTCTTATGACCACCTTTGCCATGTCCTAAAAGTTTTGATATTTTATACTATCATTATTATTCATTTCTGTGTATCTCTTGATCTCTCTTTTTATTTCTTCTCTGACTCAGTTATTCTTTAGTAGCATGTTGTTTAATCTCCATGTATTTGTGGTTCTTCCTGATTTCTTTCTGCAGTTGATCTCTAGTCTCAAAGCATTATGATCTGAGATTGGTATAATTTCAACCCTCTTATATTTGCTCTCTCTGTGTCCTAGTATGTGGTCAATTCTTGAGAATGTTTCATGTGCACTAGAGAAGAATGTATAAGCAGCTGTTTCGGGATGGAAGGCTCTGTAAATGTGAATTATGTCCAGGTGGTCTAATATGTAATTTAAGGATGTGATTTTCTGTTTGGATAATCTGTCCTTTTCCGACAGTGGGGTACTTACGATAGTGTTTTGGTGTGTTTCTCCCTTTAGTT
>NW_006437172.1:0-1692 GCF_000325575.1 Pteropus alecto
AGGGGACAGAGCCTTGGGATGGGAATCAGGAGATGTCTGTTTGAGTCCACAGCCCTCTCCCACTCAATATGGAGAGCATGTAAATCTCTCCACCTCTCTATGCTGATATCTCTTATACAGAAATAGGAAAAATGACACGCATCTCTGGGACACGTGCGACACCTAACACAGATCTGTCTTTAATAAATGTTTAGTCATGGTTTTTGAATCATATTGGAATATTGGGCTTGTTCATTAAATACAATCTCAACACAGGTTAAATGACCTTTTATTCTATTGTATGGCAGAGAGGGAGAAGCCTATCATGTCCCATTCATTCATGGTAATTCATTCATAGAATGAGTGGAAATCATAAAATCTGTCTCAATCCAAACTATAACATTTACCACGCCTTCTCTTTTCCTGTCTTTTTGATTTTTCATTCTTATGAAAATCTCCACAATTATTTTTTTCTTTGGATTGAATTTATTAATTTTTTATTAAAAGTTATTGGAGTGACATTGATTAACAAAATCAAATAATTTTCAAGTGTATCATTCAACAGAAAGTTTTATATATATTGCATTTTGTGTTCACCACGCAGACTAGATTTCCTTTCATCTCCAAATGTTTGCTCCCTTTTCTTTATATTTAAATGTTGTAGATACTATTAAAAGTGAAAATGATAAGCTCCTTAGAAAATCTGTGACATAGATACAGATAAGCCCCGTTCTATCTTCTGTCCAGTCCTATGAGTCATTGCTGGAAGGAATGACAGTCCAGGAAGGAAAGCACTGTGTGGAAGTCATGTTGCCTGTGCTCTGCTTCTGAGTCTAAGAGTCTATTCGGGATTTAATAGAGATTGTTGTTCTCAGCCAAACAAAGTATATGCTCTGGGGCATCAGAAATGAATTAGACTCAGTTGTCTCCCTCTAGTCATTCAGAATCTATCTTTGTAAGGACAAAATAACTTAATCTTTCCACATTGGTGACCTCTCATCTGTTCGTGCCAACTCCCTTGTTTGTCATGATGGTGAGAAAATAATGCTCCTCACAGACCCTTCTCCATCCTCCATCTCCATGGTCCTCAGTGGGCTGTTCTATCTCTGCTAGAATATAGCCAAGGAGTGAGAATCCACTGCCCGTGTCCTGCCTGGCAAGCGATGAAGATTCAGGCTCCTTTCCCAGGACTGGCAGTGAGGTGGAGTTAGTTGTGGGCAACGTGATGCAGTGATTGTCAGAGCAGGACTAGGATGTGAAGCTCACTGGACTTAAAAGTGTAACCCGAAGGGCTGAAGTAACAAGCCAATTATCTATTACTGCATAGCCTTAAGTGCTCAATGCACAGAGCTCACAATTAGCAAAAGCGGTCCATGTTATCCGAAACTCTGAGGACTTGCTGTTATTAATAGAAGAGGAAAAGGGAAACAGAATGTACTTTCAAGATTCTGGGCCCTTCCTCTTCTCAGGAGGTAGCTTGCATGTACGCCTCACGTAGAATTCTAAGTTGCAGGGATTTTATAAACCAGACAATTTTTTTCAATAAAAAAATCAGTGTGTAACTTGTATGTCTGCAAATTTACTGAATTAATTATTCCATGTAGGATTAATTGTGTTTTCTATACCAAGAATATGATATAATTTCTATGTTTTTATTGAAGGTTGTTGTGTCTTAGAATTTTTTTTTCCCCAATAGTCCTGCTTGGGGGTTTT
>NW_006437173.1:0-1775 GCF_000325575.1 Pteropus alecto
CAATGTCGATACATTTCCATTTTAAATAAATACTAGAGGTATGTCTATATTGCTAGGACATTTGTTTAAAAATGTTGTAAAAAACTGTCTTTAATCAATTTTTTAGTAAATTATGTAAGATACTGCATTTCCCATTCAAAATCACTATTCACGTTTAGACTCTCTGATCTATTCCAGATATATTGACCTTTCCGTGATTTTTACCTCTAAAACAGTCTTAGTTCATCTTCCTGAAATGGAGGGCTAATTTCAGTCTTCCAAATGCTAACTCGACCCACAAAAGTTCCTTTATTCTAAAGTAATATTACGTGTTTGAATTACTATTTGAATTTTGATATTTCTGTGTGGATTAAATGAAAGATATATAAAATGTATTTTCTGACTATGACAGTACAACTATTTTCCCCAAGATAGAAATGGGTAATTGACAGAAAACCTCTTATCAGATATGAACAGATCAGATATGAACAGATCATAGCAATGAGATTGTCCCTCATAGATTTCCAACAATAGGAAGCACATTGACCACAGTCCTGTTGCTGTCTGAAGCCTTATGTAAAGGTCATGCTTCCTAAGGGCTGCTTACAGATAAGAAATGAGAAAAGCAGAGATGCTCAGGCAGGTCCCTTCCTGGGAGACACAAGACTTATCTGCCATCTCACTATGAATTGAGGACTCCCTGGTCATCATGCACAATCTTACTTAAATGACAGAGTAGTCATTTAAAAACACAGCAGGCTAGGATTATTCTCTCCCTCTTTTTCACTTGGGGTCAGAAGGCATGTGTTGAAGGTTTACTCAGCTTCCGCATCATTTCTCTCACACAGGAATATCCCATAACAATATATTGGCTTGTTAAATCTCATTTTGATATCTAATAGTTAGAAGACAGACTTGCACTAACAAACACAGGACATTAGGAGATTATTGTAAAAAGTATTAGTATTTCTAAATACAGAAATTAAATGCAAAGTATTCATAAACATTTACAAGAAGAGTTCTGGGGAAAATAAAAATGAAGAATTGAAAATATATTAATATGAACTTTAATCTATATCAAAATAGGTATTAACATATAATAATTGAGATAAATAAATTGAATATATTTAATATATGTTAATTATTGTGGAGACAAAAATGAATAAGAAAAGGTTGAGGGTTATAGTATACCATTATTTAAATATTATTATAATGTAGAGTGCCATATGTTAAACGATATTTTAACAGGGAAATGGAAGAGAGGCCTATAAGGGAGTGCCATATGTTAAACGATATTTTAAGCTAATATTAGAAACTTCAATTAATATTTCCATCAGGTCAGCAGCTACATGGTTGCAATCACTCTATCAGAGGCAGACACTACACGGTACAGAGTTCTCTTTCTCAATCCTTGCCAAGATACCTTCTAATAATAAATAGGAAAGCATTATTTGTCACATCTGTCTTAACCAAAGATTTTTGTTCAATTTTAATGGAAGGGTATCAGAATATGCCACCCGAAATTACAACAGTAGAAGTTTAGGACATGCCACCCCAAAATATGTCACATTGATATGTTGATTACTTTGAGCTCTACGCAATTACAAAACAGCAACTTCAGGGAGAGGTTTTCTCTGAACTCCTCTTACCTCCAAAAGAAACTCAATTGTCATAGATCCTCTCTCTCTAGGAGCTTCATCAACTAACAAACATTGATTCTTAAAACTGGACAAGAGATTAGAAGTGGACACAACACCCAGACAAAGTTTGTCACAAAATATCAGATCTCCCATCTA
>NW_006437174.1:0-476 GCF_000325575.1 Pteropus alecto
TACCAATTTGCAGTCTCACCAGCAGTGGATGAGGGCTCCTTTGTCACTTCATCCTCTCCAACACTTGTATTTACTTGTCTTGGTGATAGCAGCCATTCTAACAGGTGTGAGATGGTATCTCATTGTGATTTTGATTTGCATGTCCCTAAGAGCTAGCGATGTTGAGCATCCTTTCATATGTTTGTTGGCCATATGCATGTCTTCTTGGGAGAAGCATCTGTTCAAGTCCTCTGCCCATTTTTTAATTGGATTATTTGTTTTTGTTATTGAGTCGTATGACTTCTTTGTATATTTTGGATATTAGGCCCTTATCAGACGCATTGCTCGCAAATATATTTTCTCATTCTGATGGTTGACTCTTTACCTTGTTGATGGTTTCTTTTGCTGTGCAGAAGCTTTTTAGTTGGATGTAGTCCCATTCATTTAATTTTGCTATTTCTCCCCGTGCCTTTGAGGTCAAATTCATAAAATCCTCT
>NW_006437175.1:0-397 GCF_000325575.1 Pteropus alecto
CTTCTCAGAATAGCATCCATTCTCACTGGTCATTATCTCCATCTTTCCATATGGTTTTTTAGTGTTTTGAAATATCAGCCCAGACTATTCACTCGGAAATCAAGTGGTCAGATTTTGAAGAGCATTTCCTCAGCAATAAATTTATTTTTGAACATGAAAACTTAAATAAAGGTAATTTAAGAATATGTTAAAATTACTAAATATTTGTTTAATTATGCATTTTTTAAGAAATGAAGACAATCTCTTAAAATGTATAGGAGGACGGTGGGAAGTATTCTTCAAATTATTCAGGAAAAGCATGAAGAAATAGGACTCTAGTCATTAAATTCATCCTTCCATATCGTCTGATTAGAAAGCCTGATTCACTGAATATGTCACTAGATTTGGGACAGTCTGA
>NW_006437176.1:0-1149 GCF_000325575.1 Pteropus alecto
CTACTAATAAATGGACTGTTACTCATAACGAACCTACGCGTGTGTGCGTGTGCGTGTGTGCGCATGTGCGTGCATGTGAGTGTGCACGTGTGTGTGCGTGTGTGCATGTGTGTGCATGTGTGTGCGTGCATGTGTGTGCATGCATGTGTGTGCGCGCGTGTGCGTTCATGTGCATGTGTGCATGCATGTGCGTGCACGTATGCATGTGCGTGCACGTGTGCATGCACGTGTGCATGCACGTGTGCATGCATGTGTGTGCGTGCGTGTGCATGTGTGTGCATGTGTGCGTGCGTGCATGTGTGGGCATGCGTGTGCATGTGCATGTGTGTGCATGCATGTGTGTGCGTGCATGTGTGCATGTGTACGCATGTGCGTGCGCATGTGCGTGTGCACGTGTGTGCGTGCATGTGTGCATGCATGTGTGTGCACGTGTGTGTATGTGTGCATGCATGTGCGTGTGTGTGCATGTGTGTGCATGTGAGCGCATGTACGCGTGTGTGCATTGTGTGTGCATTGTGTGCATGTGAGTGCACGCGTGTGCATGTGTGTGCGTGTGTGCGTGTGCACGTGTGTGTGCGTGTGCACGTGTGTGCATGTGCATGTGTGCATGCATGTGCGTGTGTGCATGTGTGCGTGTGTACGCATGTGTGCGCATGTGCGCGCATGTGTGCGTGCACACGTGTGCGTGCATGTGCATGTGTGCATGCATGTGTGTGCACGTGTGTACGTGTGCATGCATGTGCGTGTGTGCGCATGTGCGTGCATGTGAGTGCATGCACACGTGCGTGCGTGCGTGTGTGCGTGTGTGCATGTGAGTGTGTGGTGTGTATGCATGTGTGTGCGTGTGCATATGTGTGCGTGCATGTGCACGTGTGTGCATGTATGTGCACATATGTATGTGTGCACCCGTGTGCATGTGTGCATGTTGTGTGCGTGTGCGTATGTATGTGTGTGTGCGCGTGTGTGTGTCTGACTATGTCGAGGCCACTAAACCCCTGTGGTCGAGAGTTCCTGAACGCCCACCACGTTTGTCACCACGAGGTAGAATGCAGACTGAGTCGGTGACGTGTCTATTTTCATCCCAAATGGACCAGAGAGGATGCGAAGCTGGAAAATTAGGACACTTAAAACTCTTCTCACTTTTTGGGT
>NW_006437177.1:0-1031 GCF_000325575.1 Pteropus alecto
AACTATCTGACTCCACTAGAAAGGGCAACATAAGAGTAATGGGCATCCCAGAAGGAGAAGTGAGGAGGAAAGGGACAGAGAAGCTATTCAGAGAAATATCTGATGAGAACTTCCCAACTCAGGGAAGAGTCTAGATATTCAGGTACAAGAAGCTAACAAGATAACGAACTACCTCAATGCAAAAGACTTTCTCTAAGATATATTACATCCAAATTGTCAAAAGCTAATAATGATAAAGAATTCTTAAGGAAGCAAGGGGAAAAAAGACATTAACCTACAAAAGGAACCCATCAGGTTATCAGATTCTCACCAGAAATTCTACAGGCCAAGGGAGAGTGGAATCAGATAGTCAAAGGTAGAAACCACTAGCCACGAATAATATATCCAACAAAGTTATCCTTAGATATAAAGGAGAAATAAAGGCTTTCCTAGACATACAAAAACTAAGGGAATTTACTATCACAAGACTTGCACTACAAGAAATGTTGAAGGGAGCTCTTCTGCCTGAAATAAAAAGACAAAAATATACAAAACGCTGAGTAAGGTGACAGACACACAGAAGTAGGAAATTGTAATTCTATATCAGAATAGTGTATTAAACAATTATAACATTAAGGTTAAAGGGATAAAAGCATTAAAATTAATTATAGCTACTGCAATTTGGGAATGAAAGCACAATGTGAAAAGAGATAATTTGTGACAAAAAACAAAAGGGGAGGATGAAAAGAATGGAGCTTATAAAGGTTAATGAAGATAAGATGCTATCAGAAGAAAACGAACTATTTTATCTGTGAGACATTATATACGACCTTCATGGTAACCACAAAACAAAAGTCCAGAGCTGAGACACAAAACATAAAAAAGGAAGAAACAAAGAAAAATATCATAGAAAACCACCAAACTAATAGCAGAAGGAAACATAAAGGAAAATAAACAATGGAGATACAGAGCAATCAGAAAAAAAAAGATAAATTTGCTGTAGTAAGTTCTTATATGTCAATAATCACCCTAAATATAAATGGACTGAACTC
>NW_006437178.1:0-438 GCF_000325575.1 Pteropus alecto
TTCACTGGTGAAGCCATCTGATCCTGGACTTTCACTTTATGGTAGATTTGTGATGATCGTTTCGATTTCCATACTGAGGATTGGTCTATTCAGGTTTTCCAGTTCTTCTTCATTCAGTCTAGGAAGGTTGTATTTTTCTAAGTACTGTACCATTTCTTCTAGATTATTAAATTTGGTGTTATATACTTTTTCATAGTATTCTTGCATGATCCTTTGTATTTCTGCAATGTCAGTCGTAACTTCCCCTCTTTCATCCCTGATTTTGTTTATTTGTGTCCTTTCTCTTTTATCTTTAGTGAGTCTAGCCAGGGGTTTGTCAATTTTATTCATCTTTTCAAAGAACCAGCTCTTCGTTGCATTTATTTTTCTATTGTTTTTTTGTTTATTTGTTTGTATTTCTGTCTAATTTTGACGATTTCTTTCCTTCTGCTGATTTTA
>NW_006437179.1:0-378 GCF_000325575.1 Pteropus alecto
AGGTGATCTCTAAACTCTCATTGGAAAGATTTATAGCAACTTAGGGCATGTCTTGTTTGTCTCTGTATGTCAATATACCTAGAGTTGTGCCCCGCATAGTATTGTTGCAGAAAAATCAGACCAGTGAGAAACCAAGCACCGCTTGGAGAGTTGCAGAACTCAGGTTTATTACACCAGCGATGCCAGAAGAGCTAGCGCTCAGAAGGTCTGGGCCCTGAGCTCAGGGGTAACCTTACTTTTTATAGGGCTTAACAAGCAAAAGTCTGTTATCTAGACTGACCAAAGCGAATGGGAGGGGGAGTCTTCAGTTAATCTCAAGGTCACCCTGCTCTTCAGTTTATGCAGCATGTCTACAGAAGCAGAACAAAGAGCCGATTA
>NW_006437180.1:0-670 GCF_000325575.1 Pteropus alecto
TAATAGCTAGCGAAGTTGAGCATCTTTTCATATATGCGTTGGATATTTATATATCCTTAGGGATAATTGTCTGTTCAGGTCATCTGCTCATTTTTTGATTGGACTGTTTTTTTGTTGTTGTTGTTGAGTGGTATGAATTCTTTGTATATTTTGGATATTAGGCCCTTATCGGAGGCATTGCTTGCAAATATATTTCCCATTCGGATGATTGTCTCTTTACCTTGTTAACGGTATCTTTTGCTGAGCAGACGCTCTTTAGTTTGATGTAGTCCCATTCATTTATTTTAGCTTTTACTTCCCACGCCTTTGAGATCAAATTCATAAAATCCTTTTTAAGTCCAAGTTCCTTGAGTTTAGTTCCTATGTTTTCTTCTATGCATTTTAATGTCTCAGGTCTTATATTCAGGTCCTTAATCCATTTTGAGTTAATTTTGGTGTGTGGTGATAGACAACAGTCTAGCTTCATTCTTTTGCAGGTGCCTTTCCAGTGTTCCCAGCACTGTTTGTTGAAGAGGCTTTTTTTCTCCACTGTACGTTTTTGGCTTTTTTTTTTTTAAATCATTTGCCCATATGGGTTTACTTCTGGACTCTTGATCCTGTTCCACTGGTCTCTGTGTCTGTTTTTCTGTAAATGCCATGCTGTTTTGATTATTGTCTCTTTGTATTATAA
>NW_006437181.1:0-625 GCF_000325575.1 Pteropus alecto
AGTAAACTCTCTGATATTGCTATTAGTATTTTTTTCTGATATATCTCCTCGAACAAGGAAAAAAAATAAACAAATTGGACTACATCAAACTAAAAAATGTTTGCACAGCAAAGGAAACCATCACTAAAATGAAATGACAACCTACTGAATGAGAGAAGATATTTGCCTATGATACATCTGACAAAGGGTTAATATCCAAAATTTATAAAGAACTGATACAACTCAACAACAAGAAAACAAACAAACCAATTAAAAAATGGGCAGAAGATCTGAACAGGTATTTCTTCAAAGAGGAAATACAGAGAGCCAAGAGACATATGAAAAGATGCTGAAGGTCACTAATCACCAGAGAAATGAAAATTAAAACCACAATGAGATATCACCTTTCATCTGTCAGATTGCCTGTCATCAATAAATCAAAAAACAAGTATTGGTGAGGATGTACAGAAAAGGGAACCCTCAGATTGGGTTGGTGGGATTACAAATTGGTGCAGCCACTATGAAAAAGTTTGGTGGTACCTTGAAAAATTAAAAATAGAACTACCTTTTGACCTGGCAATTGTACTTCTGGGTATTTATCCAAAGAAACTAAAATACTAATTTGTAAAGATCTATGTACCCCTAT
>NW_006437182.1:0-749 GCF_000325575.1 Pteropus alecto
TCTTCTTTTCCCTGGCTGCCCTGAGAATTCTCTCTGTCACTGATTTTTCATAATTTTAATACTATGTGTCTTGGTGAAGGCCTTTTTGGGTTGAGATAATTGGGTGTTCTGTTGACTTCTTGAATTCCAAGTTCCAGCTCATTCCTTCGATTTGGTAAATTCTCAGCAACTGTTTGTCTGAAAATGCTTTCTAATCCCTGCTCCTTTTCCTCCCCTTCGAGAATGCCCATTATTCTTATGTTTCCTCTCCTGATAGTATCAGCTAGTTGTTGTATTTTTCTTTTATTATTTTTTATTCTTTAGTTTCTCTCTTCTTCCTTTCGATTTATTTCTAGATTTCTGTCTTCGATATCACTTATCCTTTCCTCCAGTTGGTTGATTATTTTTCAGCTTGTTATTTCATTTTTCAACTATTGCAGCGCGTTCTTTATCTCCAGAAAGTCTATTCAGTTCTTTTTGAGGGGTTCAATCTCCTTGCTAAAGAACTCATTCTAGTCATCTAGTTGTTTTTTCATTTCCTGAAATTGTTGATATAATTTGTTTTGGATTTCACTGGTTTTTCAGAAGTGCCATCCTGAATTCTCTATCATTTAAGCCACATATTTCTATGTCTGTAAACTTATTTTCTGGAGAGTTTTCTCTTTCTTTCTGAGCTTACTTGTCACCTTGGTTGTTCATGGTGTTTAATAGACTATTTCTCCATATTTCTGGGCATTAATGGAAGTGTGTTATGTTTGTTTGTTTGTTTG
>NW_006437183.1:0-297 GCF_000325575.1 Pteropus alecto
TCCTGCTCTTGGGCTGGTTGTTTTGTTATGTGTTGGAAAAGTCCTACTCAGTTTTGAGAGTCCTCTCCAGCCGGACTTGAATTTAAATTTTCTATCAGCCTTTTCTTAACTGACCTTGGCAAGTCCTTCAACTGACATGAGCCTTCCTTCCTTCCTTGTAGAGCAGGGACCCCCAACCCCTGGCCCATGGACCGGGATGGGCCATGGCCTGTTAGGAACCGGGCCGCATAGCAGGAGGTGAGCGGCGGGTGGGTAGGTGGGTGAGCGAAGCTCCATCTGTGTGTGCGGCCGCTCCCC
>NW_006437184.1:0-554 GCF_000325575.1 Pteropus alecto
ATAGCTAGCAATGTCGAGCATCTTTTCATATGTTTGTAGGCCATTTGCACGTCCTATGGGGAGAAGTGTCTGTTCAGGTCTCCTACCCATTTATTGATTGAATCATTTGAGTTCTTTGTATATTTTGGATATTAGGCCCTTGTCGAAGACGTTGCTTACAAATATATTTTCCCATCTTGATAGTTGTCTCTTTGTCGACGGTTACTTTTGCTAAGCAGAAACTTTTTAGTTTGATATAGTCCTATTCATTTATTTTTCCTTTAACTTCCCTTGCTTTTGAGGTCAAATTCATAAAATCCTCTTTAAGTCCAAGGTCCTTGAGTTTCGTTCCTATGTTTTCTTCCATGCATTTTATTGTTTCAGGTCTTATATTTAGGTCTTTAATCCATTTTGAGTTAATTTTGGTATGTGGTGATAGACAACAGTCTAGTTTCATTCTTTTTCAGATGGTTTTCCAGTTTTCCCAGCACCATTTATTTAAGAGGCTTTCCTTTCTCCACTTTTTTGCTTTTTTTTTGAAAAATTATTTGTCCATATAAATATGGGTTTGCTTC
>NW_006437185.1:0-636 GCF_000325575.1 Pteropus alecto
TCTGAATCTTTGATGTGTGGTTACCATTACAAATGTGAAAAGGATAGTTATATATATACAATTGTCTATTTTCTTCTGCATGTGTCTTATATCCATTTCCCTTTGCAAATTTGGATCTTTGAATCTTCCCCTTTTCAGTCACTGTTGTCTCAGTTTGTCCCTATGTATGCTGAACGTTCATTACTATCTTGTTATAACAATTCACTTCTTATTATTTAAGCTATAATGCCCCGCTCTTAATAAGGGTTGCACTCCTCTGCTCCTATTTGCCTGATAATCACTTTACTCCTAATTATGTATTTTTGTTGTTGTTTTTATTTTATTTGAAGTGAGCTGACCCCTTTCAGTATTTCCTGTAGTGCAGGCCTCGTAGTGGAGAATTCCCTCAATTTTTGTTTGTCTGGAAAGTCTTGATTTCTTTTTCATATCTAAAGGAGAGCTTAGCTAGATACATTGTTCTAGGCTTGTAGTTCTTTTCATTTAATAGTTTAAATATTTGGTTTCCATTCCTTTCTGGCTTGTAAGGTCTGTGCTGACAAGTCCGATGATAACCTAATGAGTTTTCCTTTATATGTTATCGTTTTCTTCTCCTTGGCTGCCATGAGAATTCTTTGTCGTTGATTTTTGATAATTTTA
>NW_006437186.1:0-351 GCF_000325575.1 Pteropus alecto
CACAAGTAGTAAGCAACAGAGCTGGGATTTGAACCCAGGCGGCCTGGGCCCAGGGTCCGTGCTCCTGACCACTATACCCAGTGACTTTCAGGGAAGTGATCACACAGGCCTGATGCAAATGCTTCTGGCTCGAAAGACACTGGATGATGATGCACATGTAGAGACAGAGCAGTCGCAGAGGAGCAGATTTGAGGACCTGAATGAGTGCGGGTATCATCTCAGACACACAAATTGGTGGCACTGGGATGATGGTGGATGATGGTGGATTCCACAAGTGTGAACTTCAGAGACCACTTTACACTTCTAGCCACACATCTTTCTATACAAGGGTGCACATCCTTCTTATACAAC
>NW_006437187.1:0-508 GCF_000325575.1 Pteropus alecto
ACTCTCACAAAGGACTCCTGGAGCCCTCCTGCCCAACCTGGCCTCACTTTAGAATCACCTGGAACACCTCATTAACATAATGATGTTCCACCCAGGCCAATCTTCCCTTCTCTGCTGCCTGGAGCCCAGGTGACTTAAGTCTTAAAACTCCTCAGGTGATCTAGTAATGGTTCCCGGAAGGGAATCACTTAGCTTGAATGAGCAGATCCCTGGGGGATCGGGGCCACTCTAAGTTGCAGAGTGCAGGGGACCATGAAATAGCATATTTAAGCCCTCCCCGGGGGTGCTGACCTCCCCCCCCACCTGTTTCCTGTAGCACTGGGCCACAGACATCAGACTTGCACCCCTGAGCCTTTGGGTGGTGCGGGGGGCAGGGCGGGAACTTCTAGAAGAGCAAGCTCACCAGGTGAAATTCCTTCCCCTTTTCCAGAAAATCGCAGCGAACATTTAAAATCTATAAAATGATAAATGCAGATTTTGGTACTAAAAATTCTGAAAAAGTCTTAGC
>NW_006437188.1:0-304 GCF_000325575.1 Pteropus alecto
GTGATGCTGAACTCTCATTTATCTTCAGAAAGTCTCTCTTCTTATTTTTTGCGACATTATTCCATTTTGCTAGAGGCATCATAACTGAAGAGCACAGATGGGGTGACTTAAAAAAGAGAAATTTGTTTTCTCATAATTCCAGGCGTTACAATTCTACGATCACGGTGTCAACAAGATCGATTTCTTCTGAGGAGCCCTCTTTTCATCTTCCCTCTCTGTCCTTACCTGTTTTTCCTCTGCGTATGTCTGTGACGCTATTTCCTCTCTTTATAAGAACACTAGTCCTATTAAAGTAGGGCTCCCC
>NW_006437189.1:0-1002 GCF_000325575.1 Pteropus alecto
ATTATTTGCCCACATAAACATGGGTTTATTTCTGGGCTCTCGATTCCATTCTACTGGACTACTATTCTGCGTGTCTGTTTTTCTGCTAATATCATGTTGTTTTGATTATTGTTGCTTTGTAGTATAATTTGAAGTCATGCAGAGCGATGCTTCCAGCCTCGTTCTTCTTTCTCAGGATGGCTTTGGCAATTCAGCAATTTTATATTTCCATACAAATTTAATGATTTTTTTGTTCTATTTCTTTAAAAAGTGCCAATGGGATTTTGATGGGGATTGCATTAAATCTGTATAACACTTTAATTAATAATTTACTTTTAACATTGTTGATTCTTGGAAAATCTTTCCATTTTTTTGTATCTGCTTCGATTTCTTTCACTAGATTCTTGCAGTTTTCATTATATAGGTCCTTCACATGTTTTATTAAATTTATTCCTAGGTATTTTTTGTTGTTGTTGCAATTGTGAAAGGAATTTTTTTTTCACTCCTTTTTCTGACACTTCGTTGTTAGTATAGAAACACTATGGATTTTTTAATGTAGATTTTGTAATGAGAACGTTGATTTTGTAACCAGAAACTTAAACCAGTATTTGTTTATTATTTCTAGTAGTGTTCTTGTGGAGTCTTTAGGGTTTTCTATATAGAGAATCATGTAATTGGCAAATAGTGACAGTTTGAATTCTTCGTTTCCTATTTGGATGTCATTTATATCTTTCTCTTGTCTGATAGTACTCATGAGGACCTCCAATGTTATATTGAATAACAGTGGTGATAGTGGACAGCCTTGCCTTGTTCCTGATCTTAGAAAGTTTTTAGTTTTTCATCATTAAGTATAATGTTGGCTGAGGGTTTATCTTATATGGCTTTTATTATGTTAAGGTACTTTTCTTCTATATCGATTTTGTTAAGTGTTTTGATCGTAAATGGATGCTATATCTTATTGAAGGCTTTTTCTGCATCTATTGATACAATCGTATGATTCTTATTTTTCAATTTGTTTATGTG
>NW_006437190.1:0-332 GCF_000325575.1 Pteropus alecto
ATGGCTGTCTTGGTCAGCTTGCTACACTGTGGTGCGGTGGCTTACAGCAGCAAAAGTTCTTTAACTACTTTAACTACATGTTCTTTAACTGCATGTTCCATGTCAGTGGTAGATGTCCTGTGGCCTTCTGCTATTGGATTCTTGAGTTCAACCTGAAGGAAGCGGCCCTATCTGAAATATGCCGTTCTTAGGACACAGGGGAAAGAACGATGGGTGACATACATGATGACTCTTACAGTTTCTGCTTAGATGTGACACACATCTCTTTGCTCACATTCTATTGGCCAAATCACATGGTCAAGCCTAATGACAAAAGAGCAGGAAGTATTTTT
>NW_006437191.1:0-511 GCF_000325575.1 Pteropus alecto
TCTCATTGCCTTCTCGAGATTGGCAAATGGTCCTGCGGAAGAGAACATCGATTTCTGCTTCTGCAGTCTCTGTCTAACTGGAAATTTAGACAATTTGTGGAAAGAGGAAGCCCCAGGCCCACAGAGGAATCCCTTCCCCTACTCAGTCTGCACCTACTCTGGGTGCACAATCCTTGCGTCCTGAGTCCTGAGCGCCCCCTGCAGCCCAGCCCCACATGCTCCAGGGTAGGGTCCTGTCTGAGCTCAGAGGGCATGACCTCACAGTGTCTCTGCCCTGACTTCAGGATGCTCCCTCAGGGACACCATATTCTTTTGGATTCACCTCTTGATGTAGTGAATTGGCCTCGCTCGCTCCCAATTCCGGTGCAGGGAGATCCTAAGCGAGGGCTTTGTGAATCTCCAGGGAGCCCCTGCTCTGGGGCTGACAGAGGCCTGACACAGTCAGCTCTTCCCTGAGTTTAGAAGGTCTCGAGAGAGTTTGAGGGAGATTCTCTATCCTTTAGGTCCCTCT
>NW_006437192.1:0-446 GCF_000325575.1 Pteropus alecto
CCCCGCTGTCCCCCACACCATGCCCTCTGTCCCCGACCCTGTCTCCACTTCACCCGACTCTGTCCCCGTTGGCCCCTGGCCCCACTGTCCCGGTCCCCTCTCCACTTCCCCCGGCCCTGTCCCCACTGTTCCTGACTCCCTGGTCCGGACACCGTCCCTGCTGTCCCCATTTCCGTCCCCGCTGTCTCCTGGCCCCGTCCCTGCTGTTCCCGACCCCGCTGTCCCCAGTCCCATCCCCACTGTTCCTGGCCCCGTACTCGCTATCCCTGGCCCCATCCCCGCTATCCCCGGCTACCATCTCCGCTTCCCCTGTCCCCGTCCCCGCTGTTTCCGACCCCGTCCTCGCTGTGCGTTGGCCCCGTCTCCGCAGTCCCCAGGCCCTGCCTCCAGTGTCATCCGGCCCCGCCTCCGCTGTACCCAACCCCGACCCCGCTGTGCCCCGGGCC
>NW_006437193.1:0-828 GCF_000325575.1 Pteropus alecto
ATGACTTTTATTTCTTTCTCTTATCTGATGATTGTGCTCACCAGCACCTCCAATATAATATTGAATAATAGTGGCTATAGTAGACAGCCTGATCTTGTTCCTGATCTTAGAGGAAAGGTTTTTAGGTTTTCAATGTTAAGTATAACGTTAACTGAGGATTTGTGATATATGGCCTTTATTATATTGAGATACTTTCCTTCTATACCAATTTTTGTTAAGTGTTTTAATCATAAATAGATGCTGTATCTTGTCAAAGACTTTTTCTGCATTATTGATATAATCACATGATTCTTATTATTTATTTTGTTTATGTAATGTATCACATTAATCTATTCACATATGTTAAACCATCCTTGTGCCCATGGAGTGAAGCCCACTTGATTATGGTATAACAATTTTTAATGTATTATTGCATTCAGTTGACAGTATCTTATTTTTGCATCTGTGTTCATTAGAGATATTGATCTGTAGTTTTCTTTCTTTCTCTCTCTCTCTTATTTCTTTTTCTTTTCTTTTCTTTTTCTTCTTCTTTTTTTTTTTTCTGTATTATCTTTACCAGATTTTGGTGTCAGGGTAATGTTGGCCTCATAAATTGAGTTAGGAAATATTGCCTCCTCTTTGATTTTTTGGAAGAGTTTGAGAAGAATAAATCTTCTTTGAATGTTTTGTAAAATTCACTGGTGAAGTCATCTGGTCCTGGACTTTCACTTTTTGGTAGGTTTTTGATGATTGTTTCAATTTCCATACTGCTGATCTGTCTATTTACCTTTTCCAGTTCTTCATGGTTCAGCCTAGGAAAATTATATATTTCTAAGATTTTGTCTATTT
>NW_006437194.1:0-521 GCF_000325575.1 Pteropus alecto
TCTAGGGGCACGAGTCTTAGTTGTGGGCACCCCAGTACATGCAGCAATTGAATCCCCAAGACAGCCCAGTCCCTCAGTCCTCCAATCTCCACCAGAAGTGAACTTCCCCCATCCTATAATCCAGGACAACAGAGGCCAAATAGCACCACCTCACCTCCTCAGACACGGGCAGGTAACCACTATGGGCCTTCTGCTCCGGCTCCGGGCAGGGCACCAGCTGATACCACCACCCCGGCCATCCTCCCCTTGCGAGAAGCACCACTCCACGGACGTCACACAGACAGGCCCTTCATGGTTGATGTGCCTTTCTCGACTAGGGACCCGTACAACTGGAAGGCGCAAAATGCACCTTTCTCTGAGAAACCCCAGGCATTAATAGGACTCTTAGAAAGTGTCTTTCAGACTCACTGCCTCACCTGGGACAATTGCCAACAGCTTTTAATTACCCCCTTCACCGAGGAAGAACGCAGAAGCATTTGGACTGAAACAAAAGATAGCTGCGGGAGGGAGGAGGGTTGAGG
>NW_006437195.1:0-2593 GCF_000325575.1 Pteropus alecto
ATTCAGAAGCTACTCCATGCTCTTATCTAACCATTTGGACACGGATTACGGCAGTATTCCTATATCTCTTTTTCATTATTGCCACCCTAAATGCCTCTTTTAGACATCTGGTCCCTTAATCACCTCCTCCTCTAAAATAGTACAGATATACTACTATTTTACTACTACTATATACCTCCTCTAAAATACCACAGATATACTACTTATTTATACACTTTATGCATATCTGTGCTTTATATATAAAAACAATAAGATATTTTCATCCCACGAGAAACTATTTTTACCTCTAGGAAGAGATATGGTTCCCATTTCAAATGCATGTGTTAGAGTAACCTAATATTTTTTTAAAGAGAGAGGGGATAATGTGGTTACATAAACTTAGACCTAACTAAAATTCTAACTGTGCTTCAAAACAACTACACAAATTTATATCCAAGTCTTTTCTCCTGCATCGCCTTCATAATAAAATTTTTTTATCATACTTATTACTAACAAGATATTTTTAGTTATTTGTTCATTTGTTTATTATTCATCTATTACAATGCTGGTTTGTATTATTCACTATTGTATTCCTAACTCCCAGAATTCTCTGGCTCTCTATAGGCAATAAACAGTACTTTTTGGATTAATGAAATAGGCCAAATTTCCTAAACCTAATTGACCATGGAGCCATTTTCAAGTAGTATTAATGCTGTGGGGTAACAATGGGAAAAGTCCTATAAAAAACATTTAGCTCTTCAAGTCGCTACCCTCCTTCACTCCCAGAGCATCATCCTCCTCAATGATCAAGTCGCTTATTTTTCCTCCATCGTCTCTCTCACTTATGTGTCACTTTCTTTAAAATTCAACCATTTCAATTTCATTTCTTCCACTCTTTACATCCCACTTCTCATGATGTCCATGAAGGGAAATGTGGAAATGAGATTATCCAATGGCTTCTCCCTGACGCAAGAGGGATCAAGGAAGTGCCAGTGACCTGGGAAGTAGAGATCAAAGGAGAGCTGAAGGGAAGAAAGTGGCCCCCAAACTAAGGAAAGAAAGCTGCAAGGACAGCCTTCACAATGTGTCCAATGATCACATGAGTCGAGCAAGGAGAATTGTGAAGTGGGAAGAGTAAAGGAGGCAGAGTCTAAAAGTCTCTTAGAATTATAAACAGCTTATTGCTTATCTTCATTGAGACTCACTTTTTCTTATATAAAATGGCGTGAAGACCTAATAAATCTTGTTTTCTGCATTTAGAGAGTTAAAGTATGTAAAGAACATGTCAAAATGTATGCCTCATAGTGGGCCTCCAACAATAATCAAGTCACTCCCCTCACTTAATGCCTAATTTTTTGACTGAATTAAAACTTCAAATTAAACCAAGGTATCCTTATACGACAGATCCAAATGTTGTCTTATTAAATTTTAGAAATAGACATATTTGCTTCCTTATATGTTGTTTTAAGTATCAAAAATAATCAGATGGCAGAGAAATTCCTGTTGACGAGAACAAAGGAATATCTTAACATTTTTGACATTGGTCAATAAAATTATGTTTCAAGTATACAATTCAACAATACATCATCTGTATATTGCATAGCGTATTGACTCTCTTAACCCTTATCTACCTCCCCGCTTCCTCCCTTTTCCTCTGGTAAACACTAAATTGTTGTCTGTGTCTACAAGTTTTTGTTCATTTATCTTGTTTGTTGCTTTCAGTTTTATACCCTACATATAAGTGAAATTGTATGAACTGAGGCAAGTAAATTAGTAAACTTACTTTGGCTTCAATTTGCTTCTCTGTAAAATGCAGGTAGTAATGTTGGAACTACCAGTTTAGTACATGGGTAAATCAGATAACTAAAGCGAATATGTCCTATATGAAATAAAGCATTTATTTAATGTAAATATACATATCATACTTACAGGGCAACAGCTTTGGAGCCTACCCATTTGCCTTTTTGTTGAGATTAAATAAAAGAATGTTTACCCTTGTTGCTTCAAATGGGTCCTAAAGTCTTTGTAATGAAAAAGAAAATAATTTCCTTTTTATTCAAGAAAAACTGTGAGCCACAGGATATTTAAGAAAATAAGAGCAAATTAAAAGTAATTTCAAAATGTCTCGCTTATTTTTGTGCCAAGAAAAAAATTAGAGACAGGTTATTAATTATTATTTCTTCCTTTGGTGGGGGTCTCTCTTTTTGGTTTTGGTAGATTCATCGTATCAAAAATAATTCAGTAGTGATTCTCTCACTCCCCGACTGTCCCTTCCCTATTTACCTAAGAATTTCTCTACTCTCTTTTGCTTTACCCACAAGCTAAGTAGAAATTAATGAAGTCCTGAGATCAAAGTCCTATGAAAAAGCCAACTTCATCTAAGTAACATATGTATGAAGAATTTAGTAAAGTAGCAGTGAGGCACTGGAGAAAAACATACTCTAGAATCATCAAACTATGGATTTGTCATTGTTCCTTCTATTGCATATCCTGAAACTATGCAGATGAACACTGAAGACTTGTTAAAGTACATTAAAAGTTATCAAAAGCAAAGAGCCTAATCATTATTAGATACTCTATAAATGTTCATTTCTGGACCTATTTTTTTTTTTTT
>NW_006437196.1:0-1365 GCF_000325575.1 Pteropus alecto
GCCCAGCACGTGCAGCGCGACCACGAGCAGACGCGCGACGGGAAGGGGGCGCCTGAGCGGGAGACCATGGCGGTGACGTCCGGGGACACCTGGCACAGGGGACTCGGCCACACGCAGTTGTTTGTTCCGAGTCACCGCATAAGGCTGGGGCGCGTGCAGGAGGCACAGAGCCGCGAGGAGGAGGGGGAAGGGCCGGTGTCCACACTCTGGTTCCCAGAGGGAAAGACAGACTTTGCCAGCACCCGCGAAAGCATCCTCTCCGCTGGGGGCCCTGAAGCCACTGAGGCCGTGAGAACACGCTAGGTGACAAGGGTTCCTCCTGACCGAGTCTAGTGCCTTTGCTAGGAGGCGGACAGTCAGCCTGGTTGAGCTGGGGCCAGGTCCCAGTCCCAACTCTGCTCGTGCTGGCCGGAGCCCCGGGCCAGGCACTATGGTCGTCTGATCACGAAGCCCGGACACACAAAGCGCCTGGGATACCGCCTGGCATGTAGGCTTAGTCCCTGAATCCGTGGACCGTGGCCATTAGCCACCTGCTCTGCCTCAGGCCACGTGCCAATTGCTAGGCCATCGGGGCAGTTGAGAGTCTGCTGGCTTGTGGTGTGGCTGAAGGAGTCCTGCACCCCAATGACGAGGTCAAAGGTTACCGGGGCATACAGCAGACGCTTTCGCTGGGAGATCAGCTGTAGGAAATCATCCAGACGGGGCCACGACATGGCGTGAGAGGCCCTATCTCCCCCTCCCCATCCTCGCCCCCTTCAGAAACCCACATCCGCCATAAATGTCAGCGCTGACTGTGCTCCGGTGTCAAACCTTCCTCCCACCGAAACGCCGGCTGTGCTCCCGCCTCCCTGCACTCTGTCCCAGCTGCTGCTCAGAACCCAGAGGCCCGGACCCTGAACCAAGACTCCAGACATCCCAGCTCAGAAGCCACATCAGAGCCCAGAGGTCTCAGGTCAGAAGGCAGGAGTCGGCACCTAGCCAGCCCAGATGTCACCGACAGCAGCTTTAGGGGCCTCCCAGGCAGTGAACCACGCTGTGAGACACTCCTCTCCACCAGACAGCCAGAGACTTCCTGTGCAGAATCTCTACCCTGACCCCTCTGGGGACAGGCTGCTCACTACCACCCCACAGTTCCCCGCTTACGCTGCTTTAGACTATGGGAGTTTTTCTTAAGCCTGAACCCCAACCTGTCCCCCAATCACAGACATGCCCAGAAATGCACACAGGTGCCAATGATAGTCCCCCCAATTCTCATATCTCCCCCCTCCACCCCTACTCTTCAGTTATAAGCTGAGGGACCTCAAGGACAAATATGTTTATTTACAACACACACAGCCCCTCCCAGAGTGCAATGCCTGAGGGAGC
>NW_006437197.1:0-732 GCF_000325575.1 Pteropus alecto
CTAGGTTCATCAAGGCAATATCTTTTTCCATCTCTTTCCTTGTAGTCTGTATGTCTTTTAATCTGAAGTGAGTTTCTTCTAGGCAGCATGTAGGGGTCTTGTTTTCTTACCTAATTATCCACTCTTTTAGTTGGAGCACTTGATTCTTTTCCATTTGAGGTACTTATTGATAGGAATGTAGTTGTTACCATTCTTTATTCCTGTTTTTGATATATGTTTTTTCTTCTTATAGAAGTCCCTCCAACATTTCCTGTAATATGGGTTTGGTTTTGATAAATTCCTTTAGCTTATTTTTGTCTGGGAAGCTCTGTCTTTCAACTCTAAATGACAGCTTTGCTGGATAAATTATTCTTGGTTGTATATCTTGGATCTTCATCACATCGAATACTTTGTGCCAAGCTCTTCTGTCCTGCATAATTTGTTTCAAAAAATCAGCTGCCAGTCTTTTGGGTGCTCCCTTGCAGGTAACTATCTGCTTTTCTCTTGCTGCTTTTAAGATTCTCTCTTTGTATTTAACCTTTGGCATTTTAATTATGAAGTGTCTTGGTGTGGGTCTCTTTGCATTCTTGGTTTTAGGGATTCTCTGAGCTTCCTGGGGTTGTATGTCTATTTCCTTCACCAAGTTAGGGAAGTTTTCCATCATTATTTCTTCAAATATCTCTTTAACATCTTGCTTTCCTTCAGGTACGCCGATGAGATGAATATTTTTACCTTTAATAGTGTCCCATAGGC
>NW_006437198.1:0-843 GCF_000325575.1 Pteropus alecto
CTCAGGGCAGCCAGGGAGAAGAAAACGGTAACTTAAAAAAGGAAAACCCGTTAGATTATCCTAGAATTTCTCAGAGTAGACCTTACAAGCCAGAAAAATAGAATCAAATATTTAAACTATTAAGTGAAAGAAACTACCAGCCTAGAATAATGTATCCGGCCAAGCTCTCCTTTAGATATGAAGAAATTAAGACTTTTCCAGACATATAATAATTGAGGGACTTCTCCACGACGAGGCCTGAACTACAAGAAATACTGAAAGGGGTCAGCTCACCTAAAACAAAATGACAAAAAAAAAAAATACATAATTACGAGTAAGGTGATTATCAGGCAAATAGAAGCAGAGGAGTGCAAACCTTACTAAGAACAGGACGTTATAAGCTTAAACAGTAAGAAGAGAATTGCTATAGCCAGATAATAATGAACATTCAGCATACATAAGGACAAATTGAGACATCAATGATTGAAAAAGGGAGGAGTCAAAGATCCAAAGTCGCAAAGGGGAATGGAAATAAGACACACACAGAAGAAAATGTTTGACTGTATATATATAACTAGCCTTTACATATTCGTCATGTTAACCACACACAGAAGATTCATAACTGAAGTATATAACATAAAGCAAGAAGAATCCGAAGGAAAACCCACAAAAGCCAACTCAAGGACAAGGAGGCAATGGAAACACCGAGCTAACAGAAAGCAAAATAAAATGGCTATAAGAAGACCTCATATTTCAATAATTACCCTAAATGTAAATGGACTGAACTCACCAATAAAAAGGCACAGAGTTGTAGAATAGATCACAAAATAAAACCCAACGTATGCTGCCTCCAGGAGACACATC
>NW_006437199.1:0-1556 GCF_000325575.1 Pteropus alecto
GCTAGATCAGCAAATCCAGGAATCCAGAGACGGCACTAACCTCCCACACCTGCCTCTTAGTCTGTGGGGGTAGGGAAGCCAAGTAGTGCCTGGATCCTGCTGGGTGAGAGCTATCGGGTCCCTCTTTCTAAGTTATATCCCAGGTACGTGGCCTGCAAAGTGCAAAGCTGGGCCTTTTTGGCAGACATCTGATACCCTTTCCTTTGTAGTTCTTTCAACAAACCCTTTGTCGCCTGTCGGCATTCTTCCTTCCTCTCAGCAGCTAGCAGTAAATCATCCATATGCTGCAAGAGTGTGACCTTCGGATGTTGTTGTCTATACTCAATCAAGTCTTTTCCTAATGCCTCATCAAACAATGTGGGGGAATTTTTAAATCCTTGTGGCAACCTAGTCCATGTTAGTTGTCGGGAAAACATTCCATCTGGATCCTCCCATTCAAAGGCAAAAATAGGTTGGCTTACTTTAGCTAATGGTAAAGTGAAGAAGGCATCTTCTGAATCCAACACTGTGTATACCTGCTGAGTAGGTGTCAAACGGCTCAGCAGGGTATAGGGATTAGGCACTGTAGGGTGGATTGTTTCTACCCTCTTATTTACTTCTCTCAGGTCTTGTACTGGGTGGTAGTCATTGGTGCCAGGTTTTAGTATAGGTAACCGGAGAGTATTCCATGGGGAGTGACAGGGCACTAGGATCCCTTCATCCAATAACCTCCTAATGTGTACTGTGATTTCTGCCCGTGCCCTTTGACTGATAGGGTACTGTCACACCCTCACGGGTTCTGCTGTACTTAGCAGGGTGACTATAATAGAAGGCTGATGAATTGCCAGTCCAGGAGGGTTAGTTTCTGCCCAGACCTGAGGAATTTCCCCTTGTAGCTCAGTTAATAAAGTGGAGGACACATCTTGCTGTTCTTCTAATAATAAATATTCCTCCGAGAGGGGGCAAGTAACCATAGTATAATTAGGGGGAGTTTCTCCTAAAGTCAACTCAGTATATTCTCCTTTAAAAGAAATAATGGCTTTTAATTTCTGGAGCAAATCTCTTCCGAGCAAAGGAAAGGGACATTCAGGCATAACTAAAAACGAATGCATGATGGTTCCCTTTCCCAAGTCAGTAATTCTTGCCTGTGTCCATGGGTATGCCTTCCCTTTCCTGGTGGCTCCTTGAATTACAGTCTTTTCTTTGGATAATGGACCAGCAGTTTCTGTTAAAACTGAGTAAGTTGCACCAGTATCAACTAAAAAGTTCACAGGTTTGCCCCCTACTTGTAACGTTCATTAGATAAGAGCCCTGATGCCCCTATTCATCTTCTAAAAGAACGAGGGGCCTTTTTTCTTCTTTCACCTTAGAATTCTTCTCTTTTTCAGGGCACTCATTTTTCCAGTGGCCTTTCTTGCAAATAGCACATTGGTCTCTTCTTAGCCTGGGTTTTCTATTTTGGCCTTCTTTGTTGCTAGGTCCCCCTCTATTGTTAGGGGTTTTTTTTCCAAGGAGGTCGGTTTGTTGTCCCACAAACATGATCTTTTGCACATCGTCCCTATTGTTAAATACCTTCT
>NW_006437200.1:0-591 GCF_000325575.1 Pteropus alecto
GAGGAGGGTCTGTGGGAAGAACTAGAGCTTCTGCCGCTGTAGGTGGTCTCGCGGTCAGAACTGATACTCAGTGGCTTTTTCCTCTACTATCCATTCTCAATTCCCCTCACCTTTGAATAATATATCAGCTAGTCCAGATGGATTAACTGTTGGGGTGATCCTGACCTTCATCTCTGAGGGTTTTGAGGTCCAGGGAGGTGAGATGCCTTCCCTAAAGTCACATAACCAGTAAGATGCAAAGTGGAGATTTAATCCCCAGCATTGTGGCTTCTGCCTACTTTAAGTAGACTTTCCATACTTCAACTAATATTAAACATTGTGTAATTTCATTAAAAATAACAGGGAAAGGACACAAAATCAAAGATCCCTTTGTCATCTCTAAAAGTACAAGTATTTTAAATATAATAATAAGCAAATTTGTCAAACTGTAACTGTGATTATTGTAGCTTTATGATTATAATCTCATAATGTAACATTGTAACCATTTTCTCCTTTAAATTGTATCTATGATTGTTGTAGTTTTATTGTAGTTTTGTGATTGTAACCATTTCCTCCCTTTTTGTCCTTACAATTTTATTCTCATTTTAATGT
>NW_006437201.1:0-222 GCF_000325575.1 Pteropus alecto
GAGACTTTACTGTATTTGCTTATTGTTTCTAGTAGGAGTCTTGTGGAGTCTTTAGAGTTTTCTATATAGAAAATCATATCATCTACAAAGAATGACAGTTTGACTTCTTTGTTTCCTATTCAGATGCTTTTTATATTTTTTCTTGCCTGATTGCACTTGCTAGGACCTCCAGTATTATATTGAATAGCAGTGGCGCTAGTGGACAGCCTTGCCTTGTTCCTG
>NW_006437202.1:0-319 GCF_000325575.1 Pteropus alecto
CTGCTCCCGCCTGGCGCGTGCTGGGCGTGATGCTGCTGTGAACAGGACTTTGCGGGCATCTGCCCGAAGCCCTGTGTCCAAGTCTCTTCAGCGACACCTCGGAGCGGCGTTTCTGGGTCCACGATATTTCTCTTTACTCTGCTGAAGGGTCCCCGCCGTGTTTTCAACTGTGGCAGAACCTCTGCATCCCCACAAGCGACATGCGAGGCTTCCAGGTCTCCAGAACACAGTGTTTGTTTGTTTGTTTGTTTGTTTGTTTGTTTGTTTGTTTTGCTGAGTTAGAGGAGTTTGTTAATATGCTGCAGACACGACATCCTCA
>NW_006437203.1:0-226 GCF_000325575.1 Pteropus alecto
CACACTCACACTCACACGCTCACACTCACACGCACTCACACGCACCCACACACTCACACTCACATGCACATACACGCACGCACACACACACGCACACACTCACACTCACACGCTCACACTCACACGCACCCACACACGCACGCGCACACAAATTCTCCCGTTTTCTTAGGATCCAACGTCATTTTCAAAATGCGTTTGTTTCCGTGTCATCTCTGCACTCGGGGCG
>NW_006437204.1:0-1121 GCF_000325575.1 Pteropus alecto
CTTCCCTTTAGCTATTTTTATATTCTTAGATACTACATAGTTTTAGAAAAGACTTCATTTATATCTCTTTTAGAATTCTGTGGGGTATATGCAAACAGATGACTACTAAATACTTGGTTTCTAAGAGTCTGAGCATTTTAAGTCTACATTTTTTCCCCTGTTAAGTTGAGAGATGGGAGGTATTAACACCAGTTTCTGATATATATTTGCCTTTATTGTTCTGAAAAAGTACAAATTTTAGATTTGTTGCTCTTACTATGAGCGGGCAAACCCAAGTCTGTTTATATAGACACAAATGAAGTGTTCAGATAATTGTCCATATTTAATTTTTGCTTTGTTTCTTTTACTCTTCCCCTTCTCTACACAAATCACAGAAGGGAGATCTCAAACCATTTCATTCATATAATAGTAATTCAATTTACACTTGTTAATTTGAAAATAATTTAATTAAGATTGCCTTAATTTTGATTGCTTCCAATAGAAATGGAACTTTTTTTTCCAAGTTTATATGTATTAATTGTATTTAGAGAATGAGGAATTTCAGGCCATTCAAAGTAGATGAAAAGTAGCTCACCTAACTGAAAATTTCCTTAAGGAAAAAGTTTGAGGACTTTTTACACATTTTAAGCCCTTGGACATGATACATTAGTTCGTATTTCACTGTATATCTGAAAACTTCAGAGAGACATTACATGTTTTTTTTTTTTTTTCCAAAACAAGCCAAGAGATGTCTTGCTTCACCAAAATACATTCTAATGAATAGGAATAATAAATATCAAATGATTAAGTATATCTTGAACCTTGATGTGGTAACTACACTAGCTTTTGTCAACTTATGGCTCTTTTGGATTTGCTTCATTTTACTTATTCCCAGAATTTTTTTTATAGATTATCATGGCCTTTTATGATTCCAGTAATAAGTAAAAAGACAAAGTCAATGAAGTTCTTAGTAATTTGAAATGCTCTATTATCATTTGAAGTGAATAGAACCCAAGATATGCAAAAATGTAAAATCAAAGATCTCCAGATGTGTAAAGAACTCTAACACATTGATGAGTGAAGTAAAAAAGGTGGGAACACCAAATAAAAATAGAGGAATAAGGTTGGAATAGGAACAGATT
>NW_006437205.1:0-619 GCF_000325575.1 Pteropus alecto
CATTTTACTTACTAGATTACCAGTTTATTATAAAAAAGTATAACTCAGGAATGGCCAGCTGGAAGAAACGCATAGGACAAAATATGGAGAAAGAGTGCAGGGCTTCCCCAGGGTGCTACTCTTCCCACACGTCCACGTGCTCAACGTGGAAGCCCTCCAAGCCCTGTCCTTTCGGGTTTTTACGGAGGCCTCATTACATAGGCATGATTGATTCAGTCACTGGCCACTAATGATCGAACTCAGTCCCCAGCATCTCTGTTCTCCCTGAGTCTGGGGAGTGGGACTGAAAGTTCCAACCCTCTTAAATCAAGTGGTTGGTTCTCCTAGTGACCAGCCTCCATCCTAAGGGCTTTCCCATAGTCACCACATTAACAAAAGAGAACTTTCTAGCTCTCACCACTTAAGACATTCCAACAATTTTAGCAACTCTGCCAACAAAAGCCAAATATATATTTCTTACTATCAACTGCAGTATCACAGGCGTGTACAGCAAAGACCCGCGAGCCCCATGGCTAGAAAGATTAGGAGGCCCAGATCAAAGAGGACCTTTAGCACCTGGCTAAGGAGTTGGGTGCAACAGGAGGAGCCCAGGAAAAGATCTGGGTAACAGACAGCAGTA
>NW_006437206.1:0-606 GCF_000325575.1 Pteropus alecto
TTGAGGAGAATAGGTTTTAAATCTTTGAATGTTTGAAAGAATTCACTGGTGAAGCCATCTGGGTCCTGGGCTTTGATTTTTTGGTCATCGTTTTAATTTCCATACTGCTGATTGGTGTATTTAGATTTTCCAGTTCTTTTTGATTCAGTCTAGGAAGATTGTATTTTTCTAAGGACTGGTCCATTTCTTCTAGGTTATTAAAGTTGGTGTTATATACTTTTTCATAGTATTCCTGTATGATTCTTTGTATTTCTGTGGTGTCAGTCATAATTTCCCCTCTTTCATCTCTGATTTTGTTTATTTGTGTCCTTTCTCTTTTTTCTTTAGTGAGTCTAGCCAGGGTTTTGTCAATTTTATTAACCTTCTCAAAGAACCAGCTCTTCGTTGCATTTATTTTTTCTACTGATATTTTGTTTTCGATTTCATTTATTTCTGCTCTAATTTTGATTATTTCTTGCCGCCTGCTGACTTTAGGTTTCATTTGTTCTTCCTGTTCTAGTTTTTTAAGATGAAGCATTAGGTCGTTTATTTGGGCTCATTCTTGTTTTTGGAGATATGTCCATAATGATAGGAACTTTCTTCTTATGACCGCTTTTGCCATGTCCC
>NW_006437207.1:0-393 GCF_000325575.1 Pteropus alecto
AAAATTAACTCAAAATTGATTAAAGACCTAAATATGAGACATGAAACAATAAATTGCGTAGAGGCAAATATAGGTACTATACTCATGGACCTTGGTCTTAGAGATGATTTTATGAATTTGACCTCAAAGGCAAGGGAAATAAAAGCAAAAATAAATGAATGGGACAATATCAAACTAAAAAATTCTTCATAGCAAAAGAAACCATCAACAAAACAAAGAGCAATTTCCTGAATAGGAGATATTTACAAAAAATGCCTCCAATAAGAATCTAGTATCTAAAATATATAGGTAACTCATCCAATGCAAACAACCAAAAAAACAATCAAATTAAAAATGGGCAGAGGACCTGAACAGACACTGTCCCAGTAAGACACACAAATGGCCAACAGACAT
>NW_006437208.1:0-910 GCF_000325575.1 Pteropus alecto
CCACTCCAGTCTCTGCTTTCCTCCACGTTGCTTATCTCGTTTCTTCTGCAATCTGTTCCATCTTCTCTCCCAACTTAGGCATCCCAGTTGAGATTCCTGCCATCTCTCACCTGTCACAAGAGGCGTCTAAACCCCCTTCTTCAAATCTCTCTGCCCGCCTTGTGCTGTGCATCTTCCTTACACAGCTGATTGTGTCCTTTCGCTCTGAAACCCAGCCGCATGGCTTGTACACATCATACCAGAATACGGGAGTGTAGGACCAGACGTCAGCTCCGAAGCGCCCTAAGATCTGCCCTGTTTGCTAACTTAACTGGCTATTTCCTGTACCAGAATGTCACCTGCACGTGTACACTTCTCTGCCTTTACTCATCCTGGACTATGTTATTTCAGTCTCACAACTATTGAAAAGTTACTCATAATTCAAATCTCAGTTCCAGTGTCACCTTTTCCTGAAATGTTTCCGGATCTATCCAGTTAAAATGAACTACTTACTTGGCTTCAGTTTTATTTAAATATCTCTCTGCCCATTGGATAAAAAGCTCTCTTTAAGTACGAGAGCCTGTCATAGTCATCTTTACAGTCGTAATGCCTATCTGTTTGCTTTGCACATACGTACGTAATATGTGTTTGAATTTAATATTAATACAATTAATGTCAATTGTAAAGCCATGAATCTTGCAAAAATGTACCTGGCAATAATGCAAATTAGAATAACTTGAATTCAAACATGAATGATTGGCAGGTGGCTCCTTTGCTCTAGCTGATCCCTTTACTCAAAGTTTCTCAGAAAGAAGAGGGACCGTGAAGCTAAGGCAATGCTGGACAGGGAAAATTATAAAATCCTATCTCAGGAAGCAGGGAGGTGGGAGTCGGTCCTCAGCATTCCCTCAGCCCAGTCTCTCTGGATCAG
>NW_006437209.1:0-731 GCF_000325575.1 Pteropus alecto
TTAAGTATAATGTTGCCTGAGGGTTTGTCATAGATGGCCTATATTATATTAAGGTATTTTCCTTCTATACCAATTTTGTTAAGTGTTTTGATCATAAATGGATGCTGTATCTTGTCGATGGCTTTTTCTGCATTTATCGATATAATCATATGATTCTTATTTTTTAATTTATGTGGTGTATCACATTAATCAATTTGCGCATGTTGATCCACGCCTGTGCCCCTGGGATGAAGACCACTTGATCGTGGTGTGTAATCTTCTTAATATGTTGCTGTATTCGGTTCGCTGGTATCTTATTTAGGATTTTTGCATCTGTGTTCATGAGAGATATTTGTCTGTAGTTTTTTCGTGTGTGTGTTATTTTTACCAAGTTTTGGTATCAGGGTAATATTGTCCTCATAGAATGAGTTGAAAAATTTGATTCCTCTTCGATTTTTTGGAAGAGTTCGAGGAAAATAGGTATTAAATCATCTTTGAATGTTGGTAGAATTCACTGATGAAGCCATTTGGTCTTCAACTTTTACTTTTTGGTACGTTTTTGATGATTGCTTCAAATTCCATACCGCTGATCGGGCTATTTAGATTATTCAGATCTTCTTGATTCAGTCTAGGAAGGTTGTATTTTTCTAAGTACTGCTCCGTTTCTTCTAGGTTATTAAATTTGGTGTTATATAATTTTTCATATTATTCTTGTAAGATCCTTTGTATTTCTGTGATGTCAGTCATAATTT
>NW_006437210.1:0-460 GCF_000325575.1 Pteropus alecto
AGGTATTTAATTCTTTTTGTTGCAATTGCAAAAGGGATTCTTTTGTCCACTTTTTTTTAAACACTTCATTATTAGAGTATAGGAATGCTATAAACTTTTGAACACTGATTTTGTATCCAGAAACTTTACTGTATTTGCTTATTGTTTTCAGAATTGTTCTAGGTAGAATCTTTAGGGTTTTCTATATAGAGAATTATGTCATACACAAATATACACAAATAGTGATAATTTGACTTGTTTCCTAATTGGATACCTTTTATGACTTTCTCTTTCCTGATGGCACATCCTGGGAACTCCAATGTTATATTGAATAACAGTGTCGATCATGGACAGTCTTTTCTTGTTCCTGATCTTAGAGGGAAGATTTTTAGTTTTTTCATCATTAAGTATAATGTTGACTGAGGGTTTGTTATATATAGCCTTTATTAAGGTACTTTCTTTCCATACCAATTTTGTTAAG
>NW_006437211.1:0-525 GCF_000325575.1 Pteropus alecto
GCTCTGTCTAATTCTATCCTATTCTAGGATCATGCCTAAATTCAGGAAAACTTCCCTGGAAACAGATCTTTCTCTTACACTTTGGCCATTTCTTCCTTCTCTGCCTTCAATATTGCTGTTTCAGGGTTTGGTGCTATGTTCATGACTCGTTGATGCCACACTCTCTCCTCTGAACTCATGCGTGCTTGTGGCCTCACTGACTTCTGAAGGCTATGGCGGATCCCTCTCCAGCACTGTGGGTGCATCCGGTGCCCATTTATGAGACGTCTTCACTGAGATGTCATGTAAGAACCTCAAATAGCTCATCATCTTCCCCCCACAAGCCTGCTTCTCTTCCTCTGTCCCGTCTCTCAATATCATATCAACTCAAGACACCTGGATTGTTATCCTCAGAAATCCCCACTCATCCAAAGTTTTTTCCCCTACTCCTTATTTTTTCTAATATTTGGACCTTCTCTTCTCACACACAGCTACTCTTACACTATTGCACCAGCCCCAGCCTTACCCCGCTCCAATCCAATTCAA
>NW_006437212.1:0-311 GCF_000325575.1 Pteropus alecto
TATTGTTGTATACAGTGTAAGATGTCCAGCTTTTTTTTTTTTTTTTTTGGGCATGTAACTATCCAATTTTCCCAACACGATTTATTGAAGAAACTTATATTAAGTGAGTGTATAGGTGTGGATTTATTTCTGGATTCTCTATTCTATTCCATCGATCAATATATCTGTTTTTATGCCAGTACCATGCTGTTTTGATTACTGTACCTTGTAGTATAGTTTGATATCAGGTACTGTGATACCTCCAACTTTGTTCTTTCTCAAGATTGCCGTGGCTATTCAGGGTTTTTTCTGGCTCCATATAAATTTTTGGG
>NW_006437212.1:19620-20034 GCF_000325575.1 Pteropus alecto
TGCTATGGGGAACAAAGGGTGCGTAAATCTTTTCGAATTAGTGTTTTTGATTTCTTCTGATAAATACCTAGAGTGGAATTGCTGGGTCACAAAGTAGTTCTAGTTTTAATTTTTTGAGGAACCTCCAACTTGTTTTCAATAGCGGCTGCACCAGTTTGCAGTCCCTGCCAACAACAGTGCACTAGAGTTCCCTTTTTTCCACATCCTCACCAACACTTGTTTTTTGATTTATTGATGATAGCCATTCTGACAGGAGTCAAGTGATATCTCATTGCGGTTTTAATTTGCATTTCTCTGATGATTAGTTACCTTCAGTATCTTTTTATATGTCTATTGGCCATCTGTATTTCCTTTTTGGAGAGTATCTGTTCAGGACTTCTGCTCATTTTTTAACTGGATTGTTTGGTTTTTTGT
>NW_006437213.1:0-403 GCF_000325575.1 Pteropus alecto
AGGAACAGAGACATAAAATTCTCTCTGGGGATTCTTTTCAGGAACAACATCTTAGTCACCAAGTGAAAATCATCAAACCGTGTTCTTATTTCACTCATTTCACCCAAGGGCTTTGTCATATAGATCTTCTCAAAAACTTGCATGTGTATCACCTATGTCGCCAGCACCCTCCCAAGTGTTCTTCATAGGCAGTTACGTTATTGGATTTAATCCCTTCATCTTTAATCATATCTGCTGTCCATTTCTTTTTCAATTATTCTAAATATGGCATTTGCGAAACATGCTTTTATCTTGTAGTCTCAAAGCACCAAACTGCTTATCAGTCACGTGTATGATTCAATTTGTAAATAGGTTGAGCCTTTTTTGTGTCTTACTGGAGAGCAAGGAGACTTGCTGAGACACA
>NW_006437214.1:0-969 GCF_000325575.1 Pteropus alecto
AACAGAGGAAAGAATGAAGGGGACTGGTGAGACTAAACAAAAGGTCTTAGTATTCAGATTATCAGAGACCAGTAAAAAGAGGAGCAAGGGAGCGGGTGAAAAAGTACTCAGAAAAGTAATGGCTGAAGATACTCAAATTTGACAAAAGACAAAGCTACAGATTCAAGAAGCTAAGTGGACCCTAAACAGGATAAGCCCAACGAGACCCACAAGAAATATCAGAGACGAATTTCTGAAAACTGAAGGTAAATTAAAAACCTTGAAGCAGCAAGGGAGGAAAACCTTACCTACAAGGAAAGAGAATTTGAATGACAGCAAATTTCTCCTCAGAAACCGTAAAGGCTAGAAAGAAGGGGGCACACTAGGTTTCAAGTGCTGAGGAAAAACAGTCAACTCTGAATCCAATATCCAGTGAAAATATCCTTTAAGAATGATGAAATCTAGACATTCTCAGATGAATGAAAATGAAGAGAATATGTTATCAGCAGAAATATCATTAAAGCATTGCTACAGGAAGTCCCCCAAACTGAAAGGAAATGAATAAAGAAATTTGATACTAGAGGAGGGAAAAAAGGAAGGAAGGAAGGAAGGAAGGAAGGAAGGAAAGAAAGACACAGTAAGCAAAAGCATGGGTAAATTAAGACTTCTTTTCAGTTTTCCTTTTTTTAATTGAGATATATTTGACATATAACATTCTGCAAATTTAAGGTATATAACATGTTATTTCGTACATTTATCTATTGCAATATGATTACCACCAAAGTGTTAGCCAACAGCTGCCTCACATCATATAAGCTACAGTGATCAAGACTGTGTGTTTTTTAAGAGTTATGGACACACAGACCAATGAATCAGAAATAGAGAATCAAGACGCCTCGACATAGTTTAACTGATTTTTGAAAAACATGTAAAAGTTGAAAAAGGCCTTTTCAAAAAATAGTGCTGGAACATTTGAGCATCCATGAATGA
>NW_006437215.1:0-686 GCF_000325575.1 Pteropus alecto
CATTATTTCATAGAGCCCCACAGTGCTTTGATGTTTTCTTTTTCTCATGTTTTTCCTTTTGAATCTCAGTTTGTGTAACTTCCACTGACATTTTCCAGTTTACTGTTTCTGTGACACCTTTGCCTAATATAGTTCTACACTTGCTGATAGCTTTGTTTATTAATTTTTCTGTTATTTTGTTCAACTTGTCACCGTTTTCTCATTTCCATTTGGTTCTTTCTTTTAGCTTCCATCACTCAGGTGTAATTATCTGTAGTCTGTCTAGCTTTCCTTTGACCTTTTAAACATCATAACCGAAGTAATTTTTAATTCACTTTTTAGCAAACTCTATACCTGTGTTACACACAAATGCCACCTTGATTTTTCTTTAATTTTTAAATTTACAGTTGACATAAGGATAATATTAATGCCAGGTGTACAATATAGTGATAAGATATTTATATAACAAAGTGATCACCCCACCTGACACTGTACATAGTTATCACAATATTTCGACTATATCTCTATGCTGTGCTTTACATCCCCATAACTACTTGGTAACTGCCAGTTTGTACTCCTTAATCCCTTCCCTCTTCTCAGCTTCCCCAACCCCCCATCCCATCTGGCAATTATCAAAATATTTTCTCTATCAATGAGACTGTGTCTGTTTTATTTTTACTTTAGATTCCATATGTAGTGAAATCATA
>NW_006437216.1:0-1128 GCF_000325575.1 Pteropus alecto
ACCCTATAACTGAACTACCATGTGTCTGATTTGGCCTTTAGGAATGTTATACCATTGTCATATATTTATTTGCCAATTTTTTCTACTGGAATTCATATTTCGTTGAAGCAGGTGCCATGTTACCCCATAACATGAACATCTGAAACTGGTATTCATTTAAAATTTTACATGTTCATTTATTTTTACATATAGCCATGTCTTTTTACCTATTTAATCAAAATTTTCTGTGTAATACTTGAATTAATTATTTATTTTCAGATAAGTCAAATATTTCTTCAATAACTTTCTTGAGCCTGATTTCAATATTAGGAGTAACATGATCCATCGTTTCTCTAGAAATGTCCCTCTTGTCAGAATTAGGAGCTTAGATTTGATAATATCTTTGTGAAAGTTATACATCTATCACAATTTTTTTCATAACTTTTACCACACTGGAGAAAACAAATGTCAAGAAAATTGTTTTTTCCTAACAACTGATATGTATTTCTTATATGGTTACAGCCTATATTGTAGCTAATAATGTTTTCCGTTTGATCTGCTGGAGCCTCAGCATCAAATGTTGCATTCACCTTTGCAATTTTACAAGTTGAATGCAATACACATGTATCATGATAACTTTTTCTCTGGTTTCCATCGTAGTCTTTGCTTTCCTTCTGTTTAGCTATTTTTGTATTTTTATATACTATGTAGTTTTAGAAAAGACTTCATATCTCTTTTGGAATTCTGTGGGGTATATGCAAACAGATGACTACTATATACTCTTTCTAAGAGTCTGAGCATTTTACGCCTACATTTTCTCCCCGTTTAAGTTGAGAGCTGGGAGGTATTAACCCCAGTTTCTGATATATATATATATTTGCTTTTATTGTTCTGAACAAGTACAAATTTTAAATTTGTTGCTCTTACTATGAGTGGGCAAACCCAAGTCCATTTATGTAGGCTCAAATGAAGTGTTCAGATAAGATAATTTTGCATATTTTAGTTTTACTCTGTTTCTTGTACTCTTTCTCTTCTCTACATGTATTAGACTTTTTTTTTATTGTCACAGAAGGGAAATCTTAAACCATTTTGTCCATATAGTAGTAATTCAATGTACACTTGTTAATTTGAATGTAATTTAATTAAGAT
>NW_006437217.1:0-894 GCF_000325575.1 Pteropus alecto
AGACACATGGTATTAAATTATCAAAAATCAATGACAAAGATAGAATTCTCAGGGCAGCCAGGGAGAAGGAAACGGTAACTTGTAAAGGAAAACCCATTAGATAATCATCGGACTCCTCAGCACAGACCTTACAAGCCAGAAAGGACTGGAACAAAATATTCAAACTATTAAATGAAAGGAACTACCAGCCAAGAATAATTTATCCAGCAGAGCTCTCCTTTAGATATGAAGAAATAGAACAATTGAGGGAATTCTCCACTGCAAGGCCTGCATTACATGAAATACTAAAAGGCATTAGCTCACCTAAAACAAAATGACAAAAATAAATAAATAAAACATAACTATGAGTAAGGCAAGGGAAATAAAAGCAAAAATAAATGAATGGGACTACATCAAACTGAAAAGCTTCTGCACAGCAAAAGAAACCTTCAACAAGATAAAGACACAACCATTCAAATGGGAAAATATATTTGCAAGCAACACTTCCAATAAGGGCCTAATATCCAAAATCTACAAAGAACTAATACAACTCAATAACAACAACAAAAAAATCCAATTAAATAATGGGCAGAGGACCTAAGCAGACACTTCCCCCAGGAAAGACATACAAATGATCAACAAACATATGAAAAGATGCTCAACATAGCTAGCTATTAGAGAAATGCAAATCAACACCACAACAGCTGTTAGAATAGCTGTTCTCAACAGGACAAGTAATAACAAGTGTTGGAGAAGATGTGGGGAAAAAGGAATCCTCATATACTGGTCGTGGGACTGCAAATTGGTACAGCCATTATGAATAACAGCATGGAGTTTCCTCAAAAAAACAAGAATTGATCTGCCATAAGATTTAACAATTCCTCTACTGGGTATTTACCTCAAAGTCTTGAAAAC
>NW_006437218.1:0-852 GCF_000325575.1 Pteropus alecto
AAATTCCTTTAGCTTTTTTTTGTCTGGGAAGCTCTGTATCTGTTCTTCTATGCTAAATGATAGCTTTGCTGGATAAATTATTCTTGGTTGTATATCCTGGGTCTTCAACCTGTTAAATATTTTTTGCCAAGCCCTTCTGTCCTGCAAAGTTTCTTTTGAAAAATCAGCTGCCAGTCTTGTGGGTGTTCCCTTATAAGTAACTATCTGTTTTTTTCTTGCTGCTTTTAATATTCTTTCTTTGTATTTAATCTTTGACATTTTAATTATAATTTGTCTTTGTGTGGGCCTCTTTGAATCCCTGATTTTTGGAATTCTCTGAGCTTCCTGGGGTTTTATGCCCATTTTCTTCACCAGGTTAGGGAAGTTTTCCATCATTATTTCTTCAAACTGTTCAACATCTTGATTTTGTTTGGTTACAACGATCAGATGGATATTTGGAGCCTAAATAGTGTCTCATATTCTCCTTCAATTATTTTTATAGTCTTGGCATCTTATCTCTTGACATTCTGATTGCATGTCCTTGGCTTTCCCATCCTCTAGATTGGACATTTGATCTTCTTCTTTATTCACTTTGTATATTCCTTTGTTGATTCCATTTAATATACTCAGATAATGTGTTCTTCATTTCAGACTGGTTCCCTTTTATAATTTCCATTTCCATTTTTATGTTTTTTATCTCTTTGTTGAAGCTCTCACTGAATTTATCTACATTTCCCAAAAGTTCATTGAGCATCTTTATAACCAATGTTTTGAACTCTGCATCTGTTAGATTACTTGACTCCATTATATATAGATCTCTGTTCTATTCTCTCACATAGTTTCTGCTTCTTTGACTTCCCATTTTGGCTGCCT
>NW_006437219.1:0-662 GCF_000325575.1 Pteropus alecto
AAAAGTATATAACAACAAATTTAACAACCTAGAAGGAATGGACCAGTACTTAGATACAACCTTCCTGGACTGAATCAAGAACTGGAAAATCTAAAAAGACCGATCAGCAGAATGGAAATTGAAACAATCATCAAAAACCTACCAAAAAGTAAAAGTCCAGGACCAGATGGCTTCACCAGTGAATTCTACCAAAAATTCAAAGAAAATTTAATACCTATTCTCCTCAAACTCTTCCAAAAAAAAAAAACGAAGAGGAGGCAATACTTCCCAACTCATTTTATGAGGCTAATATTACTCTGATATAACACACACACAAAAAGAAAACTACAGACCAATATCTCTCATTAACACAGATGCAAAAACACTAAATAAGATACTAGCGAATCGAATACAGCAACATATTAAAATACAACAATCCAGTGGGCTTCATCCCAGAGGCACTTGGATGGTTCAACACATGCAAATCGAATAATGTGATACACCAGATAAACAAATTAAAAAATAAGAATCATACGATTATATCAATAAATACAGAAAAAGCCTTCAACAAGATACAGCATCCATTAATGATCAAAACACCTAACAAAATCGGTATAGAAGGAAAGTATCAACATAATAAAGGCCATAACAAAGCCTCAGCCAACATTATACTTAATGGTGAA
>NW_006437220.1:0-898 GCF_000325575.1 Pteropus alecto
AGTGGCAGGGAACTAAGATTCCTGCCTTCCTCAACTTTTGAATATGAACAGCGATACCCGTTCGGGCCTTCTTACTGACAGAATATTGACATATCTGGGCTGGAGTAGCTGAATTGGACAGAGTCACTATAATAGGTGGATGATGTGCTGCCAGATCGGGGGGATTTGCCTCTGCCCAGACACCGGGAATCCTTTGTTGGAATTCAGTTAACAGGGAGTTTTTAGGCAAGACCCCTGGTGAGTTTGCTTGGGGCTCCTCAGACAATGGGCAGGTGAGTAGAATGGCTGGTGGGCCTGACCCGACAGTCAGTTCAGTATGCCCTTCCTTGAAGGAGATTGTGGCCTGTAACTTCTGTAGCAAGTCTCTACCCAGCAGCGGGGACGGGCATTCTGGCATAACTAGAAATGAATGGCTAATCGTTCCTTTTCCCAGCTCTGTAATCTTGGCTTTGGTCCCAGGGTCAGCTTTCCCTTGTCCACTGGCCCGTCTTTTCCTTTGAGAGTGGACCTGGGCACTCTGTAAGACAGAGTAGGTAGCTCCTGTGTCCACCAAGAAGTTCACAGGCTTGCCCCCGACTTGTAAAGTTACCCTGGGTTCCTGGGGGCTCACAATGTAGGAACACTGACCTCCTCATTCTGTTTCCTCGAAGAGGATGAGGGGCGCCTTCTTTTTGGGGTGCTTGTAGTTTTTCAGAGCACTCATTCTTCCGATGTCCCTTTTTCTTGCAATATGCACATTGGTCCTTCTCTAACCCGACTCTCCTGGGACCATTGTTCGCCCTGGGTGCCTGTTCTCGGCCTCTGCCTTTTCCTGGCAGTCCCTTTGGCTGGGCTCCTTGCATGGCTGCAAGCAGGACCTTGGTCATCTTCTTAGTCAGTGCTAAATCTATCTCATTTC
>NW_006437221.1:0-668 GCF_000325575.1 Pteropus alecto
GAGTTGTTTCCCACAGGAGCAGCAGCTGTGAGCCTTTCCCGGTGGAACCCATCGACCTCTTGCCCTCGTTCTCAGCCTACCTCCTCTCCCGACCTTCCGGTCCCTCGGTCCCTCAGTTTCTCGCAGCTTCTGTCGTTCCAGGATTTCTCGGACCACTCTGTCTCCCAGGTTATTCGAGGACGCCCAGGCTCCATCTCTTCCGCTTCTCCAGCCCCTCCTCCAACAAATTTCCTCATCTCCGGATCTCCCTCCACCCCTCAGCTCGCTCTCAGGACACCCCGGACCCCGACCCACTGCCACCGCCCAACAACCGCCGCGCGTAGGCGTCCCGTCCGTCACCTACAGAACCGCCGCGACGGCTTCAACTTCCGGTCTCCTGCGCCCCGGGCGCGCTTTGAGCCCGTCCTGCGCTTGCGCATGTCGTCCCCGCGGCTCGGCCCCGCCCCGCCACGGACGGAAGAGCCAATGGGCAGCTGCGAACGCTCACACATTACTCTGCGCGTGCGCCCGCTCTCGCTCCGGCCCCGCCTCCCTTCGGGCGGAGTCGCGGTTGGCGCTGCGCAATCTAGGGACCAGGAGACGTGCTGCGACCCGGGCACTGAACGGCTACTTACCTCCTGGGATCATCCGGGTGCTCGGATTTTAACCCAGCGTAGGGGAGGGGGTTG
>NW_006437222.1:0-340 GCF_000325575.1 Pteropus alecto
GGGAGAAGATATTCGCTAATGATACATCTCATAAGTGGTTAATATCCAAAATATATAAAGAGCTCATACAGCTCAACAAGAATAAAACAAACAATCCAATTAAAAAAATGGGTAGAAGTCCTAAACAGATACTTCTCTAAAAGGGAAATACAGATGGCCAATAGACAGGAAAAGATGTTCAAGTTCACTAATCATCAGAGAAATGCAAATTAAAACCACAATGAGATATCACCTCATACCTGTCAGAATGGCTATCATCAATAAATCAAAAAACAGCAAATGTTGGCGAGGATGCATAGAAAAGGGAACCCTCCTAATTGTTGGTGGGATTGCAAATTGG
>NW_006437223.1:0-598 GCF_000325575.1 Pteropus alecto
AAAATGAAGATTAGAGCAGAAATAAATGAAACAGAACAGGAAAACGAGAAAAGATTAATAAAACGAAGAGTTAGTTCTTTGAAAAGATAAACAAAACTGACAAACCATTTAGCTGGAATAACCAGGGGAAAAAAAGGATCCAAATCAAAATTGTAAATGAAAAAGATGTTACAATTGATACCATACACATACAAATGATCATAAGAGGCTACTATGAACAACCATATGCTAACAATATGTACAACCTAGAAGAAATGGAAAACTTCTTAGCATACACCTACCAAGACTGAATCAGGAAGAATTAGAAAATCTAAACAGACCAATAATGGATAAGGAGATTGAATCAGTAATCAAGTCTCCCAATGAAGAAAAGTCCAGGACCAAATGGCTCCACTGATGAATTTTACCAAACATTTAAAGAATTAATGCCAGTCCTTCTCTCTTTCAAAAATTCAAAGAGGAGGGAACATTCCCAAACTCACTTCATGAGGCCAGTATTACCCTGACACCAAAGCCAGAAAAGGAAACTTCAAGGAAACTACAAGCCAGTGTCTGTGATGAATACAGATGCAAAAATTCTCAATAAAATACTAGCAAA
>NW_006437224.1:0-687 GCF_000325575.1 Pteropus alecto
AGTCATTGTTGTCTCAGTTTGTCCCTATGTATGCTTAATGTTCATTTCTAGCTTGCTATAGCAATTTTCTTATTGTTTAAGTTTATAATTCCTTCTACTTAGTAAGGGTTGCACTCCTCTACTTCTATTTGCCTTATAGTCACCTTACTCCTAATTATTTATTTATTTTGGGGGGATCATTTTGTTTTAGGTGAGCTGACCCCTTTTGGTATTTCCTGTAGTGTAGGCCTTAAACTGGAGAATTCCCTCTTCATATCTAAAGGAGAGCATAGCTGGATATATTATTCTAGGCTGGTCGTTCCTTTCACTTAATGATTTGAATATTTGATTCTACTGCTTTCTGGTTTGTAAGGTTTGTCCTGAGAAGTCCGATGATAATCAAATGGGTTTTCCTTTATAAGTTACCATCTTCTTTTTTCTGGCTGCCCTGAGAATTCTGTCTTTGTCGTTGATTTATGATAATTTTAATACAACATGTTTTGGTGAAGGGTTTTTTGGGTTGAGATAATTGGGTGTTCTATTGACTTCTTGAATTGTAAACTCCACCTCATTCCTTAGATTTGAGAATTTCTCCTCATCTATTCATCTGAAAATGCTTTCTAGTCCTTTGTTCTTTTCCTTGCCCTCGATAATGCCCATTATTCTTGTTTCATCTCCTAATGGTATCAGCTAGTTCTTGTATTTCTC
>NW_006437225.1:0-966 GCF_000325575.1 Pteropus alecto
TTGGCTGTCAAACTTTAAAACCATAAGAATTAGCTAAAGAACTTATTAAAATTTTTGGATTTTTTGGATCATACTTAAAGATTCTGCTTTAGTAGGTTCTTGAGACCACACCCAAGAATATCATTTGTAAAACGTCACTCTTTCAATAGTTAAAGAGGCAAAATTACCGATCTCCGTAGCAAGATTTTTGAGATGCCCTAAAAATGCGGAAAAGTTGATCTTCATGTAGTCATTTCTCATATTGGCCAATAAATCCAAATTAAAATAGACATCGATCTTAGCAAACAAGCGATATTCTCTGTGTGTGGATTTATTTTATATTGTTGTAATAATTTACAGATAGCTTTTTTCAATCTTTTAAAGCAAGACCAATAGTTCTCCTTGAAATATTGTATTTACTCAGTAAAAATCCCTCAGTCCAAACTTGTGTGGGTTATATAAGAATGATGACATTGTTCCTCAATGTATAGGGTAATTTTAAATCTCTTGAAATGAGAGGTTAACTAGAACTGCTCAAACACCATTTCTCTGGCCTTGTTATAAAATTGTTTTCATTCTTCATAGTCTACAAACATGATTGTCTGGGTCTGAATTTATGCTTTTTTCTCAGTTTTTGCATATCAGGAGGTAGACTCTATGTCCTTTATAGTTCTCTATTTTTATCAACTCTATTTTTATTCTTCAAAAGAAAATGACTCAAAAAGCTTATTTTTAAATATAAACTGTATAAAATTTTTGCTTTTTTATTTGTTACAAGAACCATTCACATTAATTGGCAAAGGGTGAATTTTTTACTTTAATGGGGAACTGATAAGATTACTTTCTTCACTCAGGAGTTATGAAGTTTTTAAAAATGTTAAGATATATATAGTATTCTTATTTTAGATTTGATATATTAAGTTTGTGTAACAGCCATTCACATTAATTACTCTAATGGGGAACTGATAAGATTACTTTCTTCACTCA
>NW_006437226.1:0-693 GCF_000325575.1 Pteropus alecto
CGCGTGCACAATGTGTGCATGCATGTGCCTGTGTGCGCATGTGTCTGTGTGCATGAGTGTGTGTGTCTGTGTGTGCATGTGAGTGTACATGTGTGTCTGTGTGTGCATGTGAGTGTGCATGAGTGTGTGTCTGTGCATGTGAGCATGCACGAGTATGTGTATGTGTGTGCATGTGAGTGCGCATGTGTGTCTGCATATGTGCATGCATGAGTATGTGTATGTGTGCCTATGTGTGCATGAGCGTGCGTGAGTCTGTGTGTGCATGTGAGTATGCATGTGTGTGCATGTGTCTGTACACAAGAGTGTGCAGGAGCGTGTGTCTATGCATGTGCACATGCACAAGTGTGTGTATGTGTGTCTGTGTGTGCATGTGAGTGTGCATGAGCGTGTCTGTGTGCATGAGTGTGTGTCTATGTGCGATGTGAGTGTGCACAAGTGTGTGTGCATGGGTGTGTGTCTGTGCATGTGTGTGTGCATGAGTATGTGTATGCGTGTCTGTGTGTATGTGAGTGTGTGCATGTCTGTGTGCATGAGTGTGTGTCTATGTGTGCATGTGAGTGTGCACGAGTGTGTGTCTATGTGTGCATATGAGTGTGCATGTGCATGTGTGCATGCATGAGTATGTGTATGCGCATCTGTGTGTGCATGTGAGTGTGCATGAGTGTGTGCACCCGCGTGCATGTGAGTGTGTGC
>NW_006437227.1:0-381 GCF_000325575.1 Pteropus alecto
TAAGAGCTTTGCTCAGTACATAGAAACAGACACAGGAAGGTAGCCAACGTGAGAAAACAAAGAAGCAGAAACCATGAGAGAACAGAATAGAGTTCCATGAATAATGGAGTCAAGCAATCTAACAGATGCAGAGTTCAAAACACTGGTTATAAAAATGCTCAATGAACTTAGGAGAAGTATAAACGAATCAGCGAGAACTTTAACAAAGAGGTAAAAAAAACACACACACACACATAAAAATGGAAATGGAAATTATAAAAGGGAACCAGTCAGAAATGAAGAATACGTTATTTTAGATGAATCAACAGAGTAGATGAAGAGGATTGAACCACTGACATAAGGATGGGGAAGCCAAAAACATTCAATCAGAATGGCCAGGAA
>NW_006437228.1:0-681 GCF_000325575.1 Pteropus alecto
TTCAGGTATGGATCAGGATGTAGATTGCTGAATTGTAGTTTATTCTGTCGTAACTCTCTATTACGAGATAAGCTGACAACCCCTGGCCTGGAATTTGCTTTCTTGACTAGGATAATCGATTTTCCTTAGAGTTGAAGTTCAATTTAAGTGGCATACAATATCTTATTGTGTGTTCTGAAAAAATTTTAATATAAATTATACATTCTAACACTTTGACATATTCACTCTTACTTTGTGATATACAGTTATTATAAAAAATTCTAAGTAATTTTTTGTTCGAATTCTGAAGATCTAGAAGCCATGTAACTATAACTGTTTCTGATTAGATAGTCCAGAGATTCTTTAGTTTAAGATTTAGAGACACTTTGCCATAAAAGATTATTAAAATATTGGAAAGCTTATTTGGTAAACTTATGAAAAACAATTCACTATTTCTTTCATACTTAATATCAAATACTCAAGATATTCAGTATACATGTTCAATCTTTTCAGAATATTAACAAAGTCACTAGGATAATCAGGCCTCCAAATACAATTTCTATGGGGATATCTAAGACAAAGATACTTTTATGTAGTAAACAAATGCACTAAAACATGGGTATAAAAGGGGAATTTTAAAACGTTTAAAATTTTATGTGAATAGTTGTGACTTCAGATTGCTTTTTGTGATGTATTTCTTAT
>NW_006437229.1:0-725 GCF_000325575.1 Pteropus alecto
CTGGACTTTGGGCCTCTGGTGCAGCTGCAGATGGGCTTGGGCAGGGGGTGAAGGGGGCAAAATAGGTTTGTGTTCGAGGCTGTGTCACTGTGTATTCTGTTCGGCGGAGGGACCCGGCTGACCGTCACAGGTGAGTCTCCCCCTTTCCCTCCTTCCTGGGGTCTACACTGAAGTTTGGGTCGATTTTCCTCTCCTTGTCGTCCGGTCTAGTTCTGGGGTCTGAATGGCTCTGGCCTTCTGTACCTTCACCTTTTCTGTCTGCCCGTCTCAGCATCCTGTACCCTGTTTTGCTTCTAAGGACCGTGGTGGGGACAGGATAGGGGAATCTCAGGGACATCTCCTGCCACCTCTCACTCTGACCTGAAGCTCCCTCCCCAGGGGACTTCAGCTCTGGGCTCCACAATGTCCAACTGCCCCAGGGTCTCTGAATCCTGGGGTCCTGGGAGAATGAAAGCGCCGTGGGACCGCGGGAGTGGGGGCTCTGGTTCCTGAGCCAAGGCCAGGGGATGTGGGAAGTAGGCTGAGATCTGCTAAACTATAAATGTCTGTGTGTCACTCTTGGGCTCTGTCCTTTCTGGGTGGTAGGTTGGAGATAGTGCGCAGATTGTGAGAGGAACTTTATGTGGGGAAAGGGAGAGGATGAGGAGGAAGCCAGACAAAGTGGACAAAAATGGAGGGAGGAATTCTGACGAGATGACCGTAGGTGCTGGGGTTTTGCCCGTGCT
>NW_006437230.1:0-393 GCF_000325575.1 Pteropus alecto
ATAGAATCTAGAAAAACAATACAAAAGATTAATGATACCAAAAGCTGGTTCTTTGAAAGGATAAACTAAGTTGACAGACCATTAGGCAGATTCATCAAAGAAAAAAGAAGACTCAAATAAATAAAATCAGAAATGAAAGAGGAGTCTATGGCCATGACACCCTGAACAAGCCCGATCTCATTTGATCTCAGAAGCTAAGGGTTGGGCCTGGTTAGTACTTGGATGTGAGACCACCTAGGAAGACCAGGTGCTGCAGGTGTAAAAAATAAAATAAAAAATGAAGGATTATAAACTGACAAGGTCCTTGCAATCTGTGAGGTCAACCAAGGGTTGCTTTGCCTAAAAAAGAAAGAAAAGAAAGGAAGGAGGGAAGGAAGGAAGGAGGGAGGGAGG
>NW_006437231.1:0-615 GCF_000325575.1 Pteropus alecto
TTGATTATAGCTATTCTAACAGGTTTGAGATGGTAGCTCATTGTGCTTTTGATTGGCATTTCCCTAATAGCTAGCATCTTTTCATATATTTGTTGGCCATTTGTATGTCCTCTAGGGAGAAGTGTCAGTTCAGGTCCTCTGCCCATTTTTTGATTGGATCATTTGTGTTTTTGTTGTTATTGAGTTGCATGAGTTCTTTGTATAATTTGGATATTAGGCCCTTATCAGAAGTATTGCTTGCAAATATATTTTCTCATTTGGATGGTTATCTCTTTACCTTATTGACAATTTCTTTTGCAGAGCAGAAGGTTTTTAGTTTGATGTAGTCCCATTCATTTATTTTTGCTTTTATTTCCCTTATTTTTTAGTTCAAATTTATAAAATCCTCTTTATGTCCAAGATTCTTAAGTTTAGTTCCTACATTTTCTTCTATGCATTGTATTGTTTCAGGTCTTATATTCAGGTCCTTAATCCATTTTGAGTAAATTTTGGTGTGTGGTGATAGACAACAATCTAGTTTCATTGTTTTGCAGGTGGCTTTCCAGTTTTCCCAGCACCATTTATTAAAGAGGCTTTTTTACTCCACTGTATGATTTTGGCTTCTTTGTTATAAAT
>NW_006437232.1:0-628 GCF_000325575.1 Pteropus alecto
TTCTCGTTGCGTCTCGATGTGGCCTCTTCTCTGTGAAAGGCCCCTGCTGTCTCTCCCTCTTCTGATAAAGAACATCAGTTGCCGTGGATTAGAGTTCACTCATGCGACCCCACCGAACCTTAGTAAACTCTTTCAAGGCTTTATCTTAAAATATATAGTAGCATTTTGAGGTGTAAGGGGATCGGGACTTCAATATATAAATTTGGGGGAGACAAAATTTAGTCCATAACACTCTGCTTTCTGGACCCCCCAATTTTTTCATGTTCTTACATACAAAATACATTCGCCTCCATCCTAAGAGCCCTGAAAGTCTTAATCCGTTCTGGTAGCAACTCTGGAATAATCAAGGCCAAATTTTCCTCTAAATATTGTCTAAATCAGGTATGGGTGAGATGTGAGGTGTGATTCGACCTGAGGCAAAATTCCTCCAGCTGTGAACCTGTGAAACCAGACAAGTTACCTGCTTCCAAAGTATAAGGCTTAGAAAGGCAGAGGACAGACACTCCCATTTTAAAAGGGAGAAACTAGAATAAAGAAAGGAACGGTGGATCCTGAGCAAATCCAAATCACAGCAAGACAAAAATCCATCAGATTTTAGACTTTAAGGCTCAAGAATAATACTCTTTGG
>NW_006437233.1:0-234 GCF_000325575.1 Pteropus alecto
TTACTCCTAATTATGTTTTGTTTGTTTGTTTGTTTTTGTCATTTTATTTTAGGTAAGCTGATCTCTTTCAGTATTTCCTGCAGTTCAGGCCTCCTAATGGAGAATTCCCTCAATTTTTATATGTCTGAAAAGGTCTTGATTTCTCCTTCATATCTAAAGGAGAGCTTACCTGGATACATTATTCTAGGCTGGTAGTCCTTTAATAGTTTAAATATGTGATTCCATTCCTTTCTG
>NW_006437234.1:0-411 GCF_000325575.1 Pteropus alecto
TGAGGCTGGAGGCATCACTCTGCCTTACTTCAAATGATACTATGAAGCAACAGTAATCAAATGGTATGATGTTGGCAGAAAAATATACACACGAAGAGGTGGAACAGAATTGAGAGTCCAGAAGTAAACCCATGTTTATACGGCTAAATTATTTTTGACAAAAGTGCCAAAAACATACAGTGGAGAAAAGAAAGCCTCTTCAATAAATGGTGCTGGGAAAACTGGAAAGCCAACTAGACTGTTGTCTATCACTACACACCAGAATTAACTCAAAATGTATTAAGAACCTGAATATAAGACCTGAAACAATAATATGCATAGAAGAAAGCATAGGAACTAAACTCAAGGACTTCGGACTTATAGAGGATTTTAAGAGTTTTACCTCAAAGGTAAGGGTAGTAAAAGCTAAAA
>NW_006437235.1:0-1026 GCF_000325575.1 Pteropus alecto
TGGAAGGAACATAAGACATAGATGGTAGCCAAAAGGTTGAAAATTTTGGGTGGTAGCAACAAGAGATGAAAAAACAGAGCAGAGTTAAAATCTCAGCCCCTTCGTTTACTAATTGTGGGCTTAGGATATGACTCCCTAAGCACCCTGAACATCAGTTTTCTGAGCCTCAGTTTTTCTCATTGGTAAAATGGAGAGAATAATACTTACTTTGAAGGGTTAGAGAGACTCTAACTGTTTTTGTCCAATAAGGAGATAGAAACTACTCAATAAGTTAAACAGGGGAGATTTAATATAAAGAAATATTAACTATGATGAGAGTAACTATAAGACATAATAAAACATGATGTGGTACCCAAGGGCCATAGAAGTCAAGTTAGGACAGACCTGGGAGGGATTCAGAACTCATTGGAGGAATTGTGTTTCATGTGAAAGGTAGAAGATTTCACTGGTTTGGCAAAGCCAGAGTTCCTTTGGAGTTGCGAAATATAGGCCACCTTCTAGAGTGTAGGTAAGGGAGCTGGCAAACAGCAAATAGTGATGTGAACATACAGTTAGATGCTTGGTGCTAATGAGACAGAAAGCCTCCATAGCGCATGTGTTTGCAGATGGAATAACTTCTCATTCTGTGACCCTGAAGATTACAGGTTCTCTATGCATGCTGGTAGAGGCTTGATGCAAGTGCACAAGGTGGCTGCGAGTAGAACACGCCAGGGCTTCTAGAGGGAATCAGGCAGTGTGGAGCTCAGATTTCCACAATTAGAGGGCACCAGACTGAGATTCCAAGGTCATTGTGCCTTCTGGGTTGCAAGCGGCTCTGGCTGGAAAATGCAGGGAATTCATTCTTCCTGCAGTGTCCCTCCAGGCCTTCTAAGAAAGTTTAGCATCATGCTTATTTTAAAAGAGAAATATTTAAGAGAATTTTGTCGTTTATTAGATAGTATAAATTGAAAGCTGCATTCAGAACCGAAAGGTAAAAAATGGTAACTGTTAGAGTCCAGACTTTCGGCTAATCAGCTTCCATATGTA
>NW_006437236.1:0-244 GCF_000325575.1 Pteropus alecto
CACCACATATTTGACCCCTTTTACCCCATCTACCCAGCCCCCTCTGGTAACCGCTAGTCTATAGTCCATGTCCATGAGTCTCTGTTTGTCCTGTTTGTTTTTTGCTTTATGTTTATATCACTTATATCTTTATATCTAACATATAAGTGATATCACGTGGTTTACAACTTTTTCTGTCTGGCTTATTTCACTAAGCATGATTATCTTGGGGTCCATCTATGTTGTTGCAAATGGTGGTATTTCA
>NW_006437237.1:0-660 GCF_000325575.1 Pteropus alecto
GAGAGAGAGAGAGAGAGAGAGAGAGAGAGATTAAACAACATATTACTGAAAAATAACTGGCCCATAAAATAAATAAAAAGAGATATCAAGAGAAATTTAGAAACAAATGGGAATTAAAGTACAACATATCAAAACTTTTGGGACACAGCAAAAGTGGTAATAAGAGAAAGTTATATCATTACAGGCCTATCTCAAAAAAAAAAAAAAAAACAAGAAAAATTTCCTCCAAAATAACCTAACTTTACATCTTAAAAAACTAGAAAAAGAACAATGCAAAAGAACAATAATAGGCTGCTATCTATTACCACACAACAAAATTAACTCAAAATGCACCAAAGACCTGAATATAAGACCTGAAACAATAAATTGCATAGAAGAAAACATAGGTACTAACTTTGGACCTCGGATTTAGAGAAGATTTTATGAATTTGACCTGAAAGGCAAGGGAAGTAAAGTCAAAATAAATGAATGGGTCTACATCAAAGTAAAAAGCTTCTGCACAGCAAAAGGAACCATCAGCAAGGCAAAGAGGCAAACATCTGAACGGGAGAAGATATTTGCAAACGATGCCTCCGATAAAGGCCTAATTTCCAAAATATATAAAGAGCTCATACAACTCAACAATAAGAAACAAACAATCCAATTAAAAAATGGGCAGAG
>NW_006437238.1:0-585 GCF_000325575.1 Pteropus alecto
ATAAGAGGTTAATATCCAAATATATTAAGAACTCAAACAACTCAACAACAACAACAAAAAAACCCCAATTAAAAAATGAGCAGAAGACCTGAACAGATACTTCTCCAAAGAGGAGATACAGATGGCTAATAGACATATGAAAAGATGCTCACGGTCGCTAATCATCGGAGAAATGCAAATAAAAGCCACAATGAGGTATCACCTCACACTTGTCAGAATGACTATCATCAATAAATCAAAGAACAAGTGTTGTTGAGAAGGCAGAGAAAAGGGAACCCTCAGACATTGATGGTGCGATTGCAGATCGGTGCAGCTGCTATGGAAAACAGTCTGGAGGTTCTCAAAAAAATTAAATATGGATATGCCTTTTGACTCAGCAATTGCACTGCTGGGTATTTATCCAAAGAAAACCAAAACAATGATTCGTTAAGATCCATGCACCCCCAATATTCATGGCAGCACAATTTACAATAGCCAAGGTATGGAAGCAACCTAAATGCCCATCAACAGATGATTGGATAAAGAAGTTATGGTTCATATATAAAATATGACTCAGCCGTTAAAAAAAATGAAATCCTACCATTT
>NW_006437239.1:0-997 GCF_000325575.1 Pteropus alecto
ATATATTTGTTCCTTTTCTTTTGAGAAAAGAACTGCCCTAGTAAATTAAGCAGAAGGGAGGACCAGAAGAGCCAGAAATGATAAGTTCCTGAAGTGCAACATCATCGCCACCTAGCGGGGAGGAGAGGACCCTGCATGGGTGAGGTGGGTTGTCGGGGGAGAGCTGACAACACTAGTCCCAGCTCCTTTCTGCTGGCCCTTGCCTCCTCCCTATTAATGCCTTGGAAAGATTAACACCACAAGGCAACTATCAAGCCACTTCAGAATAAACAGGAAGTTTCAGGTATATAGTTATGGTGGATATGTGGCATTTTATACCTGTGAGTGACTCAGCAGACAACCCTCAAGAATATCCCTGAGGAAAGTTCCCCAGAGTCTCTAGAAAACCGTGGCCCCTTGGGCTGGATGGCAATGATTCACAGTTGCACAGAACTCTACATTCCTACTCTACGGTCACGACAATCCCAGGAGGCAGATTTGTAATGATCTTGTTTGACGGAGGAGAAAACAAGGAGAGCTCAGACCAAATAAAGGACTTTTTCTAGGCAATACATTAACAGGTCAGGTGGGACTGATGTCAAATTCTGTGACCCGAGGAACTCTGCATCTACAACTACCTTCGTGGGGGCCCCACAATTAGGGATCTGGCTGGCACATTAATGAAAGTCACTGCAGCACATGCTGGTGACGTCCCCAGCCTGTGTCCCCCTGAATCTACACGAGTTGCCCTCAGCTGTGGGCGACGGTTTCTGCTCCACTGACAGTTTCCCACCTTGGTTGGGCCCAGGTCTCTCTCTTCTCCACCTGAGAGATTTCTCAGGCACCACCCACGCCAGCCTGGCTGTGTATGGAGTTGATACCCACCCTGCATGGGACCATGCTCCACCGATGGGACATGGGAGACTTTGGTAACTGCTTCCTGTCTTCTAGTGGGAGAACCCTGAGCTGTGATCCACATGGCTTCTCAGAGGGTCCCGGGTGGGATCGCCCTCGTTGC
>NW_006437240.1:0-545 GCF_000325575.1 Pteropus alecto
ATTTCTCCCATTCTACCTGCCGACACCTAAGTTCTTGTGGTAGCTCTTATGCACACACTCCATGCTCAGACCTGCTGGTGTGCAGTTTGGGTGCTTTTAGTTGAATTTTAGATGTTAAGCTTATTATTGTTTTAAGGGGAGAGGTCTGGGGACATCTCTCACTCTGCCATGTTTCTCCACAATCATCTCTTATCTCCAGAAGGTCTATTCTGTTCTTTCTGAGGGTTTCAATCTCCTTGCTAAAGAACTCATTCTGCTCATTTAATTGTTTTTTCAATTCCTGAAATTGTTGATATAACTTGTTTCAGAATTCACTGAGTTTTTTCAGAAGTACCATCCTGAATTCTATGTCATTTAAGTCACATATTTCTATGTTTGTAAGCTTAATTTCTGGAGATTTTCTCTTTCTTCCTGAGATGTCTTTTCACCTTGGTTATTCATGGTGTCTAATGAACTATTTCTTAGCCTGGGCATTAATAGAAGTGTATTCTGCTGTTCATCTTTTTTTCTCAGAAAGATTTATTATATAATAATAAATAATAATA
>NW_006437241.1:0-469 GCF_000325575.1 Pteropus alecto
ACTTGCAGACGTGGAAGTGGGCCTGAGCAAGAGAGTCGTGGCTCAAAATGCCTGGCGACAAAGCTTTCGTGGTTTTGTTCCCTATTTGCTCTAGGGGGCCACTTTTTGAGAGCCCTGAGCATTCTTGATTGACAATTAAGACTGGCAGGACTCCGTGATTCTTCATTTGCTTTCTGCGCATGTTCCTTCCCAGAATTCAGCCTGTTATAATGAACTTAATGAACTTCTGTGCATAAGCGTCGCCTTATGATCATGGTATAATGGGGTTCAGGTGAGTTGAAGGTCGTTGAGGTATTCATTGCATGGTGCCATTGACTGGCTAAATCCCCTACCCAATTTTCTGCCTTCTTGTTTACTGCTATGCGTTACTTTAGCCCTAAAATGCCTTCTCGCTTGCTTAATTGTGGGCACATGGGCAGACCCTTCCTACAACTGGATGACCTCGGTGTCTTTGCAGGCAGACCCTAAA
>NW_006437242.1:0-427 GCF_000325575.1 Pteropus alecto
TTTGTAACTTCTTTAATTTCTTTTAGCAATGTTTTATAGTTTTTTTCTGTGTACATGTCTTGTACCACTTTGGTTAAATTTATTCCCATTTTATTCTTCTTGATACTATTGTAAATGGAATTGTTTTCTTAATTTCCTGTTCGGATTGTCCATTGCTAGTGTATAGAAATACAATTGGTATTTGATCTTGTACTCTGTAGCTTTGCTTAATTCGTATATTAGCTCTAATAATTATCTTGTTTTGTAGATTTTTTAAGGATTCTCTCTATATAGAATAATGTCATCTGTGATTACAGAGAGTTGTACTTCCTTTTCAATTTGGATGCTTTTTATTTTTTATTTTTTCTTGCATAATTGCTCTAGCTAGAACTTTCAGTACAATGTTGAAATGTAGTGGTAAAAGTGAGCATCTCTGTCTTCCTGATCT
>NW_006437243.1:0-626 GCF_000325575.1 Pteropus alecto
CCAGCAGTGGATGAGGGTTCCTTTTTCTCTGCATCATCTCCGACATTTGTTATTATTTATCCTGTTGATTACAGCCATTCTAACAGGTGTGAGATGGTATCTCATTGTGGTTTGAATTTGCATTTCCCTAATAACTAGTGATGTTGAGCATCCTTTCATATGTTTGCTGGCCACTTGTAGGTCTTCTTGGGAGAAGGGTCTGTTCAGTTCCTCTGCCCATTTTTTGATTGTATCGTTTGCTTTTTTGTCGTTACTGAGTTGTATGAGTTCTTTGTATATTTTGGATATTAGGTCCTTATCGAAGGCATTACTTCCAAATATATTCTCCCATTCAGATGGTTGTCTCTTTACCCTGTTGACGGTTATTTTTTGCTGTGCAGAAGCTTTTTAGTTTGATGTAGTGCCATTCATTTATTTTAGCTTTTACTTCCCTTGCCTTTGAGGTCAAATTCATAAAATCCTCTTTACATCCAAGGTCCCTGAGTTTAGTTCCTATGTTTTCTTCTACGCATTTTATTGTTTCAGGTCTTATATTCAGGTCCTTAATCCATTTTGAGTTAATTTTGGTGTGTGCTGATAGACAAAAGTCTGATTTCATTCTTTTGCCAGTGGCTTTCCAGTTTTCC
>NW_006437244.1:0-761 GCF_000325575.1 Pteropus alecto
ATCTCTATTCCCCTTTGCGAATGTGGATCTTTGAAATATAAACTATATTTAATCTTTGAAATATAACTATCCTTTACATATTCGGAATGGCAAGCACACGCCAAAGATTCAGAACTAAAGTATATAACATAAAACATGAAGAACCAGTGGCAAAACCTACAAAAGCCAATCAAAATAAAGAAAACAGAAACACAAGGACAAGGAAGCAATGGAAACACCGAGCTACCAGAAAGCAATCGATAAAATGGCTATAAGAAGACCTCACATTTCAATAATCACCCTAAATGTAAATGTACTGAACTCACCAATAAAAAGGCACAGAGTGGCAGAACGCACACAAAACCCAACCATATGCTGCCTCCAAGAGAACATCACAGTTCTAAAGACAAATACAGACTCAAAGTGAAAGGGTGGAAAATGATATTTCAAGCAAATGACATTCAGAGAAAAGCAAGAGTAGCACTACTAATATCAGATGAAATAAATTTCAAAATAAAAAAGGCAAACAAAGATACTGAGGGACACTTCATAATGATAAAGGGAATCAGGAACCAAGAAGACATAACACTTATTAATATCTATGCTCCCAATCAGGGAACTCTGAAATATGTAAAGCAATTACTAACAGAACTAAAGGGAGAAACAGACCAAAACACTATTGTAGCAGGATCGACCACATACTGGGACACAGAGATAACCTCAACAAATATAAAAGGGCTGAAATCGTACCAACCATATTCTCTGATCAGAATGCTTTGAAA
>NW_006437245.1:0-658 GCF_000325575.1 Pteropus alecto
ATCTTTCTTTTACTTATAGCCTTGGTCCCACCATACTTTAAAGGAGGGTTCCCCAACTCATGGGCCATAGACTGGGACCAGTCGGTGGCCTGCTAGGAACCGGGCCTCAAAGCAGGAGGTGAGCAGTGGGCAAGCAAGCGAAGCTTCATCTGTATTTGCAGCCTCTCCTTAACGCTAGCATCACCGCCTCAGCTCCATCTCAGATCATCCAGCATTAGATTCTCATAGGAGCAGCAGGTCACTGGTGCCAAAAAGTCTGAGGACTGCTGGTTAGAGGAAAGTAACCTCAGAAGGGTGGACAAAATTGTGCAATGGCACCTTCTTTTTAGCAGCAGGAGAGTCTCCACAGAAGAAAGGCAAGTAAGAGATTAGACAACAGTGACAATCAAGACTATGTGATTTTGAAGCTTGGGGGAGGGACTTAGGTAATACAAGAAAATAAAAGAGACAAAAAGGTGAAGTATTATGATACAGTGGTCAATACCATTTAGCCAAAAAGTCATATGTGAGGATTCCAGAATAAAATTTCACATGTTGGGACAGAAAGAATTCCACATTATCAACCCATTTTTACTGACTCTCGGGAATATGTTTTGTCCTGTGTTGTATTTATTTCAGGGCTGTTTTTATTTATTTCTCAAGGTACATATTAAAGCAT
>NW_006437246.1:0-775 GCF_000325575.1 Pteropus alecto
GACCTAGGCCTGGCAGCCTCTCCCCTACCAGCCTCTCAGGGCCTCTTTTGTACCAATGTTTCCCTCCACCCCACCCTGCTCCAGCCCTGTCTGCTCTGCCCAATGAACTATTCTGTCCCCTCCACTCCCGCCTTAGGACCCCCGGACTCATCAACACAAGGGCACCCGCATACCTCAGGGGCCACTTTTGGGTCCCCAAAAGAAACTGAGACCACCCAGCGAGAGGCTGACACAAACCTAGGCAACTTCGCTGTAGGCCCCGGTCAGAGTTTAAGGGGACCACCGAATATCACCCGTCCCCCCAGACTGACCTAAAGGAAATAAAAGGTGTTCGTTAACCTACAAGCAGAACGAAGGCGCTTATGCACGGGTTGGGAGCGGAGCGCGTTGCATGTCCGGTTCTGGTTCTCAAACTGCGGGCGGTCGCTCCTGCCGGTTGGGAAAACGCAACCTCGCCTGGGTCCGCAGAAATCCGGTCCCCGGGGTCTGGAGGGCGATCTGGATTCCGACTCATTTTAAACAGCATCCGACTGGTCTGAGGCCCGTGAGCAGGGAAGTGCGTCTTCCAGCCCCGCCCCCAACGGGCCGCCGCTGGATTCTAAGATCAGAAAACTTCTAAGGCCTCGTGTCACCTGGGATGGAAGCGCTCGCAGGGTCCGTCCTGATTGCGACGGGCACCGCGGGCCTGAATGAGAAGCCACCGTTAAGGATCCAGGAACATCCCACCGAGATTCTGCCAGGTTCACGGAGGACCTACTTTAGACCGGGTGTGACC
>NW_006437247.1:0-391 GCF_000325575.1 Pteropus alecto
TTTGAGTTTATTGCTGTATATGGTGTAAGAAAGTGGTTTAATTTAATTTTATTTTTTGCACGTGTTTGTTCAGTGTTCCCAACACCATTTATTGAAAAGACTGTCTCTATCCTGTTGCATATTCTTGCCTCCATTGTCATAGATTAATTGACCATATAGGTGTGGGTTTATTTCTGGACTCTATCCTGTTCTATTAATCTATGTGTCTGTTTTGTGTCAGTTCCATGCTTTGATTACTATAGCCTTGTAGTATAGTCTGGTATCAAGTAGCATGATACCGCTGACTTCGTTCTTCTTTCTCATGATTACTTTGGTTTTGGGGGGGTCTTTTGTGGTTCAATATAAATTTTAGAATTATTGTTCTAGTTCTGTGAAAAATGCCATTGGTATT
>NW_006437248.1:0-855 GCF_000325575.1 Pteropus alecto
TAAATAGTACCATATATTGGTGTAGTGCTTTCCCATCTAGAACAATTATAAGGTAGATAGGACAAGTATTCTCATTCTACAGATGAGGAAGCTGAGGTTCCGTGAAAGTAGGTGGCTGAGGCAGGACTGGTCTTGGTGTTCTGTATCTGTTTCCTTCCAAAACGTGCTTGATGATGTAGGCTTGCACTCTGCTCCGTTGTTTCATACCTACGAATCGTATCTTCCTAACCAGAGTGTGAGTTTCTAGAGGGAAGAAGCAGATCTTCTCCCTTTCCTGTGTTACTTACATTCTCTAATATCTGTAGATATTACTTGAGGAATTTGTTAAAGTGCACACTCAGATTCGGAAGTTCTGGGGCAGGGCCTAAGATTATGCATTTATAACAAACTTGCAGGTGATTCCCACTGTGCTGAGTTGTAGACCACACTTTATGTAACAAGGGCCTACAGGCTGGGCTTCATAAATACTTGCTGAAAGTTGACCGATGGGATTTACACTTGACAATCTTGAGACTGCACCGAACCCTTCTAGCCCATAGAGTGGCCAGTGAAGATGGCCCGGGGTTCTGCTGCGATGGTCGGTGAGGCTGTGGGTCAGGACGTTCATACCGAATGCAAGCAGAGGAACTGCACCTGTTAGCCCAGGTGGGTCCATCCAGGAGGAGGTTTGTTTTCAGACGATCTACCCATCCACTGTCGGTGATTTTCCATAAGCCAAGGGGACCGCCCCAGGTGAGACAAGGTGTGGTACATGGTCCCTCCTGTGTATCCAGTCTTTGTACCTCCCTCTGTCCACATCTCAACAATAGGCTACCTCGCTGACACCCACGAACTGAAATCTTACAGATGTGAGAA
>NW_006437249.1:0-507 GCF_000325575.1 Pteropus alecto
TCGTAATTTTTCTTTTGCATGTGCCTTATCTCTATTTCACTTTGAGAATATGAATCTTTGAATCCTACCCTTTTCAGCCATTGTCACCTCAATTTGTCCATATGTATACTGAATGTTTATTACTATCTTGTTATAACAATTCTCTTATTATTATTTAAGTTTATAATGCCCTGTTCTTAGTAAGGGTTGCACTCCTCTGCTTCCATTTGCCTGATAGTCACCTCACTCCTAGTTATTTATTATGTATTTATTCATTCATTCATTCATTCATTCATTTTTGTCATTTTGTTTTAGGTAAACTGACTCCTTCCAATATTTCCTATAGTGCAGGCCTTGTAGTGGAGAATTTCCTCAATTTTTATATGTCTGGAAAGGTCTTAGTTTCTCCTTCATATCTAAAGGCGAGCTTAGCTGGATACATTATTCTAGGCTGGTTGTTCTTTCACTTAATAGTTTAAACATTCGATTCAAACCTTTCTGGCTTGTAAAGTTTGTTCTGAGAAGTCC
>NW_006437250.1:0-379 GCF_000325575.1 Pteropus alecto
ACTAAACTGTTGGCTGTGTCTATGAGTTTTTGTTTGTTAGTTTGTCACTTTCAGTTTTTACAGCCCCTATATGAGTGAAGTCAGATGGTTCTCAACTTCTTCTGACTTATTTTGCTTAGCATGACACTCTCAAGATCCATCCGTGTTGTTGCAAATGGCAGTATTTCATCTCTTCTTACGGCTGAGTAATATTCCATTGTATATATGGACCACAGCTTCTTTATCCTATCATCTATTGTAGGACACTTCAGCCACTTCCATGTCTTGGCCACTGTGAATAATGCTGCAGTGAACATCAATGTGCAAATATCTTTTCAGATAAATATTTTCAAGTCTTGATTTTTGGTTGATACCCAGAAGAGGGATTGCTGGGTCATAT
>NW_006437251.1:0-677 GCF_000325575.1 Pteropus alecto
ATATAGTTCCACTACCTGCCTCTTTTATTGTAAAAATTTGTTCTCAATTATATCAGTAATAAATCTAGTTTTAGAAAATAGAATTCTTAAATTTCACACTGCAGCTACTTGTTTTAAAATAGGTGTTAAAAAGTCAATTGGAAGAAGGTTAATGATGCACTGACCTTTTGAGAAATCCTTTATTGGGCTATAATTTTAGGCTTCTAAAATTAATGAATAGATTTGGATTGTACCCAACAGAAAGAAAAGAGGAAATGGTATATTTAATCTTATTACATCGAACTGAGAATGGTGGAACTGGGAAATACTTTTAAGATAGTTTATTTACTCTAAGTCTTATAAACTGTCAGTCAGCTCATAGATCAAGCCCATAGATCAAACAAGTCAGATGATGCTTTAAAAAGAAAACTTCCATTGCTTGCCAAATGTAAAAGGTTATGCAATTCACATACATTTTTGAATTTACTTTCTACTTTAAGATCTCACTGAACATGCATTATTGCATAGTAGTTACCCTTATTAAGTAGAACATGCAGTGTCCAGTTGTTTATTTCCACCACTTTTCCTATGTATGTATGTTCAGTTCATTCTATTCAATTTTGTTATCTTTCTATCCTCTCTGCCATCCTATTTTATGGATCATGATTTCTTTTTGCTTCATTTGTATTTAAATTATA
>NW_006437252.1:0-643 GCF_000325575.1 Pteropus alecto
GAAGAAACAGAAAATCTGAACTGAACAATTACCACCAGTGAAATAGAATCAGTAATCACAAACCTCCCAAAACAAAAGTTCTGGACCAGATGGCTCCAAAGGTGAATTTTACCAAACTTTCAAAGAAGAATTAACACCTATTCTTCTCAAACTATTCTAAAAAATTCAAGAAGAGGGAAGGTTCCCTAATTCCTTCTATGAGGCTACCCTACCTTGATTCTAAAGCCAGATAAAGACATTACAAAAAAAGAAAACTATAGGCCGATATCTCTTTTGAACATTAATGTAAAAATTCTCAACAAAATATTAGCAAACCGAATGCAGCAATCCATTAAAAATATCATACACCATGATCAAGTTGGATTTATTCTTGAGATGCAAGGTTGGTATATCCACAAATCAATTAATGAGATACACAACATTAATACACCACATTAACAAATCAAAAGATAAAAATCATACCATCTTATCAATAGTTGCAGAAGCATTCGAGAAAATCCAGCATCCATTTATGATAAAAATTCCCAGCAAAATGAGAATAGAGTGAACACACCTCAACATAATAAAGGCCACATAAGACAAACCTGCACCTAACATCATAATTAACAGAGAAAGGCTAAAAGTATTTTCCTTAAGATCAGGA
>NW_006437253.1:0-314 GCF_000325575.1 Pteropus alecto
ATTAAAAAGCATTTTCAGACAAATAGTTGACAAGATGAGGTGGCCCCACAGTGTAGTATTTAGCATGTCACTTTACATGTAGAAGGTCCTAGGTTCACACCCCAAGTGGAGCCACAGACCATACCCTGGGTGCGCCTGGCCCCGGGTGTGCAAGGTCCTGGGTGCACAAGGCCCCGGGTGCATGCTGCCAGTGTGTGGGAGGAGACACTTCACCTTCAGAGAGCCAGTTCTTAAGGGGAAATGTCAACATCCATAGGTCAGGGGTGAAAGTGGGGACGGGGATTAAGGAGGGGAAAAAAATAGTTGATGAGAAT
>NW_006437254.1:0-377 GCF_000325575.1 Pteropus alecto
CCTGCCTCCTCATCAGACTATCCTAGGAGAGCTGGAGAAGGGCCATTCCTCTGCCTCCTGACACTATCCCCAGTGGGGATGCCAAGATAGAATTCCCTGTATGTTGTCAACAAGAACTCTACAAGGAAGTGGCCTTTAGGGGCAGAGCAGGAACAAGCCACACACTTGTCTATTTCCTATTCCGGCCTTCTTGGGAATATAACCAGTCCAGAGGAGAGGGGTTTGGCACCTGGTCACCTTGTAGAAGTGTCAAGAACTGAAGGTGTCATTCTGATTCCCCTTTTACCTGCAAATCCCCTTTGCCCTGACTTGTCAATTTGAGTCACATCTCTATTCCTTACAAAACTACTTTGGGCAAGTCAAAATCCTCCTCCATT
>NW_006437255.1:0-377 GCF_000325575.1 Pteropus alecto
CATACAACTCAACAACAAAAAAACCAACAATCCAATTAAAAGTGGAAAGACATTTCTCCCAAAAAAGCATACAGATGGCCAACAGACATCTAAAAAGATGCTCGACCTTAGTAGCTATTAGGGAAATACAAATCAAAACCACAATCAGACACTATCTCTCATAAGTTAGAATGGCTTTATCAAAAAAACAAGTAATAAAAAGTGTTGGGTAGATTATGGAGAAAAAGGAACCCTCATATACTGCTGGTGAGAATACAAACTGGTACAGCCACTATGGAAAACAATGTAGAAGTTCCTCAAAAAATTAAGAATAATGACACAATTAAACTAACTACTTTGTACCTAATCCACCATTTGTAATATTCTTAATCAGTTCT
>NW_006437256.1:0-303 GCF_000325575.1 Pteropus alecto
TTTCACAGACAAGGACGTGGTGCATCGTAGGGTCTTTCCCCTCCCTTCGCTGAGCTGAGGGCTACAAGGCCCCTACCTGGGAGTGGGGGGCCATCAGGGCTTCCCTCTGGCACCACTGGGTGGTTCCCTGGACAGCGTCACAGCGTCCCCCTTTCGTGCCCCCTGCACAGAGTGGGTGAGGCTGTGCACCACCGCGGGGTGGGCCCAGGCCCACACCAGCATCGCTGGGGCCCGTCTCAGACCTGCTGAGCCCGTTTTCACCCACCCAGGGATCTCAGATGTGGGCGTCATCTGCTCTCGTCT
>NW_006437257.1:0-671 GCF_000325575.1 Pteropus alecto
CCTAAGAAAAAAGAATGAGGCTGGAAGCATCACTCCTCCTGATTTCAAATTATACTACAAAGTTGACAGTAATCAAAATGGCATGGTATTGGCAAGAAATCCAGACACACAGACCAGTGGAACAGAATCAAGAGTCCAGAAGTAAACCCATGTTTATATGGGCAAATAATTTTCAACAAAAGAGCCAAAAACATACAGTGGAGAAAGGAAAGCCTCTTCAATAAATGATGCTGGGAAAACTAGAAAGCCACCTGCAAAAGAATGAAACTAGACAGTTGTCTATCGCCACACACCGAAATTAACTCAAAATGGATACCGGAATCAATAAAGTGCATGGAAGAAAACATAGGAACTAAACTCAGGGACCTTGGACTTAAAGAGGATTTTATGAATTTGACCTCAAAGGCAAGGGAAATGAAAGCAAAAAATAAATGAATGGGATTTCATCAAACTAAAAAGCTTTTGCTCACCAAAGGAAACCATTCACTATGTAAAGAGACAACCATTCAAATGGGAAAATATATTTGCAAGCGATGCCTCCAATAAGGGCCTAATATCCAAAATATACAAAGAACTCATACAACTCAATAACAACAAAAAACAAACGATTCAATAAAAAAATTGGGCAGAGGACCCGAGCAGACACTTCTCCCTAGATGACATACAAATGG
>NW_006437258.1:0-1331 GCF_000325575.1 Pteropus alecto
ATATAATTTTATTAATCAATGTCACCACAATAAATGTAATTTTATTTTTTAAATGTGCAGGGTGGGGCTTTACGGCAGACATGCTGGTAGGATGGCTGAACACAGAGATGTGGGAAAGAGACATCGACCCTACAGATATAGACCTGAGAGATTACTATGCAGTAGTTGAAGTGACTATGGAATTGGATAAACCACCAAAAGAAATAATAAAGAAAGAAAAGAGCTTTGAAGCTATCTATATTAGAGAGTTTTCCAAAGAGATAAAAAGTCTTCTTTACAAATGGGACTCTTGGGGAGGAAAGTCACTCGGCCTGTTATTGCTAGGACCTCAACCCACTGGTCCTTGTGATTCATAATCTTTCAATGTCAGCGTAGATACCTGTTACTTCCTGGGTTCTGCGATCACTATGAGTTTGGTCCTTGGAAGAATTCCTAATTTCCAGGCTGGTCCTTGCATTAACACACCGTTTGCACTGGTGTATTTGATCAAATATTCCAAAATGTTGTCCTTTCCATATCATGTGTAATGAAATTAGCATGTGATTGATTCTGGTTTCTCCATTAAGTTGTAAGGTCCCTCAGAGCAGAAACTGTGCCTTACATGTTGAACAAATAATTAGTAAATTATATTTTTCACATATTCTTGATTTTTCCATAAGCTTAACAATGTATCAAGTGCATGCAATATGAAAGTTAAGCATTTGTGAACTGATTAAATCCTAGGTCTTTGGGTAGTGGTGCTGGGATAGGGGAGGATGGGCTTTTCTGGTCAAAGATTCCTTACTTCTTAAAAATTAGGGTCTGGGGTTAACCATCAATTAGTCCCACTGATCAACAGGGGTATTTTCCCAAAATGTTGGGCTTCTCTGGATATAGTAAACTCCGTTGTAAAGGTGGCTGGTCACTTGAGTTAAAACTGGTGGATAAGGAAAATCATTACACATAGTAACTTCACTAATAATTTTGAATTCCTTTCCCCTTTCTTAATAAAGGAGCCATGAGGGAAGAAAACCAATCTTCTACCCTGGATTTCATCCCTCCGTTGTAAGTGGCTGGTCACTTGAGTTAAAACTGGTGGATAAGGAAAATCATTACACATAGTAACTTCACTAATAATTTTGAATTCCTTTCCCCTTTCTTAATAAAGGAGCCATGAGGGAAGAAAACCAATCTTCTACACTCTCTCATCTTGGCTCCGCTCTGACATTCGCCTTCATAATCCCATGTATATTTTCCTTGCTAACCTCTCCTTTGTGGACATCTTCTTCTCCTCTGTAACCATCCCTAAGATGCTGGCCAACCATCTCTTGGGCACCAAAGCCATATTTTCT
>NW_006437258.1:2947-7084 GCF_000325575.1 Pteropus alecto
TTTCCAAATAGGATAATATTTTGAAGAGGTAGATTGAGTGTATCTTTGTACAGTGCGCAAGTTGTTTTACTATCTACTATTTTTAACTGCCAGTAAAAAATATAAAATTATCTTCTACATTTAACTCATATTGCCAAGAATTTTTCCATGAATGTTGGAAGATCATGTTATTCATTTTTTGATGCTTTTTGTGTCTCTAAAATAATAAGGATGAAAACTATCCCAATTATCTTCTTTTTAACGAAAAAGGATTTGATTACAAAAGCATATAAATCTGTGTCAATGAATGACCAAATAATGGAAAGGAATGAAGGTATTTCATTTATGGAATTTTCAAAGTTGGCCAATAAAAATTTATTATCTGTCTGTCCCCACGAGAATGTGAAGATTGGGGATGTTTGGTTCACTGCTGTATCTTCAGCACTTAGACAGTGCTGATATATAGTAACTACTTAATTAATTTGTATTAAATTAATAAATGAATCCTGTAATATTATGTTTAACTACTGAATGAAATAAGGTTAATTTTTCTGTTATAGGTAAAATTAAGAAAACCAAATGGTATGAGATAGTTCAAATATTTCCCCCATAGTTAAATATTAAGTGCCAAAGAGGGTATATAAAAGAGTTCAGGATGTAAATTCTTAGAAGAATGCCATACCGCTTAACTGCCACATCGATCTGATATTATTCCTCTGTTTTAATTTAGACAAGGGAAGTTGACCTCTCCTACTGTATGTCCTACAATAATCATAAGAATCAATATGTTTATACCTTTAAATACAAATAAAAATCATTGCATTCATATTTAAAGTCATTGTCTCAGCCATCTCTCTTCGATTCTGTCAAACATGCTGTCTTAGAGCAATTCTGACACTCTAATTTAAATTACTTTATTACTGTACCAATGACCAGGGATTGACTATATCTGGAAAAGATTACATATAGCTGGTAGGTCAGTTAAGATCCATTCAGGAAACAGAAATCACACTGGGTATTTTTAAACCAAGAGGATTTAATACAAGGAAGTAGATACATAAGTTTGTTTTGAAAAAGACGAAAAGAGAAAAAAGACAGATACCAAGGTTGCCCCTTGGTCTTCACCTACTGAGATGACCCGAACTTTCACTCCTGAGGGGTCTGAGTCCTGAATAGTACTCCCCCTTTTGGGGGGATGGGAGTTTCTATAGTGGCTCTTAATCCCTGTTGTTGGGCATGGTCCTCCTTACCCGCATACCCATTGTGTAGCAGCAACACGATGTCCTTGGTAATTGGATCAGTCACTCCTGCCAGTAGAGAAATCTTTCTTTTTCTGAATGGCCCATAGAGATGTGCTACAATTTGACTGACTCTGAGCAACATAATAGTAATATTCTAAAATGTAAACCTCAAAAGATTATTATTGATACCCTTTTATAAGGTTATAAACAGCTAAAGCTACCAAAAAATAAACTTTCCAGGAACAGATACATATTCAATACAAGTGCATTAAAAGCAAAAGCAAGGCAAAGATGAGCATAGGATTCAAGGAACACACAATGTAATATACATATATGAGATATTATTGAATTGTACACTTGAAACCTATATAATTTTATTAACCAATGTCATCCCAATCAGTTTAATTAAAAATGTGTTCATATAAAAATATTGTAAGGACAGGAAATAAAAGAAAGAAAGTAGTAAGGAGATGTCCAGGTTTTGAGGTTGAGCCACTAAAAGGAAAATGACGCCCTTAATGAAAATAGTGAACAAGACAGTAATTTAAGAAAAATTAGAGCCTTTGGGGCCATGTTTTCAAGGAGGTATCCAAACAAATAGTAGAATGAGAGATATGAAACTTTGGAATAAAATTAACAGAGCACAAATCAGAGTGGAGTTAATAAGTAAAATTACAGAAATAGATGAAATCATCTAAAAATATGAAACTCAATCCTGAGACTTGTAGAATGACTAAATTTTGAGAAAGGGGGCTATGATACAGAATGAGTATTCTAGAATCTTCCTTCTGAGGAAGTGCAACTTGCATCTGGCACCTTAGACTACTCAGCCATCCTGACATCCAGAATGAGTATTCTAGTGAGAAAAGTAAGACACTTGTACAATCTAGAATTGACATCAAGCTATACCTTTGTGTCCTTTTCGTATCAGCCAAAGTACATAGCAGAGTGCATTGTCACATTAATTTGGAGTGTGTAGGTAATTGAACTATAATATGTAAATTATACAATATATATCACGGATGTTAAAATATATGTATAAGCAATAGAAATATAAGAAAGGATTTTCATTGTATCTTTCTATTTTTACATTTAAAATATTGTATTATTTTAATATAATAATAAGTTTAAATAAATATTATAAATATTGGAAAAAAGATGGTCTTCCAGAGTAACCAATAAAATTACTCCTGGAATTTGGTCATCATCTTTGACACTCTTTGCTCTCCCTCATCCATCCCCATCCAATAAGTCCGAATGAAAAATTTCTCTACTGGCAGGAGTGACTGACCCAATTACCAAAGACATTGTGTTGCTGCTACACAATGCGGGGTAGGCAGGTAAGAAGGACCACGTCCAACAGCAGAGATTATTTCTGAGTGACTTATTGAACTTTAGTGTAACATTGAAAAAAAGTATCTACAATTATTTGAAAAATCTATTAAAATACTCCTCTCTTTTCCAATTTTATAAGGCCAGATTGTCTTCATATTTTCAACCAAACCAAGATACAATAGTCCCTCCTTATCCGGGAGAGATACGCTCCAAGACTTCCAATGGATGGATGAAACTCAGATAGTACCAAACCCTCTATATACATATTTTCCTATACATACATACTTTTTCACTTTAAAAAAGCACTTTACTAAAAGAAACGTCGGGGAGTTTACTGCCTATGTTTTCTTCTATGAGTTTTATGGTTTCAGGTCTTACATGCAAGTCGTTGATCCATTTTGAGTTTATTTTTATATACAGTGCAAGAAGGTGGTCATGGATGGCCTTAGAGGGTGTTATGCTAAGTGAAGTAAGTCAGAGAAAGAAAACACCATATGATTTCACTTATACGAAGAATGTTAAGAACAAAATAAATGAACATACAAAACAAAAACAGACTCATAGATACAGAGAACTGGTGACTGCCAGATGGGAGGGGCGTTAGGGGCTGGGTGAAAAAGGTGACAGGATTAAGAAGCACAACTTGTAATGGGAATGTGACATACAGCACAGAGAATAGAGTCAATAATATTGCAATAACCACGTATAGTGCCAGGTGGGTACTAGACTAATTGAGAGTATCACTTCATAAATTATATAAGGTCTAACCACTATGTTGTACACCTGAAACTAATATAAAATTATACTGAATATCAACTCTAATTGAAAAATATTTTTGTAATCTAAAAAGAAAAGTATTTTATGGCTTCTCTTTGGCATATCCAAACTACTAGTATCCTTACTTTTGTGGTTTGGGGTCATTATTAAGTAAAATAAGGATTACTTGAACACAGGCACTGCCATACCCAGCTAGTCAATCTGATCATCAAGACAGTTACTAAGTGACTAACCAGTGGGGAGCATATACAGCTAGACAAAGGAATGATTCATGTCTTGGGTGGGATTGAGTGGGAAACTGTGAGGTTTCATCACAGTACTCAGAACGGAGCACAATTTAAAACTTAGAAACTATTTATTTCTGGAATTTCCCATTTAATATTTTTGGGCCACAGTTAACCATGGATAACCAGAACCAAGGAAAGCGAAACTTTGGACAACGGAGGTACTACTGTCCTTGAGCAAAATAAGTCAGACGGTGAGAGGTAAATACCATATGATTTCACTTATATTGCGGAACCTAAGAAACAAAAAGAACAAATTAACCAAAAACAGACTCACAAATACAGAGGACAATCTGGTCACTGCTAGTGGGGGGGGGAGGGGTTGGAGGGCTAAGAGAAAGGGGTAAAGGGTTAAAGAAGTACAAATCAGTAGTTGAGAGATGGTCACAGAGGTGAAGAGTATGGCATAGAGAATGCGGTCAACAGTACTGGAATGGCTATGTGTAGAGCCAGATAGGTGATAAGAGTAATTGGGGGGATCGTTTCCTAAACTATATAAATGTCTAACCAATGTACTGTAT
>NW_006437259.1:0-426 GCF_000325575.1 Pteropus alecto
ACACTTAACAAAATCAGTATAGAAGGAAAATACCTCAACAAAAGAAAGGCCATATAGGACAAATCCTTAGCCAACATTATACTTAATGGTGAAAAACTAAAAACCTTCCCTCTAAGATCAGGAACAAGACAAACCTGTCCACTATCACCACTGTTATTCAATATAACATTGCAGGTCCTTGCAAGTGCACTCAGGCAAGAGAAAGTTATAAAAGGCATACAAATAGAAAACGAAGTCAAACTGGCACTATTTGCAGATCACATGATTCTCTATATAGAAAACCCTAAAAACTCTACAAGGACACTACTAGAAACAATAAGCAAATACAATAAAGTCTCTGGATACAAAATCGACATTCAAAAATCTATAGCATTCCTACACTCTAATATCGAAGTATTAGAAAAAGAAGTGGAAAAATAATTCCTT
>NW_006437260.1:0-1143 GCF_000325575.1 Pteropus alecto
CTACCTGCTTTTCTCTTGCTGCTTTGAAGTATCTGTCTTTGTCCTTAAACCTGGGAATTTTAATTATGATTTGTCTTGGTATGGGCCTCTTTGAGTTCATCTCGTTTGGGATTCTCCATACTTCCTGGGCTTGTATGTCTATTTCCTTCACTAGGTTAGGGAACTTTTCTGTCATTATTTCTTCAAACAGGTTTTCAATACCTTTCTCTTCTCCCTCTAGTATCCCTATGATGCAAACATTGATACTTTTGATGTTGTCCCAGAGGACCCTTAAACTAGCCTCATTTTTTACTTATTTTTCTTTTCGCTGTTCTGATTGGGTGTTTTATACTACCTTCTCTTGTACATCACTGATTTGACCCTCTGCTTCATCTAATCTTTTGTTGATTCCTTCTAATCTATGCTTCATTTCAATTATTGTATTCTTCTTTTCTCTTTCTTTTTTATGTTTTCTATCCCTTTCTTAAAGTTCTCACTGAGTTCATTTACTCTTCCCCTAAGTTCGCTGAGCATCCTTATAACCAGTGCTTTAAACTCTGAATCTGGTAGATTGTTTGTCTCCATTTTCGTTGAGTTCTTTTTCTGGAGCTATGTCCTTTTCTTTCATTTGGGACATGTTTCTTTGCCTCCCTATTTTGGCTGTCTCTTGATGTTTGTATCTATGTATTATGTAGGGCGGCTATGTCTCACAGTCTTAATAGGGTGGCCTTATGTGTAGTAGGTGTCTTGTAGGGCCCAGTGGCAAAGTCTGCGTTGTCACCTGAGCCATGTGCTCCAGGTATGTCTCTTATGTGGGTTGTGTGTGCCTTCTTTTTGTAGTTGAGCCTCGATTGCTCTTTGCACATCAATGGTAGGGATTGACTTTCTGGATGACTGGTTGTGAGGACTGGACAGTGACTACAGTGGAGGAGTTGTTGCACAGAGGCTGACCCTACAGAGCAGGACTAACTTTAGCAGGGCTCTGGTGTCTGCTCAGTCTGCCTTTTGGGTATGTCGTCCTTGAATTTGGCCTGGGAGGTGCTCCAGCTCAGGCAGAAGCTGTCCACGGGGCATACTGGCCCTGGGACCTCTAAAGAGGGACCATGCCACAGGCCAAGCTTTCTCATTTTTTTGTAATATGGATAGATTGAGAATTTTCTAAAT
>NW_006437261.1:0-661 GCF_000325575.1 Pteropus alecto
AAAACAGACACACAGACCAGTGGAACAGAATCGAGCATCCAGAAATAAACTCAATATAAACATATTGATATGGGCAAATAATTTTCAACAAAAAAGCTAAAAACATACAGTGGAGAAAGGAAATTCTCTTCAATAAAGGGTGCTGGGAAAGCCACCTGCAAAAGAATGACACTAGACAGTTGTCTATTACCACACACCAAAATCACCTAAAAATGGATTAAGGACCTGAATATAATACCTGAAACAATAAAATGTATAGAAGAAAACGTGGGAACGAAACTCAAGGACCTTGGACTTAAAGAGGATTTTATGAATATGACCTCAAAGGCAAGGGAAATAAAAGCAAAAATAAATGAATGGGACTATATCAACCTAAAAAGTTTCTGCTCAGCAAAAGGAATTGTCAACAAGGTAAAGAGATTACCATCTCAATGGGAAAATACATTTGCAAGGAACACTTCCGATAAGGGCCTAATATCTAAAATATACAAAGAACTCATACGACTCAATAACAAAAACAAAAAAATGATCCAATCAAAAAATAGACAGAGGACCTGAACAGACACTTCTCCCTGGAGGACATACAAATGGCCAAAAATATATGAAAAGATGCTCAACATTGCTACCTGTTAGAGAAATGCAAATCAAAACCACAATGAGA